>NC_036849.1:20702441-20769234 GCF_002910315.2 Salvelinus sp. IW2-2015
CTCTTGATGCCGTTTGTTGCTAAAAAAATGGACAGACAGACAGGTCAGAAATAGCGGTTTTCGTGTACCAGATTCCTGTCTCATCCAACCGGGTTGTTTTTAGCAAGTTATCATTTTGAGGTGAAAACCTCCTTCCATCCAGTCAAGGTGCATGTGAAGATGGAAACCGTGGCTTGGGTCTTTCCGCATGAATATCGTGTTGCTGTCCCTGGCTCATACATCTGCGCGCCACCCGAGTTCCTCGCCTGTCAGCGTCACAGATAGAGCATTTAGACAAGGGATGCCTGGACGAGTTGGAGTTTTGGGGCTGTTGCTGGGGCAACCACGGACTTTCAACTCCCTCCAAAGATTTTCTATGGGGTTGAGAATCTGGAGACTGGCTAGGCCACTCCAGGACCTTGAAATGCTTCTTACGAAGCCCGGGCGTGTGTGTTGGAACATTTCATGCTGAAATAGACCAGCCACGTTTCATCTTCAATGCCTTGCTGATGGAAGGAGGTTTTCACTCAAAATCTCACGATACATGGCCCCATTCATTCTTTCCTTTACACGGATCAGTCATCCTGGTCCCTTTGCAGAAAACACAGCGCCCAAAGCATGATGTTTCCACCCCATGCTTCACAGTAGGTATGGTGTTCTTTGAATGCAAACTCAGCATTCTTTTGTCCTCCAAAGCACGACGTGTTGAGTTTTTACCAAAAAGTTCTATTTTTGGTTTCATCTGACCATATGACATTCTCCCAATCTTCTTCTGGGATCATCCAAATGCTCTCTAGCAAACTTCAGACGGGCCTGGACATGTACTGGCTTAAGCAGGGGGACACGTCTGGCCACTGCAGGATTTGAGTCCTGGCGGTGTAAGTGTGTTACTGATGGTAGGCTTTGTTTACTTTTGGTCCCAGCTCTCTGCAGGTCATTTCACTAGGTCCCCCCGTGTGGTTCTGGGATTTTTTGCTCGTGATCATTTTGACCCCACGGGTGAGATTTGCGTGGAGCCCAGATCGAGGGAGATTATCAGTGGTCTTGTATGTCTTCCATTTCCTAATAATTGCTCCCACAGTTGATTTCTTCAAACCAAGCTGCTTACCTATTGCAGATTCAGTCTTCCCAGCCTGGTGCAGGTCTACAATTTTGTTTCTGGTGTCCTTTGACAGCTTTTTGGTCTTGGCCATAGTGGAGTTTGGAGTGTGACTGTTTGAGGTTGTGGACAGGTGTCTTTTATACTGATAACAAGTTCAAACCGGTGCCATTAATACAGGTAACAAGTGGAGGACAGAGGAGCCTCTTAAAGAAGAAGTTACAGGTCTGTGAGAGCCAGAAATCTTGCTTGTTTGTAGGTGACCAAATACTTATTTTCCACCATAATTTGCAAATTAATGAATTAAAAATCCTACAATGTGATTTTCTGGAGAGAAAAAAATCAAATTTTGTCTGTCATAGTTGAAGTGTACCTATGATGAAAATTACAGGCCTCATCTTTTTAAGTGGGAGAACTTGCACAATTGGTGGCTTACTAAATACTTTTTTACCCCACTGTATAGGCTAGACTAGTGAAGCATCTGAGATTGTACAGGACTCATCTACTACAATCCATTTGTGCATACTAGCCCTGACCTCAGATCAAACTGGTGCTTTTTTGTACTATTTCCCCTGTTTAAAAAAAAATTTGAAACAGTATTTGCATTTTGTGGAAATTCAATCATTATCCTTGATTTACTTGTTTTAAGCTGTCCATTGGACTTCAACTTGGAAGTGAGTCACACAGCGTTAACTTGTATTAAAATGAATACCTGCTCAAATATTTGTATAAATTGTGAAAATGTATCATTGGATAAAATCAGTTCTGTCTTAAATGTAAGTAATTACTTGTACTTACAAGTACCCCAGCATAGTGATGTTACATAAGTGCTTCTTGAGTGCTTGCCTTTCACAGTAGCATATAATACCCTGAATTAAAATTATTCTGCACAATTCAATAAGGTAAATTGTTACATCCCAATCTAAACAAGATGTCAAAACATTAGTAAATAAATGTGATTTTGTAATGCTTTTGATCATTTGGAAATAACATTACTGCTCATCACAGGCTTCATATGCACAATGTAATGTTAAGCATTGACCTCTGCCAATTTCATCTTTGTCAGAACTAAATAATGAAACTGTCTTTGAGCAACAATCCTTGTTCATGTTTTGAATTGCATTTTTTTTTTTTTTCTATGCAGTCATTGAAGTCTTAAGCAATACATATATTTTTATATTCTAGCATTTGTATGTTGGTTTGTTGTACAAGAAACTAGAGACAAGAACAAAGCGTACCTTTAAGGCAGGCATTTATTAATTTTAACAGTACAACTGCACCAAATAAATAAACTGGCTAAAATGTATGTTCAAAGCATGATAAAATGTGGGGGAAATACAGCTTCTACAGCAAGGTTCTTGTAGTTCCAGTAATAATCCACAGGATATACCATTCAAAAATATCACCTTCAGACACACTCATGGGAAATGTAAATGAAGCAGTGTTCATTTGGCTAACATTGACATCGGTTTCAATTATTTTTATTTTTTTAGACACGAGATAGCAGTGAGTCTTTTCCAGACTTGATATTAGTACTCCCTCTGCATCCGTTAAAACAAGCACTTTGGTGAAAGGTGTCAAAACAAGACATGGTTAGGCTATGATAAATAAGTAAATGAATATCACACACACATTTATACATCCCTTCATTTTGCAGTTTGACRTTTTCAGATTCCACGTATGACCAAGAGTTTTCCCTCCAACGCAGTAAATAAGTCAGTAAAAATACATCCCTAACATTGTGGTTTTCAATATCCACACAAGGATAACCTCTCTATACATGCTAGTGTAACAAATGCTTGACAACAGATGGTAGCCGCAGACAATCACGCCTGCGTGATTTTCACTGTTCTGATGTTCAGGCTCATCCTACCAGCCTGTTGTGGATAGACAAATGCCTCATTTACCTAACATCAAGAGTTAAAAAGTACACACAATCTAAATGGAAAAAATATTCAATAAATGGCAAATGTTTAAAAGAAAGTATTAGATCCTTTTGAACTATATGAAATGGCCGTTTATTCACCCCCAAAAAATGCACTGTTTGTCTATCTTAGGATTTCCCAAGGATATAAAATTTCACCTATTTGCTTGTTTGCAATGTTAGATTTGCATTCACATTATTCCAAATGAATAAAATCCAAAGAAATTACAGAATCATTTCATAGTTATGCAGATAAATAGTATGCATTTAGAATAGGAGCTGTACAGTCATGCAGGTTAAAATGGCTCACCCTTTACTTGCATCCCGTGACAACTTAACAATGGCGTCTTTAAAAAAACATGGAGAAAGAAAATGACTGGATTTCTGGAGATGTTTCCAGTGTGAAATGATAAAGCCCACTATTCCAGGATGAGAAAAAAACAGCAGCAGCCATCTAACCATGACACCTTGAAATCCAATTTAACTACCCCTAAGACTCAACCAAAAATAAATGAAGTATTTTGAAAAAGAGTCCTCAAGTGAAGAACTCACATGCTTGTTTGGACAAGCTCGTACTCGGCCTCTTATTGCTAGAGCAAGACTAAATAGTCCAAGGTAAAGTTACAGGGTAAGAGCTAAAGTGTACTTTCATTTGTAACCACAACTGACAAGTGTGTTAAATGGAAGAACACACAAAACTGCAGTACTGTAACTGCACGGCTGCTCTCTGGTGAGACCGATAAAATGGCTTAGAGCAAGACCCATACACAGTTAAAGTCTTGTGCCAATCTTACATTACTTGTGAAAAATGCTAAACAATAACTGGTATTTTTACTGGAGTACACAATGCATTTGTCTGCAAACTTTTCCTAGTACATGTGAACTGACAGGCACAACATTGGAAATGTTCCCAAAGACAAGAGCACACCATGCAAAGTGGGATAAGGAAAACAGGTTTGAATAACAGTGGTCTTTCATCAGACAAGATAAACATGTGAACAGACAGACATGCCACATGTGATAACATCACAGCAATATGAGACACCTTGACTTTGAGGAAGCCAAATTCAAAGCAAAAATTGTATCCACTGAAAACAATATTGCATTGTCTAAATGCCATTAACCTAAATCGATCAAATAATTTGGTAAGTGCAATGCAGAGCTCCATTTAAGTTTTCCACATGTGCAAACATCTATAATGTACAATACAAGTAAACAACTCTTTCATTCTGAACCAACAGGGATTCTTGAGGTTTACACATCACATTAGTTCTCTCTATTGCCTCATGTTACCTGCCCTTTAGAGTGACCCAAAGCTACACTCAGACTCAGCCTGCAGCCTTCTGGGGGGGGGGCACTTTGAGCTCTGTCCCCATGCCCTTGGTCTGTCAAAGACTTTGTGACTGACAATTTCCCTTGACAGAGACAACACCGCATCCACCCCTCCATATGACAGCAGGGCGGTATGTCACACGTACCATACATTAGCAGTGAAAATAACCCTTTGATTCTGGCACACAGAGGAAAGCTATTTGTAGCTCTATGTAAGGTGGGAAAGTTACACCAGACTTGTGAAAGCATATTTTGGCACGTCTCATGAGGCTGTGTATATGCACTCTTCCCTGAGCTCGTCAGGAAGGCCATGGCCACATGCAGCTCCTCACACATGCTTCAGCAGAGAGGTGGCAAGCAAGCAGAGAGGGTGTAGGGATCATTCACATGCTAAACAAGAGGCTTGTTCCTAACCCATTAGAGCACAACGATCACAGACTTTCTTTGTAAGGAAACTGGCAGTGATAGCGGGCAGCCAGATGTACTACTTTTTAAATGCAGGGACAATGTTTCAGGCAAACCATAGCTTAACGGATGGCATCCCTGGGGCTAAAGAATGAAAGCATCAGATCAGTAATGTATTGATAGACTGCCTAAAGAGTTCAATTTAACATGGGGCTCAAAGTAAAGACACTGCTTTATTGCATGGGAGCTTGTCAAGTTGGGGCATATACATTAGTATACAACCAACATCTACAACAGTAACAGAGGAACAAATAAAATAAGAGAATCCTGAATATAGCACCAGTTAGCAGCATACAAACCCAGCAGTGAAGAGGGACAGGGTCACTTTTGAATGCTTATGAAGAGGGATGAAGTGTGACCCTACCACAGGATGATGTAATAGAAGCTGTAACATGAGGGATCTCAGAATTGCTCCAAGGATGAAACAGACAGGTGGCAAGTACTCTCAGGAGAATTCATTGGGGTTTGCGTATCCTTCAACCCTTGACTCAAATACACACACACTAGTAACCCAGTGCAAAAAACATTTACAGGCAATGCACTAGAGGATATATTTATCTATTTCTTTTAATTTACAGAGAAAAAAAGGCAGCCCTTGTAAATGAATATATAAAGATTCCAATTTCTCTTTGTGAAGCACTGATTTAGGTGCAGACATTTCAAACTCAGTGTGTGAGCCAATCACCTTGCCTGAGCTTTAGTCCAGCACACAGAGACAAAATAACAATCATTTAATCTGACATGCATCTACTCACAAGCATACAGACATTCTGCGCCACACGCACACAAACTTTAAGGATCCAGAAAATTGGAACACATGTTCTGCTCATAGCAGGAAGAAGGAAAAAAAGTCTGGAGTGTTTAACAGAAATAATGGCATAAACACAGGTCTACGCATTTTTTTTCTTTTCTTTTTTTTCTTTTTTTTTTACTTAGTTTTCTCCCACAGTCCTCTGTAAAATGTCAGAGTCCTCGTTGTGGTCCAGCAGCAGTAGTGGTCATCTCCGTGACAAGATCCATGGTGATCTGCCCCGCGCCTTCCTCCACCCAAACCAGACCCTTCTCACTCTGGCCATCTCGGTGGTCCCCTGTCGCCAGCCGGGCACATTCATCCAGCAGCAAGCTCGCTCGCCGGGATTCACGGCAGTGTGGCACCGCCCTCAGCCTNGGGGGGGGGGAGAAAAGAAAAGCCTTTCGTCCAACTCTTCTCTTAAGGAGTCCTACCCAGGGGTATCATGGGTCAAAGTGCAGTCAGCCCAAAGTTACAGCGGCAGTACATCATGCCGCTTGAGTCCAGCCAGCTGTCTGTGATGGGGTCGTATCGCTGGACAGTGTTCAGGTAGGATGACCCCGAGTGACCCCCCACCACATAGAGATAGTTGTCCACGATCGCGGAGCCAACCCCTGGGAAGATAAATATTATAAATGGTTATTCCTGGCCATGCAATATGAATGGTCAACTTCCCAGCATCAACATAAACCTTGTAGTAATTTCCCAGCTCACCTGTGCGTGGTTCATTCATGGGCCGACAGGCTGTCCACTGGTTCTGGTGTGGGTCATACCTCTCAATGCTGGACAGGTGTGATACCCCGTTGTGTCCCCCAACCACAAATATGAACCCTAGCATGACCCCAACACCAAAGTTGATCCGTTTGTCTGCCATGGGGGCTACCATTTCCCAGGCATCCTTGCTGGGGTCATACCGCTCCACACTGCACAGTAAAAAGAGTTCAAGAAATAAAACTCAGTCAATAAAAGGGTACAGTTACACTGTGCATTTTGACTGTCACTGCAGCCGTTTCTTTTTAACAGGTTAGTACAGTAGCAAGCCTAATACTCCATCATATAAAAGAAAATGACTAACTAACATTTTCTGAATCTAAGCCAATACAATTCACCATTGGTCCTTTTTGCTTTTAGATACTATATAGCTGTACCGTTGTCACAGCTCAATTTAATGAGGCCATCTATTCCAGTTCTATATTTTGCAGGATATATCAAGTAATGAAACCCTCAACAGCTTCCCTGTCCAAACATTTTCCTGAGGGGTTTGGGGAGTCAAGGAGACTGGTAACTACAACATCTCTCTCTCTCTCTCTCTAGTGAGCAAAGACAACAGGGGTCTAACCAGCAAGAGAGCTCTTGTTCTACAAAAGCAACTATGTCTGTCTGAATAGAAGACAACAAATCTTGATCCTACAGAATATGGGTTGCATTGCAGGCTAGTAACAGAGCATGATTGAAAGGGTGGCTGAAACCCTTTCCTTGGATGGATCAAAGACCTCAAAAGGTCTTGTGGGGTCTACCATAAAAAACCTTCCTGATGTGAGCATTAGCATGTGTAGGAACAAATGGAGGTTCACGGTAAGTTGAAGTAGGCATAGTATTTCAAAAGCCTACTAGAACCACATGAGCAAAATCACCTGTTAATTTAATAATTCCACCGCAGATTGACTATATTAAAACGTACCTGTTCATGTGGGCTGGACCATAGCCTCCGATGGCGTAGACCATGCCATCCAGCACAGCGGTGGCAAAACAGCTGCGTGACTTGGTCATGGGTGCCACAGGCTGCCACTCCTTCACCTTGGGGACATATTTTTCCACAGACTGTAGATAGTACTGGCCGTCGTAGCCCCCCAGGGCATAGAGCTCCCCAGCCAAGACCACTACCCCCAGGGTGCTGCGACACTCTGCCATGCGCTCCACTGTAGACCAGGTGTTGCTGTCAGGGTCCCATCTCTCCACTGTACTCTCATGTCTCCGGTAGCTAATGCCCTGTCGCATGTGTGTGGCGATGCCACCCACCACATACACCTTCTGGTCCAACAATGCCACTCCAAACTCATAGCGGGGCACACTGAGAGGGGCAAGCCCAATCCACGAGTCCGTCTGAGGGAAATACATCTCCATGCTACAAGAGAAAGAAATGAGAACATTAGTTACATTTGTTAAATGCATTTCCAATTCATATGAAACATTTGCTAAAATAAAACATTTGCTACTGTTTGGGGTTCAGCATTACCTCTCGAGGGTGGCGAAGAGTCCAGCCTTGCCTCCAACAGCAAGGAGCACCTTGGGAGCACAGCGTGGCCGTGTAGACAACACCGTCTGGTAGGAGAGCCGGTGCTCAGGCATGAAATGGTATTTGAGAGCCTCGTTGAGCAGGTGCTTGCAGGCGTGGTCATCCCGGATAAGGTGGTTTGCCTCATAGAGGCGGGTAAGGAACTTAACACTGAGGAGAGGCAGGCGGATGCAGTGCAGTAGCTGAGCCAGGTGCTGCTGCCGCTCAGTGACATCATACTTGATCCACGACTCCAGGGCATAGAACACAGTCTCTTCGGTTACTACCTTCAGACAATCATTTGACACTATTTCATCCAGCTCCGCCCGTGTCAGCTCAAAAAACTCTTCTGTCTGGCACACCTCTTCAAAATTCTGGCAGATGAATTTAGTGGCAGCCAGGCAGAGATCATGGCAGCCATAGGTCTCAGCGAAGCGAGAGATGCCTATACAGTTCCCAGCATCTAGTTGGCTCTCTAGGAAAGAGCAACACTCCTTCAGCACCAGCTTGACCTGGAGCAGGTTAGCAGCTGGCAGTAGGGACTCCACCGTTTCCTGTGAGATGAATACTGTGCCAGTGTAGGCATACTCAACGATGGCCTACAGGAGGGAAAATAAAACAATGATATGAAAAAGCCAGAAAAGGCTTGTTTTAGTAAACACAGTGAAATATTCAAAATACTAACGCAGGTAGTACCAGTGACTCGCTCAATACGGAAGTGGTCAGATGACACGGATGCTACGCTACATGACTTTTGCTAGCACAGTTCCAGGATGCATCCAATGGCATTGAGGAGTATACCACCTCAGTCACCAGCTTCATTAATAAGTGTATCAACAACGTCGTCCCCACAGTGACCGTAACCAGAAGCCATGGATTACAGACAACATCCGCACCAAGCTAAAGGCTAGAGCTGCCGCTTTCAAGGAACGGGACACTAAGAAATCCCGCTATGCCCTCAGACGAACCATCAAACAGGCAAAGCGTCAAAACAGAGTAAGATAGAATCCTACTACACCGGCTCTGACGCTGGTCAGATGTGGCAGGGCTTGCAAACTATTCCAGACTACAAAGGGAAACCCAGTCGTGAACTGCCCAGAGCCTACCAGACAAACTAAATGCCTTTTATGCACACTTCAAGGCAAGCAACACTGACGCATGCATGAGAGCACCAGCTGTTCCGGACGACTGTGTGAACACGCTCTCCGTAGCCGATGTGAGCAAGCCCTTTAAACAGGTCAACATTCACAAAGCCGCAGGGCCAGACGGATTACCAGGACGTGTACTCAAACCATGCGCAGACCAACTGGCAAGTGTCTTCACTGACATTTCAACCTCTCCCTGACCATGTCTGAAATACCTGCATGTTTCAAGCAGACCACCATAGTCCCTGTACCCAAGAAAGCGAAGGTAACCTGCCTAAATTATTACTGCCCCATAGCACTCACGTTGGTAGCCATGAAGTGCTTTGAAAGGCTAGTCATGGCTCACAGCAACACCATCAGACCGGAAACCCTAGACCCACTCCAATTCGCATAGCTCCCCAACCGATCCACAGATGACACAATCTCAATCGCACTCCACACTGCCCTTTCCCACATGGACAAAAGGAACACCCATGTGAGAATGCTGTTCATGGACTACAGCTCAGCATTCAACAACCATAGTGGCCACAAAGCTCATCACTAAGCTAAGGACCCTGGGACTAAAAGCCTTTCTCTGCAACTGGATCCTGGACTTCCTGACGGGCTGCTCCCAGGTGGTAAGGGTAGACAACAACACATTTGCCACGCTGCTCCTCAACACTGGGGCCCTTCAGGGGTGCGTGCCTAGTCCCCCCCCATACTCCTTGTTCACCCATGACTGCGTGGCCAAGCATGACTCCAACACCATCTGCCTGCGGCTATGGAACCCTGACCTGTCCACCGGACGTGCTACCTGTCCCAGACCTGCTGTTTTCAACTCTCTAGAGACCGCAGGAGCGGTAGAGATACTCTTAATGATCGGCTATGAAAAGCCAACTGACATTTACTCCTGAGGTGCTGACTTAATACACCCTCGATAACTACTGTGATTATTATTTGACCATGCTGGTTATTTATGAACATTTGAGCATCTCGGCCATGTTCTGTTATAATCTCCACCCGGCACAGCCAGAAGAGGACTGACCACCCCTCATAGCCTGGTTCCTCTAGGTTTCTTCCTAGGTTTTGGCCTTTCTAGGGAGTTTTTCCTAGCCACCGTGCTTCTACACCTGCATTGCTTGCCGTTTGGGGTTTTAGGCTGGGTTTCTGTACAGCACTTTGACATATTAGCTGATGTACGAAGGGCTATATAAAATAAACTTGATTTGATTTAAGTTTGCAGACGACACAACAGTGGTAGGCCTGATCACCGACGAGACAGCCTATAGGGAGGTCAGAGACCTGGCAGTGTGGTGCCAGGACAACAACTTCTCCCTCAACGTGAGCAAGAAAAAGGATCCAATCGTAGACTTCGACAGGTCGGAAGTGACGCGGGGCGAGAGTTTCAAGTTCCTTGGTGTCCACAACGAACTCATGGTCCAAGCACACCAAGACAGTTGTGAAGAGACCACGACAACACCTTTTCCCCCTAGGGAGACTGAAAAGATTTGGCATGGGTCACCAGACCCTCAAAAATAATTCTACAGCTGCACCATCGAGAGCATCCTGACCGGTTGCATCACCGCCTGGTTTGGCAACTGCATCACCGCCTGGTTTGGCAACTGCATCTGACCGAAAGGCGCTACAGAGGGTAGTGCGTACGGCCCAGTACATCAAAGGGGCCAGGCTTCCTGCCATCCAGGACCTATAAACTAGGCAGTGTCAAAGGAAGGACCAATTTTTTTCAAAGACTCCAATCACCAAAGTCATTGACTTCTCTCTGCTACCGGAGTGCCAAGTCTAGGACCAAAAGGCTCCTTAACAGCTTCTACCCCCAAGCCATAAGACTGCTGAACAATTCATCAAATGGCCACCCAGACTATTTACACTGCTGCTCACTGTTTATTATTTATGCATAGTCACTTCACCCCTACCCACATGTACAAATTACCTCTAACCTGTACCCCCGCACATTGACTCTGCAAGGGTACCCGCTGTATATAGCCTAGTTATTGTTAATAGTTGAGTTAGTAAATATTTTCTTAACTCTTTCTTGAACTGCATTGTTGGTTAAGGGCTTGTAAGTAAGAATTTCACGGTAAGGTCTACACCCATTGTATTCTGTGCTTGTGACAAATAACATTTGATTTGTTTAATTGAGCCTTACTTGTAGCGCAGCCTCATCAACACACTGGAACTCCACCTCAGAGGTCTCCTTCTCTGACAGATTTCCTGTGAACATGGCCTTGAAGTAAGGGCTGATGCTCGCCAGCACCACTTTGTGGGCATGGATCTTAGCATCCCCCACTCGCAGCACAATGTCGCACAGCTCATGGTCCTGCCGCAACAGCTGGAGGCCTTGCAGCAGCTGCTCAGAGTGGGGCCGCGTCAGACTGGCAAGCATGTAGGACTGGGCCTGCTGGTCCATCTTATGGGGGGAGAAAATGCACATCATTAACATCCTGTCAAAGACAAGGGAGAAAAGCACAGAACTATGGACAAGTTGAAGAAGACACTCAAGACCACATTTTCCTCTCCAGGTGAAATCGAAGGGAATGATTTAGAAGCAATTTGCAAGGAAATTATCTGGCAATGTGAGCCACCTAAGTCATGCCAATAAGTTAACTGAATCAAGTACAACATACTATATGCAGTGGCAGTGCACTGTATACCAGATATTATCAGAATGTGTGTTGACATGTGTAACCCTGAACATGGCCAAGTTTCATCACATAGGCTAATTATATAGATCTGATTAATAGCGAATGGCATTGCAAAACTGTCCGGACGGAAGATGAAAAAAACGATTTTATTTTTTTTCACTGTGAAAATATTATAAGAAATCAGTTTAAATTTATATTAATCCTCACGATTAAAATACTTATTTCACTCTACAGTTTGGCTCATCTAGTGAGCTAATAACCCCGGTTTCTAAATAATAGTAACATGTAACTAGCTCTGCCATTAGTATTTAGCATCTTCGCAGCAATAGACAAAGCTTGAGTGACGCCTCAAAATCGCTAAAATCAACTAGCTGTCAAATGTTGTTAGCAAGCTAGTCTACATTTGCTTAGCTAGATACTGTAGCTATAGCTCAGCTGAGCGAGCAAACACGCTAACCTTGCTAGTAGCCAGGTAGCGCAACAACCTATTTGCCAAATCTCGGTGATCAAATTTTTTCAAAGCTCCTCGACAGCTTGTAGAATAGAAACGGAAAAAATAAACATGAAATTTCTCAAGCAAAGGGTAACATCCGTTTACTAGTTTAGCCAGCTATCTTGACATATAATCTGCCAAGTAACGTTCGTTAGCGAGCTAACGTTTGCTGCCTTCGCGTCGTCGGTCCACTTTCTTAGCATCAGCCTTGCAAGCCACAAGTACTGTTCAGATGTTTCAGATCCGCTAATGAATATTATATTTAACAACATTGTAATATTGGCGTAGGCTGGAATAGCCAGGCTATCGGATGTACGGGGGTTCTGCGGCCTCTTGTGAGAAATTACAATAACAAGGGCATGTTATGTCCAATGCATTGGCACTGCAGAGCACGCCAGTGCAAATTTGATGCTAAAAATAAACACAGTACTAAGCAAGCTATACATTGATCTCCATCTAGTTGAGCGGTAATCAGTTGTGAACTTTGATAGCTACTACATATGTCCAAACATTTACAAGAATGTGCAACGGAGACAAACCTGTGGTGAGCGTCAGATGTCCCGACAATAGCTGTTTTTATCGCAGTAGCGGCAGGAACCCCAGCGTCTGTCAGGAAACAAACGCCAAACACTTTATGCGGCGTAACTTCCGGGAGCGCGCGGGCGACTTCAGAGGGAATGGTAATTTTGTAGCTATTTTGCACACATTTTAAATGTATCGTCTTTTTTTGTGCACAACCATAATACAATATACAAGTTAGGGGAGAGATAGACGGGAAAGAAGGCAATACCCAACAAGGTGTCATGAAAATAAAATGATCAGCATAAAAAAAATCCTATCATTGATATTACGTGTTTGATGTATATAATTGACATGCATTTGCAGATACAGGGAGGCGACATCGTCATCAGCTTCTCAAGAAGTTGCACTCGTCCTCTGGTGCCATGCAGAGGTGCCCACCATATCAATCTATGAATCTGTTTTTACTAGTATACCGTGTACGGATGGGCAATACAGTACCAGTCAAAAGTTTGGACACACCTACTCATTCCAGGGTGTTTCTTTATTTGAACTATTTTCTACATTGTAGAATAATAGTGAAGAAATCAAAACTATGAAATAACACATATTAAATCATGTAGTAACCAAAAAAGTGTTGAACAAATCAAAATATATTTTATACTTGAGATTCTTCAAAGTAGCCACCCTTTGCCTTCATGACATATTTGCACACGCTTGGCATTCTCTCAACCAGTAGTCACCTGGAATTAATTTCAATTAACAGGTGTGCCTTCTTAAAAGTTCATTTGTGGAATTTCTTTCCTTCTTAATGCGTTTGAGCCAATCAGTGTTGTGACGAGGTAGGGGTGGTATATTTTTATTTTATTTTTATTTAACCTTTATTTAACTAGGCAAGTCAGTTAAGAACAAATTCGTATTTACAATGACGGCCTACAATGATGGTATATAGAAGATAGCCCTATTTGGTAAAATACCAAGTCCATATTATGGCAAGAACAGCTCAAATAAGCAAAGAGAAACGACAATCCATCATTACTTTAAGACATGAAGGTCAGTCAATGCAGAACATTTCAAGAACTTGGAAAGTTTCTTCAAGTGCAGTCGCAAAAACCATCAAGCACTACGATGAAACTGGCTCTCGTGAGGAGTGCCACAGGAAAAGAAGACCCAGAGTTACCTCTGCTACAGAGAATAAGTTAATTAGAGTTACCAGCCTCAGAAATTGCAGCCCAAATAGATGCTTCACAAAGTTCAAGTAACAGACACAACTCAACATCAACTATTCAGAGGAGATTGCGTGAATCAGGCCGTCATGGTCGAATTGCTGCAAATAAACCACTACTAAAGTACACCAATAATAAGAAGAGACTTGCTTGGGCCAAGAAACAAGAGCAATGGACATTAGACCAGTAGAAATTTGTCCTTTGGTCTGATGAGTCCTGATGAGTCCAAATCCAACCGCCGTGCCTTTGTGAGACGCAGAGTAGGTGAACGAATGATCTCTACATGTGTGGTTCCCACCATGAAGCATGGAGGAGGAGGTGTGATGGTGCTCTGCTGGTGACACTGTCAGTGATTTATTTAGAATTCAAGGCATACATAACCAGCATGGCTACCACAGCATTCTGCAGTGATACACCATCCCATCTGGTTTGCGCTTATTTGGACTATCATTTGTTTTTCAACAGGACAATGACCCAACACACCTCCAGGCTGTGTAAGGGCTATTTGACCAAGAAGGAGAGTGATGGAGCGCTGCATCAGATGACCTAGCCTCCACAATCACCCGACCTCAACCCAATTCAGATGGTTTGGGATGAGTTGGACCGCAGAGTGAAGGAAAAGCAGCCAACAAGTTCTCAGCATATGTGGGAACTCCTGCAAGACTGTTGGAAAAGCATTCCAGCTGAAGCTGGTTGAGAGAATGCCAAGAGTGTGCAAAGCTGTCATCAAGGCAAAGGGTGGCTACTTCGAAGGATCTCAAATATAAAATATATGATTTGTTTAACACTTTTTTTGGTTATTACATGATTCCATATGTGTTATTTCATAGTTTTGATGTCTTCACTATTATTCTACAATGTAAAAATAGTACAAATAAAGAAAAACCCTTGAATGAGTAGGTGTGTCCAAACTTTTGACTGGTGCTGTATATCGTGATTCGCCCATAAGCAAAATAAATAATAATTGAGATGATTTTTACGTTATATCGCCCAGCTCTAGTATACCAGAAGGTACTAAAAGTAGTGGAGGTACTAGTTTCGATGTCTTCACTATTATTCTACAATGTAGAAAATAGTAAAAATAAAGAAACCCTGGAATGGAATACATCAAATTCCATCTGATTCTCAACCTACCACTCGCGTCACCATGGAAGCGGTCCGTTTGTGTCATGTTGTATTCGCCATTTTGATGCTTCTTGGCGTGGGCTACGGCGATGAATGTCTCTACTACAGCGCAGCTAGCTAGATTAGCTACAAACATTCAACATAGAATCTCATACAGTTACAAGGGGATTTCTATGAGTATTATTAATCGGACATTTAACCGAGGAGGTCATGAAGATTTGGGAAACGTTTTCGTACCCCGGACGTCAAATTTGAACGAATAATCGGAATGCGAAGTCATAATTTGTCTGTTATCTAACTTCGCCAGTTAACGTTAAGTAGTTAGCCAAGCTAGCCACCACCAGGTTGCTACTCAGCCGCAAGCATTGAAGACGTAGCTAAAAGCTATCTATGATATTGAATTATATGGAAAACATCAATCAGAAGAGGTACTGGCAGCGACGTCGCCCTGACACTCCATTTCTGAACAATGAATGATGTTAGAAGCAATGGAAACATCTAGTGGGCTACCTAGTTACCAATGCAGTTAGCTGAAATACAACAGGGGCTTTCAAATATAACATTCCACTGTGCTTTTTTTTCGTCGTGGCTATGTAGGGAAAGCACACCAACCTACAAGTGGTTTTATTTTCACTCAACGTTGCTTTCACTGTTCACGTTCCAGTTGTCTCGTAGAACAAAACAAAGAACATTTATTCATAAGAAGCTGCAAATATGAAGTATTTTAATGTAATGCATTGATTATGCTTGGAAATGTTCAAATGTCTTTCCCAATACCAGCTGCCTACAGGTGTAAAACGTATTGTTGAACTGACTATTACCATATAAAGACATATCTGAGTGCAATTTTACTGGACGGCAACCACAGTATTGCCACTCTGAAATACAGCATCGAAGAGGCTAAATCTACCCACCAAGATGACGATTCAAAGTAAAGGACAATATTGCTGTCCTCACAGAAATGTGAATGCTTCTTTAGATTTTCCCCTTTGACCACATCCAAAGGACCATCAATGATGATTTTTGGATTGATACCCCAAGAGTTACACGAAAAGCTCCTAGACCTCAAAAACTACCAAAATCGAACAAATGGTGTGGAACAGCTGAAAAATATCCTCTTTGGATTGGACTTGAAGCCAGTCCCCTCAGACAGTATTGTGGAGTTTATCAATTTTCTCCGCAGACTTCTAGATGACAGCAACTTCAAAGTCTTGTACGGCACTTTACAGGTGATAAACCTACTCATTCAGAAATTGGATTACAATGTAGACAAATATTTCAAACAATTAGCGTGTGTGGCTCTGAAAACCCTTGGGGACACCCGCGCTGTCACCAGGAATGAGTATATGAATGTGTTCAGGCAGTTGACTAGAATTGTAGGGCCACAGAAAGTGTTGGACCTTGTCATTGGACACCTGAGACACAAGAACTCCCGGGTCAGAGAGGATGTCATCAACATCATCACAGCAGCTATGCTCACCCACCCCAGGAAGGACTTCAACATCCCCAGCCTCTGCTTTGAAGTTGCCCCATACCTGGCAGACAGCAAGAAGAAGGTTCGCCATGCAGCCCTAGAACTATTTGCTGTTTTTGACCATTGCCTTGACACAGGGAAAAAACAGCCCCTAATGAAGGCTGTAGACAGAGTTGAGCTCAATGGGGATGAGGAGGGTCTTATGGCAGCTGTGCAAGCAAGAAGAGCCAGGCAAGTACTTCCCAGACTGTCCTCAGATGGAATGGTGGAGTATGCCCTTGTAATCCCTAAACCAGGACAACGATGCTCACCTCAGTTTGGGTCGGGAGCTGACCTGGAGTGGGTGCTCAATGGTGGGCGGATCAGCAGTGCCAGGAACATCAGGACAGAACCAGACTCTGACAGGCTGTATCATGGTTATGGAAGCTTGGGCTCCCTCGTTGATGACCTTCCACTGCAGAGGAGAATTGTCAGTGCAGGCAAAGGGAAGAACAAACTGCCCTGGGAGAGGTCAAGCCTCCCTTCCACAGTGAACACCCAGCCACGCAGTGCTCCTAAGGGGAAATCCTCTGATCAGGTTGGTCATCGATGACGACAAGGTTACATCAAGCAAAAGTATGATGACGACACTGGTCTATCTAGCTGTTTTGATTTAGCAAAGTCCCATTAGAGAAAGAAATATCAAAACATCCTCTCTAGGCTATATAGGTATAATAATCTTATTTCCATAGAGACACCATAATTCCATTGAATAAGGTGCAAATAGAATGAGGTTTGCGACCACTCAAAGTACAAATCTATCAAATATTAGTTTTCAGGAACCTGATGAAAACAACCCCAAGCATGTCTACACTGAATCAATAATACGCTGTATACTACATCAGTATACATCAGTATACAACACGCAGTATACTAGATACTGACAAATGCTTGTGTTAGGACTATATGGAATTGTACGTGCAAAAATCCAGGACACAATTTATATTAATTGGCTCACTGCATACTGTGAAAATGGTAGGCCTAATGTATACTGAACAAAAATATAAACGCAACATGCAATAATTTCAAAGATTTTATTGAGTTACAATTAATTTGAGAATCAGTCAATTTAAATAAATTCATTAGGCCCTAATCTATGGATTTCACATGATTGGAAATACAGACATGCATCTGTTAGTCACAGATACCTTTAAAAAAAAAAAATTGTCATCACAATGGGCCTCAGGATCTCGTCACGGTAGTTCTGTGCATTCAAATTGCCATTGAAAATGTAATTGTTTTCTTTGTCTGTAGCTTAAGCCCATACCATAACCGCACCGCCACCATGGGGCACTCTGTTCACAATGTTGACATCAGCAAACCGCTCGCCCACATGATGCCATACACGTGGTCTGCAGTTGTGAGGCTGGTTGAACATACTGCCAAATTCTCTAAAATGACATTGGAGGTGGCTTATGGTAGAGCAATGAATGTTCAATTCTCTGGCAACAGCTCTGGTGGACATTCCTGCAGTCAGCATGCCAATTGCACCCTCTCCCAAAACATGAGACATCTGTAGCATTGTGTTGTGTGACAAAACTGCACATTTTAGTGGCCTTTTATTGTCCCCAGCACAAGGTGCACCTGTGTAATGATCATGCTATTTAAACAGCTTCTTGATATGCCACACCTGTCAGGTGGATGGATTATCTTGACAAAGGATACAATTCTCACGAACAGGGATATAAACAAATTTGTGCCCAAAATTTGAGATAAATAATATTTGTGTGCATAACGAACATTTCTGGGATCTTTTATTTCAGCTCATGAAACATGGGACCAGCATTTAACTGTTGTGTTTTATGTTTTTGTTCAGTGTAGTTATGTATGCAGAGATGATGCAAATGATTCCCTTTAGGTGACATTGATTGGCATTTAATGGAGGAATTATTGACTCAGCAATCAAAGTTCACATGTTTAATGGTATAAAGGGCTTCTAAAAATATTAATACAGATCCAATGGAATAAGTTGCCTTTCAATCAGTCACTGATTGACTGTGCTCTTGGAGTAGCATCTTTCCTATTGACTTCACCGTCCACCTGAGGTGCTGTGTTTTAGTTGATTTGTTTGTCTCCACAATCAAAGTCCTAGTGCACTGATTGCAAAGGGCCTGAAAAGGACTGTCACCTGTCTGCAAGGGATGCTAGTTTGTTTGTTTTGTTGCCATGACAATAATTTGGTGAGCAGTCAGTTGCCTTGTGGCCAATTAGGAGGAGAGAGATGACAGCTACCATGTCAGTGTTTATCAATCAACTTAGTCTAAATTTGAGATAAGAAAAGGGGGGGTTCTACCATATTCTGAAGGCAAGCAAACTATTTGTTTGATGCCTGATGTGACATTGAACATAAGGCTATTCGTGTGTTTGTCATTTCAGAGATGCATTCTCAGGCATTTCAAGTTGTGGTCAGTCATGGAAAATCAAATAATTTTATTGATCGCATACACATATTTAGCAGATGTTATTGCGAACAATGTTCCCTCAAAAAAAAATCAGGCACTGAGGAAATTTCAGGTTTGCTGAGCACAAACTAGAACATTGTGAAAATTCTGTGCATCTACCAGGGCGCATTCACTGTGAATACTGAGGCTGTACCCACTTTAAGTTACAGTTTTAACAGTGGCCAAGTAGGCTTCTGTGGCTATTTGATCATAATGTAGGCCTACCAGGGTGGCCTACCATCAAAAACAATGGAGAAAAATGCATCCCATAACATTTTTAAATGGAAATAGCTGTTCTGTCAGTAGCAGCAAATGTGTGGTGTTCAATGTAGGCCTACATTCCATGAGACTTTTGAAAAAACATACAGGGCTTGACATTAACCTGTTTATCCACTTGTCCTTCATACAAGTACGTGACTAAAAATGTTGTTTGATGTAAGAAACCACTTTACAAAATAAAATGTATTATTATTCCCATACCATTATTAGAGAAACAGACAAATTATGCTATCCTCTGCCTATTGGCTACTTAGCTTATTCAAAACCGTCTCAAAATACAACACTGCTCCTTTTTCAAAGATGGCTAGAAATGCACACATTTTGTGCTCTTATAGGAAGCAACCACTCACCCATTGTTGACTAGAAATGAGCGATAACTGGGCTAATAACTTATTAACTAGCAAAGAATATGAACAAATGTGCACAGGTGTCTACATGCAGCACTTGCTTTGATATCAAAACAAGTGCATCAACTCGCGACCGCTCATGCTATGAACACAGTCCAGTTCAAAGTGAATAGCACAGATCCGTATATGGCAATTACTATTTGTATATGGGCCTACTGCAGCTCTGATTGGTTAATGGCGCACAGGTCTGTGTAGAGTACGAGCCTGAGTATTGACTGTCAATGCAATAGAATCCTACTCCAATGCGCTTTGCCTACAGGAAAATCTCTTGCACAGTTTTGCATACTAAGTTTTCCATAGTTTGTTTTGTTTCGGTATGTTACATTGAAAGTGGCTAATATTGCGTTGATTCAAGCACATTTCCTGCAGTAGAGCGAAACATTGATAGTGTTGACTGAAGTGGAAATCTCTGGAAAGTTGAGTGAAGTTCAACCTTGTGCTTCTCTGCGCGGGCTGAAATTTATTTTGCATGGCAGTTTGAGGGGAGCTGCACACCGGCGCAGCTTACAGGGAACATTGATTGTGGGTGAAACGAAATGCTTGTGTTGCTAGCTCCAACAGTGCAGTAATATCTAACAATACACACATCTAAAAAAAAAAGTTGAATGGAATTAAGAAATATATACAGTGGGGAGAACAAGTATTTGATACACTGCCGATTTTGCAGGTTTTCCTACTTACAAAGCATGTAGAGGTCTGTCATTTTATCATAGGTACACTTCAACTGTGAGACGGAATCTAAAACAGAAATCCAGAAAATCACATTGTATGATTTGTAAGTAAATAATTTGCATTTTATTGCATGACATAAGTATTTGATCACCTACCAACCAGTAAGAATTCCGGCTCTCACAGACCTGTTAGTTTTTCTTTAAGAAGCCCTCCTGTTCTCCACTCATTACCTGTATTAACTGCACCTGTTTGAACTYGTTACCTGTATAAAAGACACCTGTCCACACACTCAATCAAACAGACTCCAACCTCTCCACAATGGCCAAGACCAGAGAGCTGTGTAAGGACATCAGGGATAAAATTGTAGACCTGCACAAGGMWAGCAGCTTGGTGAGAAGGCAACAACTGTTGGCGCAATTATTAGAAAATGGAAGAAGTTCAAGATGACGGTCAATCACCCTCGGTCTGGGGCTCCATGCAAGATCTCACCTCGTGGGGCATCAATGATCATGAGGAAGGTGAGGGATCAGCCCAGAACTACACGGCAGGACCTGGTCAATGACCTGAAGAGAGCTGGGACCACAGTCTCAAAGAAAACTGAAAGTCCGTATTGCCCAGCGACAGCCCCGAAACCTGAAGGATCTGGAGAAGGTCTGTATGGAGGAGTGGTCCAAAATCCCTGCTGCAGTGTGTGCAAACCTGGTCAAGAACTACAGGAAACGTATGATCTCTGTAATTGCAAACAAAGGTTTCTGTACCAAATATTAAGTTCTGCTTTTCTGATGTATCAAATACTTATGTCATGCAATAAAATGCAAATGAATTACTTAAAAATCATACAATGTGATTTTCTGGACCGCTGTGCCACTTTTGTTTTAGATTCCGGCTCTCACAGTTGAAGTGTACCTATGATAAAAAAAATTACAGACCTCTACATGCATTGTAAGTAGGAAAACCTGCAAATTCGGCAGTGTATCAAATACTTGTTCTCCCCACTGTATATATTTTTTTAAACTAGGTAAGTCAGTCAATAACAAATTCTCATTTACAATGACGGCCTACACCGGCCAAACCTGTACGACGCTGGGCCAAATGTGCACCGCCCTATGGGACTCCCAATCACAACCGATTGTGATACAACCTGGATTAGAACCAGGGAGTCTGTAGTGATGCCTCTAGCACTGAGATGCAGTGCCTTAGACCGCTGTGCCACTCATGAGCCCGAAATATTAGGATGAGTAATGTCGGAGTCCGTTGTATAAAATATATGTGTGTGTGAGTGATGGGATGTATAGACATGGATAGAATATGTAGTATATCTGAAGAATACGTAGGATAATAATATAGGCCTACTGTATGTCGATAGAGGGTGTGGATACATATCTATTGCATGATCCACATTAGACAGAAAAGGTGAGACTACAGATTTGACTGCTTKGGGGAGACAAGTACCTAATATTACAGGGCACCTGTTCCTCGATGAGTGATAATCCAAAGAGCTTTATCTATGTAGCTGGGGGGGAACCCCAGGCTACAATGGGTTTACTCCAAGATCCTCTCATCAGGGAAGTCAATTTGCTAATCTGCTCGTTTCACTGTGTCAGTGTCAGACAGTGGCATAGGTTCGTAGTGGGGAAACACTGGCCATCTTTCCTGTTTCGCATAATAGAGAGTAACCTACTTAGACTACTGAACTGTAGTTGCAAAGATGCAACAAAAGTATAGGCAATGCGCTCAGATGAAGATCTGCGGGGGAGAAATCCCAGCACTGTCACAGAGACTGGTGGGGATAACAGATTAAAGGTCTGGTTTCACCCCCCACACGACGCTGACTGTAGACTAGGTGGGAGGGGCTGGCTGGCATATTTTATTAATCTCTTCATTCACGTGACTATGTCATGTGGATTGCAGAAACAATCACTGATGTCTGTCTCAGCGGTCTTGATGTTGTAATGAAACGTGAACTTGAAGTTAAAAAACAACTCGATTGAATGATGTTTTTAAACTTATTAATTTCTATGATTTTGAAAGTGAAACCCCTCTCACAGATGATCTCCTTCCCTTGGAGCAGTTTGCCACCAAAATGTATTGGAAAGAATACACTGCAACAAGTTTCAGTGAGCATTCAGGTACTATCAAAGGCAAAGCATTGTAATTTGCAAGAATGACCTTCATTGATCACAATAGTTGAAAACTAGAGCTACTTGTTCAGAGGCATTTTGTTTGCTCTGTGCCCCAAAGTAATTTTGGAGCCTTCCAGTGAAACCTTATGTTTACAGTAGTCCCCATCTCCCAGCAACATCTTTGCCACACAACACACTTGTATTCAGAGAGGGTTTGAAACTTAATTCGCAATGCATGTGAAGATCATAGGGCCCGATGCAACTGTGGAACATCAACCACTTACGTCCCTAATGTTGATTAAGATCCCAGTGGGTTTGGCTGAAGGCAACGTGAGTTGCTTTTAATCAGATAGCCGTGAGATGGATCTCAACACCCTGTCTGAGGGAAGCTTTGGTGTTTGAGGTGAAAACTGCTCATCACTCTCCTTACCTCAGAGATCTATTTTACTGTGAGGCTTACAAATGTGCCATGGCAACACCTTTAAAAGTTTAATAAGAGTGGTACATGTCATTGACGTAGACAGACGCCAATTTGAGCTTGTTTCTATACACTGACAGTCCCAGAGCACACAGTTACTTTGAGCTAAACATTGCTTTGTTGAGACCAATGGATGAAATTACAGTTGATCCATGGTAGGCTCTCTATGTTTTCAAATAATCGTTTATGTTTGACATGTGAACTTGACCCAGTATTGTAGCTCTCAGTGATGGATAATTGTCACCATTGTTACCCCTTGATTTTATCTCCTCAGGTCATCAGTGAAGACTGCCAGTCCCATTCCCGGAAGCTGAGTCCGGAGACATATGTCCCCAGTTTCGGTAGGTGCCCACTTCTGTCTCTTGCATGCATCAAGAGCTACCGCACAAGCTGACGAGATGCAGTTCAGTTGCTGTCAGTGCCGAAGTTAGCCAGGCTATAGATTAAACCAGTTTTGAATAGGATTATCACACAGAGTCAATGGATCCACACCATTGCACGCCATTCAGAGCACTGACATGACTGAGTAGAAAGAAGAGTGCCATGCAGGTCTCGCGCAACAAGGATTAAACAAATTCATAGCCGTTGGTTATTGCTGTACATTATAGAGAAATAATGCCCACTAGAACGCCTTTTAAGCCAATCGGAAACTAGTATTTAACAATGCCATGGTGTAATTGCCTATATTTTGCTGCCATTGTTGGGAAGACATTGAGTACACAAGACAAGTACCAAGCAAGGCCAGTATGGACATTAGCATGCTTCACCCTTGAAATCCTTACCACTGTTGTGCTCTCCATCTTGAACCGGTGTAAAAATGTCTCTACAAGAATGCATCGGTAGATGGAGAGTTGTGTAATGTATTGTGACAATATATGGAGGTGTCCTTGAAGTGAGGGGGTGGTGCTTTCTCTAAACATGGTTGATGTGGGAGTCAGTCAGTCACTCCTCTTCATGTTCCTGCTGTTTAGCGCCAATGCCGTTCGTAGGCATTCAATAAATAGACACTTAATATGAGGCATGGAGGCTAGCATTGAGAATGAGTTGTTGAGAATGCAATAAGTTAGTACTAAACCTTGATCTGGTTCTCACTATGAAAACAGTGTGATCAAATACATAAATTTTGTGTTCTCTGTTGACAAAGGAGATTATATGAGGTATTGATTTTTAGGTAGGAAGGCCAGTAATGACTAAAGTTGATGAAAGCAATAGTTAGCTTCAGTGATTTATCAGAGTTCCTCCACTTTGCAGTCACAGTTGGTTTGTGATCACGGCTACCACCCTGTCAGAGGCTTCCTTCCCATTGCAGTCAACTAGCCCACGGTTGACTTGGCTCACTCTGAAAAGACCCAGTCAGACAGCCAGAGTGGTCAGGAGAAAAGCTCTCAAAGGAAGGAAAGGACCAGACTAGGTGGGGAAGCCAATAGAGATTATACAGCAGATACTGTGTCATAAACGTGGTATCATCTCAAGCGGGAATGCTAGCGATAGTACTTAGGTATTCAATTGCCAGGGTATTTTTGTGCAACTTGACCTCTCGTCAAGATACCTTACAGTGAAGCAGCCTAGTAGTGACAGGAGAATATGATGCATGCCACACTCCTGATGTGGTTTGTATGGTTGGTTGGTTGATTTGGACATAATAAGTATTGTTCTGTTATAGGACTTAGAAACTAGTACCTCCACTACTTTTAGTACCTTCTGGTATACTAGAGCTGGGCGATATGCCCTAAAAATCATCTCAATTATTATTTTTTTGCTTATGGGCGAATCACGATATACAGTACCAGCCAAAAGTTTGGACACCTACTCATTCAAGGGTTTTTCGTTATTTGTACTATTTTCTACATTGTAGAATAATAGTGAATACATCAAAACTATGAAATAACACATGGAATCAAGTAGTAACCCAAAAAAAGTGTTAAATCAAAATATATTTATATTTGAGATTCTTTAAAGTAGCCACCCTTTGCATTGATGACAGCTTTGCACACTCCATTTGAACAGCATGCTAGTCTGTCCACTTTGTTCAGATGTTGAAATCAAGTAAACTTACTTATTTCTCAGAATGAGAACGAATTGCCAAGACCTTATACACTGAGTGTACAAAACATTATGAACTCCTGCTTTTTCAGTGACAGACTGACCAGGTGAATCCAGGTGAAAGCTAGGATCCCTTATTGTTGTCACTTGTTAAATCCATTCCAATTAGTGTAGATGAAGGGGAGGGCACAGGTTAAAGAAGATTTTTTAAGCTTTGAGACATTTGAGACATGGATTGTGTATGTTAACCCTAACCCTTAGCAAGACTGCTGTGTTTTTCATGGTCAACAGTTTCCCGTATGTATCAAGAATGGTCCACCACTCAAAGGACATCCAGCCAACTTGGCACAAATGTGGGAAGCATTGGAGTCAACATGGGCCAGCATCCCTGCGCAACTCAATATTAGGAAGGTGTTCTTAATGTTTTGTACACTCAGTGTATAATTGTTTTATGCTTATTGCACATTTATAAATAGACTAGACAGCTAGTATAACAGTCTGGCTAAAATGCTGGCTTAATTCTGCACGTGACAAACTGAGCATTCATTTTCCAGAATCAATGTTCACTGATACTCCTGTTTTAGTAGCGTCTACTCTGCACACATTTTTAGGAGTTGATACATAAAAAGGGTATCGTTGGAAAGGTTAACTACTCTTCTATTACAGTAAAATAATGTCTCAATGTCTGTTGGTGTCCAAATTACCGATTCTGTTGGAACAAACCTCAAATGCAATTAGTGTGCAAATCTGTCATCAAGGCAAAGGGTTGCTACTTTGAAGAATCTCAAATATAAAATATATTTTGATTTGTTTACACATGTTTGGTTACTACATGATTTCATATGTGTTATTTCATAAACTCAGCGAAAAAAGAAACATCCCTTTTTCAGGACCCTGTCTTTCAAAGATAATTCGTAAAAATCGTAATAACTTCACAGATCTTCATTGTAAAGGGAAACACTGTTTCCCATGCTTGTTCAATGAACCATAAACAATTAATGAACATGCACCTGTGGAACGGTCGTTAAGACACTAACAGCTTACAGACAGTAGGCAATTAAGGTCACAGTTATGAAAACTTAGGACACTAAAGAGGCCTTTCTACTGACTGAAAAACACCAAGAGAAAGATGCCCAGGGTCCCTGCTCATCTGTGTGAATGTGCCTTAGGCATGCTGCAAGAGGGCATGAGGACTGCAGATGTGGCCAGGGCAATAATTTGCAATGTTTGTACTGTGAGACGCCTAAGACAGCGCTACAGGGAGACAGGACGGACAGCTGATCGTCCTCGCAATGGCAGACCACGTGTAACAACACCTGCACAGGATCGGTACATCCGAACATCACACCTGCAGGACAGGTACAGGATGGCAACAACAACTGCCCGAGTTACACCAGGAACGCACAATCCCTCCATCAGTGCTCAGACTGTCTGCAATAGGCTGAGAGAGGCTGGACTGAGGGCTTGTAGGCCTGTTGTAAGGCAGGTCCTCACCAGACATCACCGGCAACAACATCGCCTATGGGAACAAACCTACCGTTGCTGGACCAGACAGGACTGGCAAAAAGTGCTCTTCAAAGACGAGACGCGGTTTTGTCTCACCAGGGGTGATGGTCGGATTCGCGTTTATCGTTGAAGGAATGAGCGTTACACCGAGGCCTGTACTCTAGAGCGGGATCGATTTGGAGGTGAAGGGTCCGTCATGGTCTGGGGCGGTGTGTCACAGCATCATCGGACTGAGCTTGTTGTCATTGCAAGCAATCTCAACGCTGTGCGTTACAGGGAAGACATCCTCCTCCCTCATGTGGTACCCTTCCTGCAGGCTCATCCTGACATGACCCTCCAGCATGACAATGCCACCAGCCATACTGCTCGTTCTGTGCGTGATTTCCTGCAAGACAKGAATGTCARTGTTCTGCCATGGCYAGCGAAGAGCCTGGATCTCAATCCCATTGAGCACGCCATTKCCCCSYAGAAATGTCTGGGAACTTGCAGGTGCCTTGGTGGAAGAGTGGGGTAACATCTCACAGCAAGAACTAGCAAATATGGTGCAGTCCATGAGGAGATGCGCTGCAGTACTTAATGCAGCTGGTGGCCACACCAGATACTGACTGTTACTTTTGATTTGCACCCCCCCTTTGTTCAGGGACACATTATTCCATTTCTGTTAGTCACATGTCTGTGGAACTTGTTCAGTTTATGTCTCAGTTGTTGAATCTTGTTATGTTCATACAAATATTTACACATGTTAAGTTTGCTGAAAGAACGCAGTTGACAGTGAGAGGACGTTTCTTTTTTTTCTGAGTTTAGTGTTGATGTCTTCACTATTGTTCTACAATGTAKAAAATAGTAAAAAATAAAGAAAAACCCTGGAATGAGTAGGTGTGTCCAAACTTTTGACTGGTACTGTATTGCCCATCCGTACTGTATACCTATGTAATCTAACACAATGCTGAATGTAGTAATCTAAGTGAACACTATTGAATCAGGTGCATTGGGAATTTGAAATTAGTCCAAAATATTGTACAAGACTTTGCTAAAGTAGCCTACAAATAATGTAAAATGATAATACAATATTTCTGCTGTATGTTTTTTGCTAGTAAAGCATGCAGTGGAATACAAAAGTAAAACTTGTGTGAGTTAGTTATAATTGTTTCGGGGTCAGGAGTGTTTGTGACCCTCTATGTAGCCACTGTTTACAAGATTAGCCTGTGCTTGCAGGCTTGACTGGACTTGGATATTTTTAAAGCAGGCTACAGAACATGCCAACAACTTTTTCTGCACAGTATAAACAAACAGTGTCCGAACAAATGTTCCACTTCGCTGCTCTTTAATTAAATCTGTTTTCAAACATTACTGAACGAATGGGTTTGTCAATGGATGTTTTAACTAAGCTTTGGCTTAGCCAAAGGTATTAAACCTAGACAGAATAATTTATCAAGTGAAACAAACTAGGATCAGATTACATTCCCCATGCCAGGAACTGGGCTCACAAGCCAGCCTGACCCCAGCTTTAGCTTGGCCTCAATGAAGAGGACTCTATTGACCATATCACTTTGAAACTTAACATGAGTTGCTGAAGCAACCAGCAACCAGTCATCATATTGTATTGATAGACAATATATGATAGTTATGAGGTACAATACAGTAATAGCTTATTTGTTGTCCTCTAGGTTCTGCAGAGCCCCATAAAACCCTGTCCTCTAGGAGGGAATCCCTGGGACGCTTGAGAAGGAGTGGGAGCCTTGACTTAGATCCTGACATCTTTAAATCTACCAACTTCTCTGACGCAGAGGGAGGTGAGGAAGTCTTTACTCTCCTCAGTCTGTGCCTTCTACAGAACAGTTTCATTGAAAGGTAACTGAAGGATCTTTGTGTTGCAGTGGTACACAAGGCCCGTCTCCTCTCTGGGACCTCCGGCTTTGAGCACACCTTATCCAACCCCTCGGCCCAGGGCACCTTCCTACTGCCCTCCTACCCTCTGGCTACACTCCCCGGGGGCCTGCTGACCCCAACACTGTCCCACCGCTGCGCTGACTCCTCACTGTCAATGTCCAACACTTGGCCCAACAAGAGAGAGAGCAGCCCCCAAAGACGAGACCCCAGCCCCTGGAAAGACATATCAAGTATGGGTCTGGTGTCTACTGCATGTTGGGTAGATCTTGATAGTCATGTAATTTATTTGAAGCATGTTTTTGAGTGCTTTCTTTGTCCCCACAGGTGACTTCTCATCCAGCAGGTGTTCTCCACGGCCTCACCGTGCTTCTCTGGTGAGCTCCTCATCTGCCTCGTCTTTCCGACAGGCTCTGAGCAGGACGCGGACCGGGCTGCCTATCTCCCCATCCCCAGGCCTTCTCCTGCCAGAGCGGGGCTTGTCTCAGAATGGCCAGTGGTCTAGTCCTCTAGCTCCATCTCCATCTAGCCTGCAGGACCACCTGTCTGAGAGGGACCTTCACCTAGACCTAGATCACCTCAGCCTGCAGGACCAAGACCAGGAAGAGGACCCCTTGGACCGGCAGGAGGTCAGGATCAATGTTTTACACACAAGGCTCTGCTTAGTGAAGTCTCCAGATGGATTTAGCTAGGACACTGTCTTAAAGCTACCATCTTGCCATCTGGGTTTTATTCATATCTGTACTCAGAATAACTCAGTGCAGGAATATGGAATGTGGATAATGTTTCTCCTTCATTACTGCAGTGGTGGTGAAATGGGTCATATTTGGGACTAAGTATTCTTGATGTAATGTTAGTGCTGGGGGAATTGTACTTGACATCTAAATTGTCATGGCTATAACACCCATGCATAAAATATTATCTGTATGCACAACACCCTCTTGCCTTGCTCTCAGGTTACTGATGAGCTAATGTGTTGTTGTTTTTAGATGTTGAACTCCCTGCGCTCTCTGCGCTGCAGCGCAGCTAAGAAGAAGGCCAAGGTGAGTCTGAGTGGCTCAGACCCTGACCCAGATAGCCCAGACTCAGCCATGAAACTGGAGCTGGCTCTGGACTCCCCCTCTCACAACTCCCCCACCGTCACCAGCCCAGCTAGCGAGAGCGGCCTCTCCAGCCTCTACTCACCCCCAAACACCCCCCTCAATGGCACCAAAACCAGGTACATTCCACAAGAGTCTTAGACCTAAGTAGACAACCAGTAGACAAAGTTGAACCATTTGGTTCAACTAAGTTGAACCAAATGAGATCCTGTTTCAATAATTATCATGGGCAAAGGGACCATGCTATGATGGTCACACTTTCAAGTACACACACCCGAGGTATGATGGATCTGATATCCCTCCTGATGACTCACCTCTGACCTCTTTCAAAAGCCCTGGGAATTCTGCCTCCTCTTCAACAAAGCCTCACATTGCTAGAGTGCCTTCTGCTAAACTGAGATCTTCCGTCTCCATGGACTTCAGTGCCCTTCAAGGTACAGTGAGGATTCAACATGTAAAAGGATCTCTCTTATTACTGGCTGAGTCGTTGTTTCTATTTAGCTCTAATGGTGTTTCTGTGTTTTCTCCACCAGGCTTTCCAGTCAGAGATAAAATCATACCTGAAGTGAGTGTGGTTGGTCAAAGAGTCACCTACTTGAACGGACCAATGGAAACTGAGGAAGAGGACAGGACTACAGAATACTCTCCACCCCCAAGTAGACTAGCCTGCCGCGAGCCAATCAGAGCCCTGAGGCCTGCCAAAGGTCAGTCACTGCAAGGAGGTCTGCTCCATTGAGGCATATCGCTGTCTAAAAACAGTGTATTTTCATTATGTTTGCAATATGTTGTTTGTCCAGTACTACACTGAACAAAAATATAAACAGAACATGTAAAGTGTTGATCCCATGTTTCATGAGCTGAAATAAAAGATCCCAGAAAGTTTCCATATGCACAAAAAGCTTATTTTGCTAACATTTTGTGCATACATTTGTTTACATCCCTGTTAGTGAGCATTTCTCCTTTGCCAAGATAATCCATCAACCTGACAGGTGTGGCATATCAAGAAGCTGATTAAACAGCATGATCATTACACAGGTGCACCTTGTGCTGGGGGAAATAAAAGGCCACTCTAAAATGTGCAGTTTTGTCACACAACACAATGCCATAGACGTCGCAAGTTTTGAGAGAGCGTGCGATTAACATGCAGACTGCAGGAATGTCCACCAGAGCTGTTGCCAGAGAAAGTAATGTTATTTTCTCTACCACAAGCCACCTCCAATGTCGTTTTAGAGAATTCTGCAGTACGTCCAACCAGCCTCCCAACTGCAGACCACATGTAACCACGCCAGCGCTGGACCTCCACATCTGGCTTCTTCACCTGCGGGATCGTCTGAGACCAGCCACCCGGACAGCTGATGAAACTGTGGGTTTGCACAACTGAAGAATTTCTGCACAAACTGTCAGTAACCGTCTCAGGGACGCTCATCTGCGTACTCACCGTCCTCACCAGGGTCTTGACCTGACTGCAGTTTCCGGTTGTACCCAACTTCAGTGGGAAAATCACGCCGGAGAAGTGTTCTTCAGAGATGAATCCCAGTTTCATCTGTCCAGTCAGATGTCAGACAGAATGTATGGCGTCGTGTGGGCGAGCGGTTTGTTGATGTCAACGTTGTGAACAGAGTGCCCCATGGTGGCGGAGGGGTTATGGTATAGGCAAGCATAAGCTACGGACAATGAACACAACTGCATTTTATTGATGGCAATTTGAATGCACAGAGATACTGTGACGAGATCCAGAGGCCCATTGTCGTGCCATTCATCCGCCGCCATCACCTCATGTTTCAACATGATAATACATGGCCCCATGGCGCAGGATCTGTACACAATTCCTGGAAGCTGAAAATGTCCCAGTTCTTCCATGGCCTGCATACTCACCAGATATGTCACCCATTAAGCATGTTTGGGATGCTCTGGATTGACGTGTGCAACAGCGTGTTCCAGTTCCCGCCAATATCAACTTCGCACAGCCAGTGAAGAGGAGTGGGACAACATTCCTAGGGTTGCAAAGGGTCGGAAACTTTCCGGTAAATTTCCGGAATTTTCCATGGGAAGTTAAGCCCTGGAATTTGGGGAATTTTGCTTAAATTCATCAAAAAGGTTAGCTTAAAACAGTGAACCTTTTTGTGGGATACACATAAGGCAATTCTAGGTCTTGTGGCATATTTTGGTTAAACTATCCCCAATTCAATGGAATTGCAACCCTCTGCATGCACAGTGCATTCACAGTGCATTCACGCATGCACATGTACAGCTGATTCTCAAGATCTTGCACACTAATGAGATGCTATTGAGCCCACATTACTACACTGTCTGAGCCAAGGACTACATGTTTTCTCGTAAGTTTTGATTACAATACTGGGTGGGGTGAATATATTATATGACATAAATGATTTGTTGTTAACTAGTAAATAGTAGCCTACAGCAAAGTGTGTTTAAATCATTTCTAACTTGTTAACAATTTCTGCTAGTTAGTTTTTGCTACCTACCATGTGGGTTTTAGCTTGCTTGAGCCTGCTAACTGAGGAGTGTTAATTCACTGTTTCCGTACATGTTTCATTTTAAAACATTTATCTTACGAAGGAGTTGTTTAATCTAACTGGTTAACTATTTATCTGTACATAGAWTTGTTTTTGTTTTTTTTGTACTAATTTTTTTCTAATCTTTAGAGGAAAATGCCACGGGCACTATCTGATGTGTGGAGACATTTCACTGCAGCTAATGTAGAAGAAATATCTGTGTACATTTGCAGATACTGTGCCAAATCATATGTGAAGAATGCAACAAAGATGCAGAATCATCTGGCCAAGTGCATAAAGTTCCCTCAGTGCTCACAACAAGCAACCTCTGACAAAAGTCCCTCTACTTCTATTCGAGGAGAAAATTATGAATTAGACAACTTATCGATAGCAACAGCTCATTTTTTTTTCTTTTTTTTTCACCTTATTTAACCAGGTAGGCTAGTTGAGAACAAGTTCTCATTTGCAACTGCGACCTGGCCAAGATAAAGCATAGCAGTGTGAACAGACAACACAGAGTTACACATGGAGTAAACAATAAACAAGTCAATAACATGGTAGAAAAAAAGAGAATCTATATACAATGTGTGCAAAAGGCATGAGGTAGGCAATAAATCGAATAATTACAATTTAGCAGATTAACACTGGAGTGATAAATCATCAGATGATCATGTGCAAGAAGAGATACTGGTACTGGTGTGCAAAAGAGCAGAAAAGTAAATAAATAAAAGCAGTATGGGGGTGAGGTAGGTAAATTGGGTGGGTAGTTTACAGATGGACTATGTACAGCTGCAGCGATCGGTTAGCTGCTCGGATAGCAGATTTTTAAAGTTGTTGAGGGAGATAAAAGTCTCCAACTTCAGAGATTTTTGCAATTCGTTCCAGTCGCAGGCAGCAGAGAACTGGAAGAAAGGCGTCCAAATGAGGTTTTAGCTTTAGGGATGATCAGTGAGATACACCTGCTGGAGCGCGTGCTGCGGGTGGGTGTAGCCATCGTGACCAGTGAACTGAGATAAGGCGGCACTTTACCTAGCATAGCCTTGTAGATGACCTGGAGCCAGTGGGTCTGACGACGAACATGTAGCGAGGGCCAGCCGACTAGGGCATACAGGTCGCAGTGGTGGGTCGTTAAGGTGCTTTAGTAACAAAACGAATGGCACTGTGATAAACTGCATCCAGTTTGCTGAGTAGAGTGTTGGAAGCTATTTTGTAGATGACATCGCCGAAGTCGAGATCGGCAGGATAGTCAGTTTTACTAGGTAAGTTTGGCGCGTGAGTGAAGGAGGCTTTTGTTGGGCGAATAGAAAGCCGATTCTTGATTTGATTTTGGATTGGAGATGTTTGATATGAGTCTGGAAGGAGAGTTTGCAGTCTAGCCAGACACCTAGGTACTTATAGATGTCTCATGGTCCTCCTGGAATCAGAAGTTTTTTGACTCAATGGAGTAACGTAATCAGAGAAATGCTGATAAATGTCTTGCTCGAGCTGTGTATGCAACTGGTTCACCTCTGATGCTCACAGGCAATATGTATTGGAAGAGATTTCTGAATGTTCTTCCCCCAGCATACACACCTCCAACCAGACATGATTTATCTACTCATTTGCTGGATGCAGAGTTCAAGTGAAGGTCAAGAAAATCATAGAGAAAGCAGACTGTATTACAATCATCTCTGATGGGTGGTCGAATGTTCGTGGGAAAGGAATAATGAACTACATCATCTCCACCCCTCAACCAGTATTCTACAAGAGCACAGACACAAGGGACAACAGACACACCGGTCTCTACATTGCAGATGAGCTGAAGGCAGTCATCAATGACCTTGGACCACAGAAGATATTTGCACTGGTGACAGACAATGCTGCGAACATGAAGGCTGCTTGGTCTAAAGTGGAGGAGTCCTACCCTCACATCACACCCATTGGCTGTGCTGCTCATGCACTGAATCTGTTCCTCAAGGACATCATGGCACTGAAAACAATGGATACACTCTACAAGAGAGGCAAGGAAATGGTTAGGTATGTGAAGGGTCATCAAGTTATAGCAGCAATCTACCTCACCAAGCAAAGTGAGAAGAATAAGAGCACCGCATTGAAGCTTCACCCGTTTGGGTGGTGTTATCATCATGTTTGACAGAGGGGAAGGAGTCTCTCCAAGAAATGGCCATATCACAGTCTGCCGATATGGCCAGCCCCATCAAGAGGATCCTCTTGGATTATGTATTTTGGGAGAGAGTGGTAAACAGCCTGAAACTCCTGAAACCTATAGCAGTAGCCATTGCACGGATTGAGGGAGACAATGCCATCCTGTCTGGTGTTCAGACTCTGCTTGCAGATACAAGAGAAGAAATCCATACTGCCCTGCCCACTTCACTGTTGCTTCAAGAAGAGGAAACCGCAGTTCTGAAATACATCAAAAAGCGTGAAGACTTCTGCCTGAAGCCCATGCACGCCGCAGCGTACATGTTGGACCCCAAGTATGCTGGAAAGAGCATCCTGTCTGGTGCAGAGATCAACAAGGCCTATGTTGTCATCAGTACCATGTCTCGCCACCTTGGCCTGGATGAGAGAAGGGTTCTTGGCAGTTTGGCGAAGTACACTTCCAAGCAAGGGCTTTGGGATGGAGATGCAATATGGCAGTCGTGCCAACATATCTCATCAGCCACCTGTTGGAAATGGACTTTGTGGATCTGAGGCTCTTTCCCCTGTTGCCTCCATCATCCTCTAAATCCCGCCAACTTCAGCCGCCTCAGAGCGCAACTGATCCTTGTTTGGGAACACACACCAAAGCATGCAACAGGCTGACCAATACAAGGGTTGAAAAATTGGTGGCCATCCGGGCAAATTTGAGGCTTTTTGAGCCTGACAACGAGCCATCCTCAACAAGGTTGGAAAGTGACAGTGAAGATGAGGCCTCAGAGTCTGATGTTCAAGAGGTGGACATTGAGGAGGTCCTGGGAGAAGACATGGAAGCCTGAGAGGAAGACAACCAAAGCTTTAGTTTCTAGACTATGTATGTTGAAAATGTTTTTGGGAGATGTGATGGATCATTGTGGATCATTCAATATTCCCTTTATTTTGTTGTTCAGTGAAATCATCCAATGTGAAGTGTCAACTCATTTAATTAAAGTTAAATTTTTTAAATTTCTACTGGAAGGATTTAGTCATTTGCAATTATGTCTACTTATGTTAAGGTAAAATGTTTGTTTCTGTTTCCATATGATATGGTACATCTATCCAATGCAAAAAACATCTACATTTAAATGGTATTAATATTAATTTGCACATATTTCCGTTAATTCCCATATATTCCCGTTAATTCCCACGGAAGGTTTCCACCTCTGAATATTCCCCAAAATGTGCAACCCTAAACATTCCACAGGCCACAATCAACAGCCTGATCAACTCTATGCGAAGGAGATGTGTCGTGCTGCATAAGGCAAATGGTGGTCACATCAGATACTGACTTGTTTTCTGATCCACACCCCTACATTCTTTTTAATGATCTGTGACCAACCAATGCACATCTGTATTCCCAATCATGTGAAATCCATAAATTAGGGGCTACTGAATGTATCTCAACTGACTAATTTCCTTATATGAACTGTAACTCAGTAAAACATTTGAAATTTTTGCATGTTGAGTTTATATTTTTGTTCAGTATGTGTTTCTCCATTCTCTGTTCCTCAGGTTCCCAGAGCTACAGCAACAGGAACTCACCAGCCACTGACATGCCTGAAGGTGTGGTTGGCAGAGGTCAGGCCACATCCGTCTTATTTACGACTCTGTGCCATTGTTCAGATATCCAATATTGTGTTCTGAGGTTGTGATGTTCTGGCTCAGGGCTGTGTTTAACAACAGATCGCCAAGTCTCACAGTACACAAGGCCCTGCCTGGGGCCACACAGTATCAGGGCCAAGTTTAAAGAATTGTTTGGAATAACTTTTGTAGTTGGCAATATACTTATTGTTGGCAGATAAACAGATGCTAAGACATGCAGAGGACAGAGCATGCCATATTTTGGAAGTCATCACTGCTTACAGTATTTTTTAGCTATGTGAATACACTGTGCTGCTTAAAGTTTCAGCTTTGCTGAATAATGGTGTCAATGAAAATTAGCTTAAGTACTCTTGAATTTTCCTCACCTCCCCCTCTGCAGGAGTGTTTGGCTCGGTGGTTTTGTCCAGCCGTCCAGGCGTTGCCATGTTGATGGACCAGGGCGACTGTATGACCAGGCTGCCCAGTGACCCCCCAGCTGGCATCTATGGCCATGCAGTCCCCGGCAACCATCTGGACCCCGAAGACATCCCAGCCTCAGAGGTGGCCAGGGTGAGCAGGTCCACCATACTGTACATACACCACCAACAACCTCTTTGATACTACATTTCCCATCAGGCTTTGCAGCTTGAAAAAAATGGCCCTCTACCACTGCTATCAGTCTGTGGAATGTGCGTAACTGGGAGTTGTGTGTTTGTGTGCAGGATAAGGAGAAGGTGAGAATGACACGGTTTGCTCGGGACAAGATGCGGCAGCACCGATTGGAGCAGCAGGAGGGCCAGCCTGCCCTGGGGGATCGCCAGAGAGCTGACAGGATGCGTCTGCGCCTCAGACAGGTGCAAAATGACGTGGCTACAGAGGATACAGCAGCCATTTCCAACGGTGCAATATTTCTTCCTTTACCCTAGCACAAGATTTCACTTCATGCACTAGAATCTAAATAAACTGTTTTTGTTATGTTGCAATAATTTGGGTAATTTTACTCTGACAGTAGTACGTCTTCCTGCGTGGGCTTGTGGCTCTTCTCTAAAATGTTTTTTCTTCCCCTAACAGACTTTCATTTGAATGGTAACATGGTGACGTCCACCAAGGCTGACTCTCTCCAAGACGAGTCTCCCACCAGCCCCCGGGCATCCCAGAGCCCTATTAAATGTTTCAGTCCCCCCCACCAGCCCAGCCCCCCCACGGTCCCTGCCAACCCCAGGAGCACCCTGCCCCGCCTGAGGAGGGCTCCCAGTCTCAGCAGGACACGGCTGTCTCTCTCACACAGCTCAGGTCAGTGTAACAGTCTGGCAGTCATCATGTAATATCTTTGCATCTTTGCAGTTATAGGGTTATAGCAGCTAAAGCGCTACACTGTTTTTCATTATAGCGTTCAATACAGAACTGTTTGTTCTGTGATTTCTCTCATTAATTTGAGCAAAATTTGATGTTTTTTTAACATGGTGAATAGATTAATAAGTCAACACATCATATCTCACTCAGGCATTTAGGTATAGCCTGACTCTAAAGTGTTTTAGTGCACTACTAATTAGCCCCTCAGAGCCCCCAACAGTAGCAGAGCTTAGCAACGGTAAATGAGATGTAGATAATGGAGTGCAATGCTTTGTTTTTACACATTCTATTAATACATCTCCTCCCACGCACGCTGCTTCATTTAGCCAATGACTGATACAACTGTAATGTAACAATAGAGGTGTAATGTAACACTCTGCTGTGTGTTGTTGTGGCCATAGAGATACATTATTATAGTGTTGTATTTAATGATATGGTTGTCCTCCAGATGAGATGTCCCCAGGCATTCCCAGCCAGAAGAGAGACCTGACAGAGCAGCCTGAACTACGGCCCTTCTCCAAACCTGAGCTAGCACTGACACAGAGCTTCAAACTCCTCAACTCAGACGACTGGTGAGCTTTATTCTTCATTTGGATCCCTATTAGCTGACGCTTTATCAACTGCTAATCTTCCTGGAGTCCAACTGAACCCCACCTCCCGCATTTAAAGTAACTGTCCAGTGTTTCTGGATGTCTATGAAATATGTCAAATAATTTTTCTTCACAAAAATTGTAATTAAGGGTGTTTAAAAAACAGATTTTCTGTGTTGGAATGGTGTAGGCATATACTAAATACTAAATACACTACGTGACCAAAAGTATATGGACACCTGCTCATTGAACATCTCATTCCAAAATCATGGGCATTAATATGGAGTTGGTCCCCCCTTTGCTGCTATAACAGCCTCCACTATTCTGGAAGGCTTTCCACTAGATGTTGGAACATTGCTGCGGGGACTTGCTTCCATTCAGCCACAAGAGCATTACTGAGGTCGGGCAATGATGTTGGGCGATTAGACCTGGCTCGTAGTCGGCGGTCCAATTCATCCCAAAGGTGTTCGATGGGGTTGAGGTCAGGGCTCTGTGCAGACCAGTCAAGTACTTTCACACTGATCTCAACAAACCATTTCTATATGGACCTCGCTTTGTGCATGGGGCATTGTCATGCTGAAACAGGAAAGGGACTTCCCCAAACTGTTGCCACAAAGTTGGAAGCACAGAATCGTCTAGTATGTCATTGTATGCTGTAGCGTTAAGATTTCCCTTCACTGGGACTAAAGGGCCTAGCCCAAACCATGAAAAACAGGCCCATGCCGTTATTCATCCTCCAACAAACTTTACAGTTGGCACTATGCATTGGGGCATCCGCCAAACCCAGAATCGTCCGTTAGACTGCCAGATGGTGAAGCGTGATTCATCACTCCAGAGAATGTGTTTCCTCTACTCCAGTCCAATGGCGGCGAGCTTTACACTAGAGGTCTACCGATTTAATCGGAATGGCCGATTTAATTAGGGCTGATTTCAAGATTTCATAACAATCGGAAATCGTTAATTTTGGATGCCGATTATTATTATTTTTTTTACACCTTTATTTAACTAGGCAAGTCAGTTAAGAACACATTCTTATTTTCAATGACGGCCTAGGAACGGTGGGTTAACTGCCTTGTTCAGGGGCAGAACGACAGATTTTTACCTTGTCAGCTCAGGGATTCAATCTTGTAACCTTACGGTTAACTAGGCAAACGCTCTAACCACCTGCCTCACGAGGAGCCCGCCTGTTACGCAAATGCAGTAAGAAGCCAAGGTAAGTTGCTAGCTAGCATTAAACTTATCTTATAAAAAACAATCAATCAATCAATCATAATCACTAGTTATAACTATACATGGTTGATGATATTACTAGTTTATCTAGCGTGTCCTGCGTTGCATATAATCGATGCAGTGCGCATTCGCGGAAAAGGACTGTCGTTGCTCCAACGTGTACCTAACCATAAACATCAATGCCTTTCTTAAAATCAATACACAGAAGTATATATTTTTAAACCTGCATATTTATCTAAAAGAAATCCAGGTTAGCAGGCAATATTAACCAGGTGAAATTGTGTCACTTCTCTTGCGTTCATTGGACGCAGAGTCAGGGTATATGCAACAGTTTGGGCCGCCTGGCTCATTACGAACTAATTTGCCAGAATTTTACGTAATTATGACATAACATTGAAGGTTGTGCAATGTAACAGGAATATTTAGACTGATGGATTCCACCCGTTAGATAAAATACGGAACGGTCCCATATTTCACTGAAAGAATAACTTTTTGTTTTCGAGATGATAGTTTCCGGATTCGACCATATTAATGACCTAAGGCTCGTATTTCTGTGTGTTATTATGTTATAATTAAGTCTATGATTTGATAGAGCAGTCTGACTGAGCGATGGTGGGCACCAGCAGGCTCGTAAGCATTCATTCAAACAGCACTTTTGTGCGTTTTGCCAGCAGCTCTGCTGTTTATGAATTCAAACCTATCAACTCCCGAGATTAGGCTGGTGTAACTGATGTGAACTGGCTAGCTAGTTAGCGGGGTGCGCGCTAATAGCGTTTCAAACGTCACTCGCTCTGAGACTTGGAGTAGTTGTTCCCCTTGCTCTGCATGGGTAACGCTGCTTCGAGGGTGGCTGTTGTCGATGTGTTCCTGGTTCGAGCCCAGGTAGCGGCGAGGAGAGGGATGGAAGCTATACTGTTACACTGGCAATACTAAAGTGCCTATAAGAACATCCGATAGTCAAAGGTATATGAAATACAAATCGTATAGAGATAAATAGTCCTATAATTCCTATAATAACTACAACCTAAAACTTCTTACCTGGGAATATTTAAGACTCATGTTAAAAGGAACCACCAGCTTTCATATGTTCTCATGTTCTGAGCAAGGAACTTAAACGTTAGCTTTCTTACATGGCACATATTGCACTTTTACTTTCTTCTCCAACACTTTGTTTTTGCATTATTTAAACCAAATTGAACATGTTTCATTATTTATTTGAGGCTACATTGATTTGTATGATGTATTATATTAAGTTAAAATAAGTGTTCATTCAGTATTGTTGTAATTGTCATTATTACAAATACATTAAAAAAATCGGCTGATTAATCGGTATTGGCTTTTTTGGTCCTCCGATGATCGGTATCGGTGTTGAAAAATCATAATCGGTCGACCTCTACTTTACACCCCTTTTGCCAACGCTTGGCAATTGCGCGTTGGTGATCTTAGTCTTGTTTGTGGCTGCTCGGCCATGGAAACCCATTTCATGAAGCTCCCGACGAACAATTATTGTGCTGACGTTGCTTCTAGAGGCGTTTGAAACTCATTAATAACTGTTGTAACCGAGGTCATACAATTTTTACTCGCCACGCGCTTCAGCACTCGGTGGTCCCATTCTGTAAACTTGTGTGGCCTACCACTTCGCTGCTGAGCCGTTGTTGCTCCTAGACGTTTCCACTTCACAATAACAGCACTTACAGTTGACCGGGGCAGCTCTAGTAGGGCAGAAATTTGACGAACTGACTTGTTGGAAAGGTGGCATCCTATGACGGTGCCATGTTGAAAGTCACTGAGCTCTTCAGTAAGGCCATTTTACTGTAAATGTTTGTTTATGGAGATTGCATGGCTGTGTGCTCGATTTTATACACCTGTCAGCAACGGGTGTGGCTGAAATAGCCGGATCCACTAATTTGAAGGGGTGTCCACATACTTTTCTATATAGTGTATATAGGGATTTCTGCGCATTTTTTAAATTTACATTTTTTATGTAACCTTTATTTAACTAGGCAAGTCAGTTAAGAACAAATTCTTAGTTACAATGACGGCCAAAACCGGACGACGCTGGGCCAATTGTGCGCCGCCCTATGGGACTCCCAATCAAGGCCGGATGTGATACAGCCTGGATTTGAACCAGGGAATGTAGTGACGCCTCTTGTAAGAGATACAGTGCCTTAGACCTCTGCGCCACTCGGGAGGATCCCAAGGACCCTGCAGGATCCGCTACCGCTTCCTCATCCTTTCAGCTGCTGCTCAGTGCTCCGCTGCTGCTTATACACGAAAGACAGTTTGAACACACATAGTTCTTTGTTGTAACAGTAATCTATTGCAAACATAAGCACAACATAACATGCAGTGTAGCGATTTCATGTTCTTTTTTCAGGTGAGTTAGCCTATATGCACTATTTAGGCAAGCTATATGTATGCAGCATATCAAACAGGCAAGACACAGACAGGCAGTCAACATCGATTTAATGTGCAAACATTGGCTATTGGGAGGCAGACAGGCAGTCAATGTCGTAGTGTTCTTTATTCAGCAACTCTGGCCATATGGCAGCATAACTATAAAGATTGCGTCATCACACAAAACGCTGATAGATTTGCCCCAATGCAATGTGTAGACTGCGTTTTGCTTGTGCTACAGTAATATCTGTTACAGCAGACAGAAGGTTGTAGCCTTCATAATATATTTTTTAAATGTTCGTTCAAATCGCTGCAGTTTGAGTTTGAGTTTTTAAGTGTTTTCTCTCCAAATTATGCTTTTGCCAGAAATACAAGTGTGTCACGCCCTGGCCTTAGTATTATTTGTTTTATTTMTTATTTTAGTTAGGTCAGGGTGTGACATGGGGTATGTGTGTATTTTGGGGTATTATATGGTAGAGGGGGTGTTGGTTGTAGTTTATGGTTTTGTGTTGAGTGTATGTATCTAGCTGTGTCTATGGGTGTGTAGTTTACTAGGAAAGTCTATGGTGGCCGGAATGGGTTCTCAATTAGAGACAGCTGATTTCTGTTGTCTCTAATTGGGAGCCATATTTAAGGCTGCCATAGGCTTTAGCTGTTTGTGGGTCATTGTACATGTCGACGTAAGTAGTTTGTGTGTGCACTTGCGTTTTAGGTTTCACGATCGTTTGGTTAGTGTGTTACGTGTTCATCTTCGTCGTTATAATTAAAGAAGATGTATTCAAGTCATGTTGCGCCTTGGTCCTCTCTTTCACGTCAACACGATCGTGACAAAGTGTAGGACGAGTCAACATTATTTGGGTATGAGTTAACATAATATTAACTTTTCACTGGACTTTTCATTTTTTCACTGGACAGTTACTTTAACCAGATGCTATACTTCAACATTGTCTAGTCAGACCCTATGTCAAAAGTCAATGTATGACTGTTCTATGCATATAAGCAATGGATTGGATTTACAAAATTTATATTTCTCTATTTTTGATTGAAGGGAGAAGAAGATTGAGGGCCTGACCTTTCTCCGTGGGCTGACGCAGTACCATTCAGACATACTGCTTAACAGGCTGCATGACGTCTGTCTCGCACTCATCCAAGAGGTACGACCACGACTCCTCATTCTTTTAGTCTTCTATAAATGTTCATGTGAAACGGCAGTCCATTGTCCTGGGGACCTTCATCCAATCCCCTTCTAATCATAATCTCAGCCTCAATCAATTCAATACAGGGTGGTCCTTGTAGACTTTAGCCCTCAATGATTGATTTTCTTATGTCCTGATGAGGACATTTGACCATTCATTTGACCATCCTTACTCAGATGTCTGATTATAATTTTTTTTATCTAACTGATTTAATGATATCATCATCTGAGTGTATTGCTCCTCAGGTGAGGAACCTTCGTTCGGGTGTGTCCCGTGTTGCGGTTGGGGCAATGGGTGAGCTGTACACTGCGCTGCAGAAGGGCATGGACCAGGAGCTGGAGGGCACTTCCAAGGCTCTGCTGCAGAAAGCTGGGGAGTCCAACGCCTTCATCAGACAGGATGTGGATGCAGCGTTGGACAGCATGGTGCAACACTGCACCCCGACACGCAGCCTGAACGCTCTGCTCACCAGCGGCCTCAGGTCAGACACACTCACTGTCACAAGATAGCACTTTTAGCAGTTCTTTACCTGAATTAGGGCTACATGCTTTGCGTGTAGATATTACATTTTTATCATGCTTGTATCTTATCATTAAAATAGGCCATTAGGCACTGACCACATCCCTGATATTGTCTCTTGTGAACAGTCACCTGAACTCTGTGGTGAGGAAGTGCGCGGGTCATCACATGGCCAACCTGATGGAGAACATTGGTGCTGCCCGCCTGCTGTCTGGAGGGAAAGACCTCACCGACCGAATACTACCTGCCGTCACCAAGCTAGCACAAGACTCCTCCCAGGAAGCTAGGTAGGGAGGGAATTCTGTTCAATACCAATGAGTGTCTGTTTTAATAGTAGCAGGTGTGTCTGTTATCAATAGAGTGAGTGACATTGTTTGACTCTGAGGCTGTTCTGCTCCTCAGGTACCAGGGGCGTCGCATGCTGTTATTTCTGTCACTGCACAGTGATTTCGATAAGATTTTGGAGAAATATATCCCTGCCAAAGACCTGGCTCCCATCAGAGACACTGTCGCCACACTGAACACTAAGGTACAGAACACTGTCTAACTGAGAAGGTGTGTGGGACTGTTATGAGTCATTCCTGTCTATTTTAGTCTCCCCTTGCTGGGGACTTGCGTTTTGAGACAAGACACTGTTACTGTAAGAAAGCAGCAGTTTAGACAGGAAAGGCCACGTTCATTTAACCATTTATTAGAAAAGACGACAATAAATGCAGTACATTAGTCTTTGCGTTAGGCCCTGCTCCTTCATGGTAGCTATACCAATGCCAAGGTATACTATACCAATGCCTCTGACTGTACAAAAGCAAAGCCCAAACAAGTGGAGGCTGGGGAGAGTGGTGGGAAAGCAGAAAACAGAAATGAATGGCGAGTAACGTGTTACAGCAATGGCATGTCACCAAGAACACCAGCACATGGCATTGGGCGGTAGCCATCACAATGTGTGTGCAGAACTCGGTTGACTAAATAAACCGCCATATTAAGGTAGCGTGATGAATCTATTTGCTGCAATATCAGCTGATGCTATCAGTCGGGTTTCCTGTATGAACCTGCTGCACTTAATTTACAGTACCGGTCAAAAGTTTGGACACACCTACTCATTCCAGGGTTTTCCTTTATTTGTACTATTTTCTACATTGTAGAATAATAGAGAAGACATCAAAACTATGAAATGACACATATGGAATCATGTTGTAACCAAAAAAGTGTCTCAAATATTTAATATTTGAGATTCTTCAAAGAAGCAACCTTATGCCTTTTTATTTATACATTTTTTTTCACCTTCATTTAACTTCATATGGATCAACTTCTGGTGAAATTGCAGAGCGCCAAATTCAAATTAAATGACTATAAATATTTAACTTTCATGAAATCACAAGTGCAATACATCAAAATAAAGCGTAACTTTTTGTTAATCTAGCCCCCGTGTCAGATTTCAAAAAGGCTTTACGGCGAAAGCAAACCATGCGATTATCTGAAGACCGCGCTCAGCACACAAAACATTACAAACAGTTAGCAGCCAAGTAGATTAGTCACGAAAGTCAGAAATAGCAATAAAATGAATCATTTACCTTTGATCTTCGTATGGTTGCACTCACAAGACTCCCAGTTACACAATAAATGTTTGTTTTGTTCGATAAAGTCCCTCTTTATATCCAAAAACCTCAATTTTGTTGGCGCGTTTAGTTCAGTAATCCAATGGCTCAAATGCGGTCACAACGGGCAGACGAAAATTCCAAATAGTATCCGTAAAGTTTATAGAAACATGTCAAACAATGTTTATAATCAATCCTCAGGTTGTTTTTAGCCTAAATAATTGATCATATTTCAACCGGACAATATCGTCGTCAATATAAAAGAAAAACAAGAAAGGCAAACTCTCGATCGTGCGCAGTAACCAGCTCTGGGGACATCCCAGGGTCCACTCACTCAATGTGGTCATTCTCCCTMATTTTTTGGAATAAAAGCCTGAAACAATGACTAAAGACTGTTCACAACTAGTGGAAGCCATAGGGAACGGAATACGGGTCCTATCCCTTTAAATGGTGGATAAGTTTTCATTGGCACTTCCTGGATGGATTTTCCTCAGGTTTTCGCCTGCCATATCAGTTCTGTTAAACTCACTGACATTATTTTAACAGTTTTGGAAACTTTAGAGTGTTTTCTATCCAAATCTACCTATATGCATATCCTAGCTTCTGGGCCTGAGTAGCAGGCAGTTTACTTTGGGGACGCTTTTCATCCAAAATTCCGAATGCTGCCCCCTATCCTAAAAAAGTTAACCAGGTAGGCCAGTTAAGAACAAGTTCTCATTTACAACTGCGACCTAGCCAAGATAAAGCAAAGCAGTGCGACAAAAACAACACCACAGAGTTACACATAAACAAACGTACAGTCAATAACACAATCGAAAAATCTATGTACAGTGTGTGCAAATGTAGAAGAGTAGGGAGGTAAGGCAATAAATAGCCGTAGAAAAATGCTTATTGAAATTATCGATTATCATAGATTTATCGGTGGTGACAATGTTTCCTATCCTCAGTGCAGTGGGCATCTGGGAGGAGGTGCTCTTATTCTCCATGGACTTTACAGTGTCCCAAAACTTTTTGGAATTAGTGCTACAGGATGCAAATTTCTGTTTGAAAAGTATATTGGTTCCTGATTTCCCTGAAAAGTTGCATATCACGGGGGCTATTCATTGCTAATGCAGAACGCCACAGGATGTTTTTGTGCTGGTCAAGGCCAGTCAAGTCTGGGGTGAACCAAGGGCTATATCTGTTCTTAGTTCTACACTTTTTTTGAATGGAGCATGCTTATTTAAGATGGTGAGGAATCACTTTTAAATAGCAACCAGGCATCCTCTACTGACAGGATGAGGTCAATATCCTTCCAGGATACCCGGACCAGGTCGATTAGAAAGTCCTGCTTGCTGAAGTGTTTTAGGGAGCCTTTGACAGTGATGAGGGGTGGTCGTTTGACCGCGGACCCATTACGCACGCACGCAGGCAATGAGGCAATGATCGGTGAGATCCTGGTTGAAGACAGCAGAGGTGTATTTAGAGGGCAAGTTGGTCAGGATGATATCTAAGAGGGTGCCCATGGTTACGGATTTAGGGTTGTACCTAGTAGGTTCCTTGATAATTTGTGTGAGTTTGAGGGCATCTAGCTTAGATTGTAGGACAGCTGGGATGTTAAGCATGTCCCAGTTTAGGTCACCTAACAGTACGAACTCTGAAGATAGATGGGGGGCAATCAATCCACATATGGTGTCCACGGCACAGCTGGGGGCTGAATGGGGGTCTATAACAAGCGGCAATGGTGAGAGACTTGTTTCTGGGAAAGGTGGATTTTTAAAAGTAGAAGCTTGAATTGTTTTGGCACAGATCTGGATAGTATGACAGAACTCTGCAGTAGATTGCAACTCCACCCCCTTTGGCAGCTCTATCTTGTCGGAAAATGTTATAATTAGGGATGGAAATTTCAGGATTTTTGGTGGACTTCCTAAGCAAGGATTCAGACACGGCTAGGACAACCGGGTTGGTGGAGTGTGCTAAAGCAACGAATAAAACAAACTTAGGGTGGAGGCTTCTAATGTTAAAGCTGCCTTAATTACAGCTTTGCACACTCTTGGCATTTTGTCGACCTGCTTCAAGAGCTGGAATGCATTTCAATTAACAGGTGTGCCTTGTTAAAAGTTAATTTGTGGAATTTCTTTTTAATGCATTTGAACCAATCAGTTGTGTTGTGACAAGGTAAGGGTGGTATACAGAAGATAGCCCTATTTGGTAAAATACCAAGTCCATATTATGGCAAGAACAGCTCAAATAAGCAAAGAGAATCGACAATCCATTATTACTTTAAGACATGAAGGTCAGTCAATGCGGAACATTTCAAGTGCAGTCGCAAAAAAACATCAAGCGCTATAATGAAACTGTCTCTCATGAGGACTGCCACAGGAAAGGAAGACCCAGAGTTACCTCTGTGGCAGAGGATAAGTTCATTAGAGTTACCAGCCTCAGATTACAGCCCAAATAAATGCTTCATAGAGTTCAAGTAACAGACACATCTCAACTTCAACTGTTCAGAGGAGACTGCGTGAATCAGGCCTTCATGGTCAAATTGCTGCAAAGAAACCACTACTAAAGGACACCAATAGAAGAAGAGACTTGCTTGGGCCAAGAAACACTAGCAATGGACATTAGACCAGTGGAAATCTGTCTTTGTCTTTGTGAGACGCAGAGTAAATGAATGGATGATCTCCACATGTGTGGTTCCCACCGTGAAGCATGGAGGAGGAGGTGTGATGGTGTGTGGGTGCTTTGCTGGTGACACTGTCTGTGATTTATTTCGAATTCAAGGCACACTTAACCAGCATGGCTACCACAGCATTTTGCAGCGATACGCCATCCCATCTGGTTTGCGCTTAGTGGGACGATAATTTGTTTTTCAACAGGACAATGACCCAACACACCTCCAGGCTGTGTAAAGGCTATTTGAACAAGAAGAAGAGTGATGGAGTGCTGCATCAGATGACCTGGCCTCCACAATCCCACAACCTCAACCCAAATGAGATGGTTTGGGATGATTTGGACCGCAGAGTGAAGAAAAAGAAGCCAACAAGTTCTCAGCATATGTGGGAACTCCTTCAAGACTGTTGGAAGGCATTCCAGGTGAAGCTGGTTGAGAGAATGCCAATAGTGCAAAGCTGTCATCAAAGCAAAGGGTGGCTACTTTGAAGAATCTAAAATCTAAAATATTTTTTGATTTGTTTAACACCTTTTGGTTACTACATGATTCCATATGTGTTATTTCATAGTTTTGATGTCTTCACTATTATTCTAGAAAATAGTAATAAATAAATACATTAAATGAGTAGGTGTCCAAACTTTTGACTGGTACTGTACATTTGTGTCATCTATGAGTTACATGTGTTAATGTGTTCTGCAGGGCCTGGGAGAGATGCCCCAGGACACCCCGTCAGCCAGGGGCCGGCGTTCCCACCCTGGCAGTGGGACAGTGAGGGCCTCATCTCTCAACAGGGAACCACTCAAAGTGGTCAACAGGTGGGAAAACGCAACACCAACTGAAACATGTAGCACTATCCATACTATCCCTGAATTTAGTCTCTCTTCAGGTCAACATCCCTTAGATACTGAACTGTTATGATTGAAGCCATGGCTAGCCAGCCTTGCTGTTTGTCTATGCATTAGCACAGTTTGTGTCAATGAACGTAGAGTTTGTTCATGTGTGTATCCATCAGTATGAACTCCGTCTCCATGTCTTACCTACTGTTTGTGTATCTGCAGGGAGTCTGGGCAGTACAACGGAAGACCTCAAGCTCACAGCATTGCAGACAAGATCGAGTACATCAAGCAGCTCACAGCCCTGCTGGGTTCAAAGGACTTTAGAGAGCGCATCAAGGGCATCGACCAGCTAATGGTGGACTGCGAGCACAACCCCAACATGGTCATCAGCAGTATCTTTCCGGTAACTGATGTCAGCTGAACAAAACTGGATATTTTTTTGCCTCATATACCCTAAGCTGCTAAAGGCCGAAATCGTCTGACTATCACAAAAAATACTAGCTATACATTTTATTGACGAAATCAACCATGCAAAGTTCCATAGATAAAATGACCTGTGTAAGCAGGTCATAGTTGAATCTGTAGTAATGCTTCTCTCATTCCTCTGTCCTTCTCTCGCAGGTGTTTGATGCCTTTAAGGCCAGACTGCAGGAGTCCAACAGTAAGGTCAACCTGTACGCTCTAGAGTCTCTGCAGAAGATTGTCACTGTCATGAAGGATAACCTTGCCCAGGTAATCTACATCCTGGTCCCAGCCATCGTGGACAATCACCTCAACTCCAAGAACAACGCTATCTACACTGCTGCTATTGGAGCCATCCACACACTCATCCAAAACCTGGGTGGGTGTCTGATGATGTTTCCCATCACATCATCTGGTTTGAGGCTTGAACGTAGCTTGACTTTGTGCTTGACTTTGTTCACAGATAACGCTCTCCTCCTCCAGCCCTTCTGCACCAAGGCCCAGTTCCTGAGTGGTAAGGCTAAGGTGGATCTCATAGAGAAGGTTGCAGGTATGTTCACTGAAACAGTTTGCTTGAGATATTCCCTTCAGTACCTAAGTTACATAGATGGCACTTTGTAAACTTCATTTGGCTTTTAACATTTTGATTAGGATCTGAGTTGACAAAAGCTGCTAAGCAACAGTGCACTGGCAACTGTCTTTCTGCCTGTCACCCAAAGAGTCTTTAGCCTCTTAAAAGGAGGGAGATACAGATGTCAGGCCCATATGCTCTCAGCATTTCATAAGTTCCTTGTTACAACGTGTTTGACTCCTCATCCTCCCACCTCCCTCCCTCCTCTCCTCCTCTGGTCTGTCTTTCAGATCTGGTGACAGAATTATATCCCCGTAAGCCCCAGGTGGTGGAACAGAAGGTGTTACCCCTGCTGTGGCACCTCCTGGGCACATCCAGCCACAGCGGCACTGTCCACAGCCGGGGTGGCAGCGTGCGGGGGGCCACCTCCAACCTGTGCCAAGCCCTCTACACCCACATGGGGCCTGGGCTGGCAGAGTTCGCCGCTTCCCAGCCTGCCAACGTCCACAAGAGCCTCAACGAGCTCATGAGGACCCTCTCCTACCCCTGAGGGCCCCTCAGAAAACACAGCCTTCAAAACACAATCAACCCCCCCAGACAGATGAACAGAAACACTGACCTTCCTTAAAGACAGAGATGTTCTACATTTCTGATAGTGCCTGCACTTTTTTAACGTTACAGAGTATAGAAAGTCCTTAAGATGAGAGCCCTTAAATCAACCCTCTTCTCAGCGAGCTATGGTGTCCTTTAATAAAGGAGCACAGGCAGACAGAGACTTCAGCTGTTGGCATCAGGTCTTACACTCTCAACAACCTGCCCTCTTTGCACTTTGAAGAAGTCGCTCACTATCATGATAGTTGTCGTCATGAATATGGCTTGGTATGTATCGTCATATGTTTGTTGCTGTTGTTGTTTTTTATGAATCTTATGGGTACGCAAATCAGAGACAACATTATGAAGAATGTACATTTGAAATGCACATAAAGGAAACGGGACCTGAAAGATGTATATTTTAGCTGTTTCATTTGATGTGAAATTTCTAAGATGTCTTATACGGTTGTTTAAAAGATTTGTCAGAGTGAAGATTAATGATTACAAATATTTTGTATAGCTCAAATGTGTGATTGCACAGTATTAGCCTAATCTGTATGCTGTACGATGTTGCTGTTGTATATGGTTTGTAAATCTTATTGTAACAATTAGTTGATGAAGTGGTGTTCTGGCATGTCTTAGCATTTTACTTTTTGCATGACCAAAATGTACTGACGTGATCAAAAAATATATTTATATTTTTGTTAAGGATATATATATATATATATATATGTATATGTATATGTATATGTATATGTATATGTATATGTATATGTATATGTATATGTATATGTATGTATATATATATATATATATATATATATATATGTATATGTGTGTGTACACCGATGCCTAACTCAACTTTGGGTGTAAACCAATTATACTGGCTGAGTGTAACATTGAAACCATTTATGTTTAAACTAACGACTGACACAGAGACGGTGAAGCCCAGGTCTGTGATTCTGTTTCAGTATAGTGCCAGTCTTAACGTAGCCTTTCACTATTCTATGTTTAAATTATATCGAACTTGTTTGTTAACGAGATGAAAGACTGACTGATATTTAAAGTGTTTATTTCTACAAACTATATGCTTTGKKTTTTTTTTTAATTTACTTTATTGCTTCACATCTTTGTTGAACTTTCCTATGCTATCATTGTAATGCCTCAGCTCAGTGTGGTTGGCCTTGTTGCCTTGTGTCGCCTAAAGGGGGAAAAGAGGATATGTTTGTTCCTGGTCTTTAACTGTCTTGAGGAAGAGAGTGCTGTAAAGTAAGGATCTATTTCCAATTAGTGGGATTAGACATGCAAGATTGAGCRTCTGAGTCATTAAAACAAGACCACTGTCACTGATTTACATGATTTGCTTTTATTTACATGTAAATAAATAAATAAAATTGTTTTGCAGGGCTACATGGCAAATAATAGCAAAGCAAAAGATTGTAGAAAATGTCAAGTTTCTTGAGAAGCTAGTTCTCATTGACATACAGTACCAGTCAAATGTTTGGACACCTACTCATTCGAGGGTTTTTCATAAATGTTACTATTTGTGAAGACATCAAAACTGAAATAACACATGGAATCATTTGGAAACCAAAAAAGTGTTAAACAAATCAAAATATATTTGAGATTCTTCAAAGTAGCCACCCTTTGCCTTGATGACAGCGCTGCACACTTGCATTCTCTCAACCGGCTTCATGAGGTTGTCACCTGGAATGCATTTCAATTAACAGGTGTGCCTTGTTACAAGTTAATTTGTGGAATTTCTTTCCGTCTTAATGCGTTTGAGCCAATCAGTTTAGGGGTGAGGGTGGTATACAGAAGATAGCCCTATTTAGTAAAAGACCAAGTCCGTATTATGACAAGAACAGCTCAAATAAGCAAAGAGAAACAACAGCCCATCATTACTTTAAGACATGAAGGTCAGTCAATACGGAACATTTCAAGAACTTTGAAAGTTTCTTCAAGTGCAGTCACAAAAACCATCAAGCGCTATGATGTAACGGGCTCTCATGAGGACCGCCATAAGAAAGGAAGACCCAGAGTTACCTCTGCTGCAGAGGATAAGTTCATTAGAGTTACCAGCCTCAGAAATTGCAGCCCAAATAATTGTTTCACAGAGTTAAAGTAACAGACACATCTCAACACCAACTGTTCAGAGGAGACTGCGTGAATCAGGCCTTCATGGTCGAATTGCTGCAAAGAAACCAGTACTAAAGGACACCAACAAGAAGAAGAGACTTGCTTGTGCCAAGAAACACTAGCAATGGACATTTGAACGGTGGAAATCTACCCTTTGGTCTGATGAGTCCAAATTTGAGATTTTTGGTTCCAACCTCTGTGTCTTTGTGAGACGCAGAGTAGGTGAACAGATGATCTCTGCATGTGTAGTTCCCACCGTGAAGTATGGAGGAGGAGGTGTGATGGTGTGGGCGTGCTTTGCTGCTGACTGATTTATTTAGAGTTCAAGGCACACTTAACCAGCATGGCTACCACAGCATTCTGCAGCGATACGCCATCCCATCTGGTTTGCGCTTAGTGGGACTGTCATTTGTTTTTCAACAGGACAATGACCCAACACCTCCAGGCTGTGTAAAGGCTATTTGACCAGGAAGAAGAGTGATGGAGTGCTGCATCAGATGACCTGGCCTCCACAATTACCTGACATCAACCCAATTTGTTTAACACTTTTTTGGTTACTATATGATTCCATATGTGTTTTTTTCATAGGTTTGATGTCTCACTTTTATTCTACAATGTAGAAAATAGTCAAATAAAGAAAAACCCTTGAATGAGGTGTTCTTAAACCTTTTACCGGTAGTGTATTTTGATTTGTTTAACACATTTTTGTTTACTACATGATTCCATATGTGTTATTTTATAGTTTTGATGTCTTCACAAAAGAAAAACCCTTGAATGAGTAGGTGTGTCCAAACTTTTGACTGGTACTGTATACACCCAGTGGCCAGTTTATTAGGAACACTATCCAATTCACAAAAATGGTTCGCTCCTACAGACAGTGAGTCAGGTGCGCAGAGTCCAGTATGCGCAAGTAATAGCCAGCCTCCTGGGCCTTTCACGCATGACAGTGTCTAGGGAGGTGATCACCAAGGCATTTGTAGTTGATCACCAAACATTTCTGTAAAAAACAACGATAAAGCCTTGCGTTTTGTGCTGTTGGCGTTAGGTGCACTTGATTCAGCAGCCCTTGCACCGGGAAGGCAAAGTGTCAGAATTTTGAACTATTTAATGTGTCTGAAGGTAAAACTTTGCGTACCCGGCAGGCCCAGACAGCAAATCAAGTACACCTATAGGCCTACCGCTGGCCAATCATATTGCTTAGATCACTGTGTCTGCACAGTTTCCTCAAGAGCTGCTATTTTAATAAGTACGTTCATGTTAAATTGTTATTCAGCACTGTCAAAATTTTGTTTAGCACTTAGGCCTATAAGCCATAAAATGCGTGTTCCCGATTTTGTGTCCCAAAGCTAGCGTTCCCACTACTTCCACTCACACTACAACCAGCACTGCAGCTGTAATGAATGAGTACAGCAAAGTGTTTCCAAAGCTTGTATTGTTATTATTAGCGGCTTCTCCTTTTTAATATCGAGGAATATTTCACTGTCTCTGATCGGTCATCGGAGTGATAACATGAATCGCCATCAGCTGGAAGACTGTGTCCTCTTTTCTCAGCGGAGGGAGAGAGGAGGGAAGGTGAGTCAGGTGAGAGGCAGCCTCACCAGTGCTATCACCCTCCCGCCATCCCCTGTCTGACCATCGGATGCAGGCCATCAGTTCAGTAAAAAAAAAGGTAATGATTATGCTTGCTCAGCTGTGCCTCACAAGTAATACAACAAAATATATACACTGCTCAAAAAAATAAAGGGAACACTTAAACAACACAATGTAACTCCAAGTCAATCACACTTCTGTGAAATCAAACTGTCCACTTAGGAAGCAACACTGATTGACAATAAATTTCACATGCTGTTGTGTAAATGGAATAGACAAAAGGTGGAAATTATAGGCAATTAGCAAGACACCCCCAATAAAGGAGTGGTTCTGCAGGTGGTGACCACAGACCACTTCTCAGTTCCTATGCTTCCTGGCTGATGTTTTGGTCACTTTTGAATGCTGGCGGTGCTCTCACTCTAGTGGTAGCATGAGATGGAGTCTACAACCCACACAAGTGGCTCAGGTAGTGCAGCTCATCCAGGATGGCACATCAATGCGAGCTGTGGCAAGAAGGTTTGCTGTGTCTGTCAGCGTAGTGTCCAGAGCATGGAGGCGCTACCAGGAGACAGGCCAGTACATCAGGAGACGTGGAGGAGGCCGTAGGAGGGCAACAACCCAGCAGCAGGACCGCTACCTCCGCCTTTGTGCAAGGAGGAGCAGGTGGAGCACTGACAGAGCCCTGCAAAATGACCTCCAGCAGGCCACAAATGTGCATGTGTCTGCTCAAACGGTCAGAAAAACATCCATGAGGGCCCGACGTCCACAGGTGGGGGTTGTGCTTACAGCCCAACACCGTGCAGGATGTTTGGCATTTGCCAGAGAACACCAAGATTGGCAAATTCGCCATGGCGCCCTGTGCTCTTCACAGATGAAAGCAGGTTCACACTGAGCACGTGACAGACGTGACAGAGTCTGGAGACGCCGTGGAGAACGTTCTGCTGCCTGCAACATCTCAGCATGACCGATTTGGCGGTGGGTCAGTCATGGTGTGGGGTGGCATTTCTTTGGGGGCCATGTGCTCGCCAGAGGTAGCCTGACTGCCATTAGGTACCGAGATGAGATCCTCAGACCCCTTGTGAGACCATATGCTGGTGCGGTTGCCCTGGGTTCCTCCTAATGCAAGACAATGCTAGACCTCATGTGGCTGGAGTGTGTCAGCAGTTCCTGCAAGAGGAAGGCATTGATGCTATGGACTGGCCGCCCGTTCCAAGACCTGAATCCAATTGAGCACATCTGGGACATCATGTCTCGCTCCATCCACCAACGCCACGTTGCACCACAGACTGTCCAGGAGTTGGCGGATGCTTTAGTCCAGGTCTGGGAGGAGATCCCTCAGGAGACCATCCGCCACCTCATCAGGAGCATGCCCAGGCATTGTAGGGAGGTCATACAGGCACGTGGAGGCCACACACACTACTGAGCCTCATTTTGAGTTGTTTTAAGTTGGATCAGCCTGTAGTGTGGTTTTCCACTTTAATTTTGAGTGTGACTCCAAATCCAGACCTCCATGGGTTGATAAATTTGATTTCCATTGATAATTTTTGTGTGATTTTGTTGTCAGCACATTCAACTATGTAAAGAAAAAAGTATTTAATAAGAATAGTTCATTCATTCAGATCTAGGATGTGTTATTTTAGTGTTCCCTTTATTTTTTTGAGCAGTGTATTACCAGTGTAATGGTCAGAGAAGAACAACATTATCAGGGCAATTCAAGCATTGCCAATATGCAGTGATAAGGTATTGGGCCTATAGCCTACTGCACAAACCTAATTGCTACAGAACTGTTTTTAACAGGTTAATTCTGCATAGGCTTATTTTGCATAGGTTTTTTAAATCATTTGAAAACAAATCTGTGCGGTAGATCTCGGCTTGCTTTTGGACTCAGAAGGTGATCTTGACTCAGAAAAGGTTGGTAACCACTGGTCTAGGGTTTACCGTCAATGGTGCGACAAACAAAAAACATCCAATCAGCAGCAGTCCTGTGGGCGAAAACAGCTAGTTGATGAGAGAGGTCAAAGGAGAATGGCAAGAATCGTGCAAAATAACAGGCAGACCACAAACAGGCAAATAACGGTGCAGTACAACAGTGGTGTGCAGAACCTTATCTCTGAATGCACAACTCGTCGGTCCTTGTCACTGATGGGCTATTGCAGCGGACGACAACACCGGTTTCTACTCCTGTCAGCTAAAAACAAGAAGAGCCGACTCCATTGGGCAGACGATCACAGGAGTGGAAAAACATTGCTTGGTCCGACAAATCCTGGTTCCTGTTGCGTCATGCTGATGGCAGAATCAGGATTTGGCGTAAGCAGCATGAGTCCATGGMCCCATCCTGCCTTGTGTCAACGGCACAGGCTGGTGGCGGTGGTGTAAGGGTGTGGGGAATGTTTCCCTGGCACACATTAGGTCCTTGATACTAATTAAGCAACATTTAAACAGTGTATCTGAACATTGTTACTGACCAGGCGCAGCCCTTCATGGCTACAGGGGGTCCGTCCAGGTACGAGATGGGTGTACCTAATAGAATGTATTTAACAGGTCTTCTTATGGGACTCAGGTCCAGGCCATATTGGAAAAAGAGCTAGGCTTGGCAAGTTGAAGTAAAACAAAGGTGTCTTATCTTACACTTTTTGATGAACCAAAGAAAATGTGTCTCTGGTCTCACACATCACATGCAGAACTTTTCAAAACTAATAACACATTAATTATCTTATAAATTAGTATATTTTTTTATTTAACCTTTATTTAACCAGGTAGGCCAGTTGAGAACAAGTTCTCATTTACAACTGCGACCTGGCCAAGATAAAGCAACGCAGTGCGACAAAAAACAACACAGAGTTACATAGGATAAACAAAAGTACAGTCAATAACACAATAGAAAAATCTATAAACAGTGTGTGCAAATGGAGTAAGGAAGTCATGCAATAAATAGGCCATAGTAGCGAAGTAATTACAATTTAGCAAATTAACACTGAAGTAATAGATGTGCAGATGATGATGTGCAAGTAGAAATACTGGTGTGCAAAAGAGCAAAAAAGTTAATAAAAACAATATGGGGATGAGGTAGGTAGTTGGGTGGGCTATTTACAGATGGGCTATGTACAGCTGCAGCGATCGGTAAGCTGCTCAGATAGCTGATGCTTAAAGTTAGTGAGGGAGATATAAGTCTCCAACTTCAGCGATTTTTGCAATTCGTTCCATTCATTCGTTCCAGTTCCATATGATATACTAATGAATGTGTCATTAGTTTTGAAAAGTTCTGCCTGTGGTGGACTCAATATTCCTTCACAAAAGATATGGGCTACCATACAATATCTAAAATTGCAGAACTTGTGCTATGAATGTGGAGTATTTGTCTCGAGATCACAAATTATGTGCTTGACACCTGTTTGAATCAATCAATCAATCATATACAAATCCTTATCTAACCAGGGGCTCTATGTGGCCCAGTTGGATCAATATCATGGGAACCTTTCCTCGTCGTTGTGGGATGATGAGCGATCTGCCATCCTAATCTTCCTCGTCAACGTCCAGACGTCTTGGGCAGGTCCTGGTTTTTAGCCAGGTGTAGTTTTTGTCTGGACACAAATACATTAAGGATCCAACACAGGCACATTAAGGATTCAAGCTAAACATAGATGTCAGTGTCAAAGTCAGTGTTTTCCCTGGTAAATCAGGTGAATCCCAGAGATTGCGAGAGAACATTTAGAAAAGAATACATTGAGCTGCTGAGTTGTTCCATCTGAGGGGGAAATTAAGATTATGTAGTCCCAGGGCTTTGTTACGTGTTCAATACTTTTTTTTGCCTTTATATAGGTGTTATTAGGAACTTGTTGCAACATTTACATTTTTATAGTCCCATGTTGGGGTAATCAGAGTAAAACATAATTAGATGGAAGTATAGGCTTACAGAACAAAAGAACAACAGAATGCTAGCTCAATACATGACATCTCACCACATCAATCATTGTATCACTGTTAGTAAGCCCTAGATCAGCCCAAATTAGTAAATTCTACTAGCTAATATACACAGTAGAAAATTCATTTCACAGCCCATCTGTTTTGCTGCTACATTATTGCTTGCTGCTATGGCTACAGAGTATTCTTGGCACCCATATCTCTAATGAGCTGAAGGGCTTTCGCACCACACTCACACTCACTCATACTGTACACTCACACATACCACACCACAGCAGTGGATGCTAGAAATCAAACTAACAATGGACACATTTCACATTTTGGGCCTGAGGTCAAACTGTCTGGTCTGTCAGTGTATGCTGCCTCTCCACAGCCAACTACTGCGTGCCTGGATAGGATGTGAAAAGCATGCATTATCACATTTTTGGACTGGATGTTGTCCAAAAGACGTCAGTGTGATAGATATTTGTTTTATTCAAGAGCATCTGCTAAGGATGTAAACATGAATGTGTGGGAAGAACCACACTCTGCTTATTTACAGACAGCATGTAAMATAACCATTGCCCTTTKTAAAATATTTTTTTATTTAACCTTTATTTAACTAGGCAAGTCAGTTAAGAACAAATTCTTAATTACAATGATGACCTACCAGAAGGCAAAAGGCACGAAGCAGCCAAAACTGTCAGTAAGAGTGTCCATGATTGAATATTTGAACGAAAAGATGGAGATACAACTGTCTAGTTTGAGTGTTTTTGCAGCTCATTCCAGTCGCTAGCTGCAGTGAACTGAAAAGAGGAGCGACCCAGGGATGTGTGTGCTTTGGGAACCTTTAACAGAATGTGACTGGCAGAACGGGTGTTGTATGTGGAAGATGAGGGCTGCAGTAGGTATCTCAGATAGGGGGGAGTGAGGCCTAAGAGGGTTTTATAAATAAGCATCAACCAGTGGGATTACAGGTATACAGAGATGACCAGTTTACAGAGGAGTATAGAGTACAGTGATGTGTCCTATAAGGAGCATAGGTGGCAAATCTGATGGCCGAATGGTAAAGAACATCTAGCCGCTCGAGAGCACCCTTACCTGCCGATCTATAAATTACGTCTCTGTAATCTAGCATGGGTAAGATGGTCAACTGAATCAGGGTTAGTTTGGCAGCTGGGGTGAAAGAGGAGCGATTACGATAGAGCTGGTATTCCCAAACGGGGGTACGGAGGTACGACAAATAAAAATGTGATTCACATTTCTTTTTTATATACTGTATATACAGTGGGGAGAACAAGTATTTTATACACTGCCGATTTTGCAGGTTTTCCTACTTACAAAGCATGTAGAGGTCTGTCATTTTTTTTATCATAGGTACCCTTCAACTGTGAGAGACGGAATCTAAAACAAAAATCCAGAAAATCACATTGTATGATTTTTAAGTAATTAATTTACATTGTATTGCATGACATAAGTATTTGAACACCTACCAACCAGTAAGAATTCCGGCTCTCACAGACCTGTTAGTTTTTCTTTAAGAAGCCCTCCTGTTCTCCACTCATTACCTGTATTAACTGCACCTGTTTGAAACTCGTTACCTGTATAAAAGACACCTGTCCACACACCTCAATCAAACAGACTCCAACCTCTCCACAATGGCCAAGACCAGAGAGCTGTGTAAGGACATCAGGGATAAAAATTGTAGACCTGCACAAGGCTGGGATGGGCTACAGGACAATAGGCAAGCAGCTTGGTGAGAGAGGCAACAACTGTTGGCGCAATTATTAGAAAATGGAAGAAGTTCAAGATGACGGTCAATCACCCTCGGTCTGGGGCTCCATGCAAGATATCCACTCGTGGGGCATCAATGATCATGAGGAAGGTGAGGGATCAGCCCAGAACTACACGGCAGGACCTGGTCAATGACCTGAAGAGAGCTGGGACCACAGTCTCAAAGAAAACCATTATTAACACACTACGCGTCATGGATTAAAATCCTGCAGCGCACGCAAGGGTCCCCCTGCTCAAGCCAGCGCATGTCCAGGCCCGTCTAAAGTTTGCCAATGACCATCTGGATGATCCAGAGGAGGAATGGGAGAAGGTCATGTGGTCTGATGAGACAAAAATAGAGCTTTTTGGTCTAAACTCCACTCCCCGTGTTTGAGGAAAGAAGGATGAGTACAAACCCCAAGAACACCATCCAACCGTGAAGCATGGAGGTGGAAACATCATTCTTTGGGGATGCTTTTCTGCAAAGGGGACAGGACGACTGCACCGTATTGAGGGGAGGATGGATGGGGACATGTATCTCGCGAGATCTTGGCAACAACCTCCTTCCCTCAGTAAGAGCATTGAAGATGGGTTGTGGCTGCGTCTTCCAGCATGACAACGACCGACCGAAACACACAGCCAGGGCAACTAAGGAGTGGCTCCGTAAGAAGCAGGAGTGAGCCAAAATCCCTGCTGCAGTGTGTGCAAACCTGGTCAAGAACTACAGGAAACGTATGATCTCTGTAATTGCAAACAAAGGTTTCTGTACCAAATATTAAGTTCTGCTTTTCTGATGTATCAAATACTTATGTCATGCAATAAAATGCAAATTAATTACTTAAAAATCATACAATGTGATTTTCTGGATTTTTGTTTTAGATTCCGTCTCTCACAGTTGAAGTGTACCTCTGATAAAAATTACAGACCTCTACATGCTTTGTAAGTAGGAAAACCTGCAAAATCGGCAGTGTATCAAATACTTGTTCTCCCCACTGTATATACTGTAAATATATTTCATTTTTTCACATTTTCAAACAGTCCATTTATGTTTTCCAACTGGGCTATACATTTGGGTGAGATTTTTTTCTTGCCTGAGTAGGCTCGTTTCACAGCCAAAAATAAAATGAAACAATCTAGTGTTCAGTGAAATAATGTCAAATACAGTTAATGTCAAATGTCAAATACAGTTAGCCTAGTCAAATAATTAACATAATCACATTAACCGTTACTTTCTTGCGGGAATTCCACTAACGGTCCATATGTTGCCAAACGTAGCTGCTGCTCATGTTAGTATCTGTACTGATGGCCAAAAGCCATGACAGGGAGACATAGTGGAGTGGTAACGCGCGTGCAAGCAGTTGCTCCCGACGCCACTTGGGTACACTGCAGCATCCACCGAGAGGCTCTTGCTGCCAAGGGAATGCCGGACAGCTTGAAAGACGTTTTGGACACTACAGTGAAAATGTTTAACTTTGTTAAAGCAAGGCCTCTGAACTCTCGTGTATTTTCTGCACTATTCAATGATATGAGCAGCGACCATGTAACGCTTTTACTACATACAGAAGTGCGCTGGTTATCAAGGGGCAAAGTATTGACATGTTTTAATGAATTGAGGGACAAGCTTAAAGTTTTCTTTACTGAACATAATTTTCACTTGTCTGACCGCTTGCATGATGACGAGTTTCTCACACGACTGACCGATCTGGGTGATGTTTTTTCTCACCTGAATGTTCTGAATTTAGGATTACAGGGACTCTCCGCAACTACATTCAATGTGCGGGACAAAATTGAGGCTATGATTAAAAAGTTTGGTGCTCTTCTCTGTCTGCATTAACAAGGACAACACACAGGTCTTTCCATCATTGTATGATTTTTTGTGTGCAAATTAACTCAAGTGTACGGACAATGTCAAATGTGATATAGTGAAGCACCTGAGTGAGTTGGGTGCGCAATTACGCAGGTACTTTCCCGAAATGGACGACACAAACAACAGGATTCGTTATCCCTTTCATGCCCTGCCTCCAGTCCACTTACCGATATCTGAACAAGAGATTCTCATCGAAATTGCAACAAACGGTTCTGTGAAAATTTWATTTAATCAGAACCCACTGCCAGATTTCTGGATTGGGCTGCGGTCAGAGTATCCTGCCTTGGCAAATCGTGCTGTCAGGACACTGATGCCCTTTGCAACCACGTACCTATGTGAGAGTGGATTCTCGGCCCTCACTAGCATGAAAATTAAATACAAAAAATTAAATACAGGTGTGTGGAAAATTATTTATGACATTGCAGAGTTATGTGCATCCCTTCAAGCACACCCTTCTCATTAACCTGTGGTGAGTTATTCACAATTTTCGATGAACAAATAAGGTTTTATATGTAAGATGGTTAAATAAAGGGCAAAATGATTGATTATTATTATATTATTATTTGTGCCCTGGTCCTATCAGAGCTCTTTGTCACTTCCCATGACCCGGGTTGTGACAAAAACTCCCACTCATTCTTATGTTTAATAAATGTATCGTATAGTGTCTGTGTGGCAGGCTTACAATGACGACAAAAAACAACATTTGAGAGTGCGCTGACCCTGGTGCTAGAGGGGGTATGCAGCTGGAGGTTGAATGTTTGAAGGGGTACGGGACTATAAAAAGTTTGTGAACCACTGTGATAGAGGAAACCAAGTCTAGATTTAACCTTAGCCTGTAGCTTTGATATGTGCTGAGAGAAGGACAGTGTACCATCTAGCCATACTCCCAAGTACTTGTATGAGGTGACTACCTCAATCTCTAAACCCTCAGAGGTAGTAATCACACCGGTGGGGAGAGGGGCATTCTTCTTACCAAACCACATGACCTTTGTTTTGAAGCTGTTCAGAACAAGGTTAAGGGCAGAGAAAGCTTGTTGGACACTAAGAACGCTTTGTTGTAGAGCGTTTAACACAACATCTGGAGAGGGGCCAGCTGAGTATAAGACTGTATCATCTGCATACAAATGGATGAGAGAGCTTCCTACTGCTTTCAGCTATGATGTTGATGTAAATTGAGAAGAGCGTGGGGCTTAGGATCGAACCTCGAGGTACTCCCTTGATGACAAGCAGTAGCTGAGACAGCAGATGTTCTGACTTTATACACTGAGAGAGGTAGTTAGCAAACCAGGCCAAAGACCCCTCAGAGACAGCAATACTCCTTAGCTGGCCCACAAGAATGGAATGGTCTACCGTATCAAAAGCTTTGGCCAAGTCAATAAAAATAGCAGCACAATATTGGGGCAATGGTGACATCATTTAGGACCTTTAAGGTTGCAGTGACACATCCATAACCTGAGCGGAAACCAGATTGCATACCCGAGAGAATACTATAGACATCAAGAAAGCCAGTCAGTTGATTATTGACAAGTTTTTTCAACACTTTTGATAAACAGGGCAAAATAGAAATTGGCCTATAACAGTTAGGATCAGCTTGATCTCTCCCTTTAAATAAAGGACACACCGTGGATGCCTTCTAAGCAATGGAAACCTCCCAAGAGAGGAGAGACAGGTTAAAACGTTAGAGATAGGCTTGGCGATGATAGAGGCAGCAATCTTAAAGAAGAAAGGGTCTAAACCATCTGAACCAGATAATATTTGGGAGTCAAGTTTAAGGAGCTCCTTTAGCACCTTGGACTCAGTGACTGCCTGCAGGGAGAAACTTTGTAGCGGGGCAGGGGAAAAAGAGGGAGGAGCATCGGGGACAGTCGCATTAGAAGGGGTGGGAGATGAGGAAATGTTGGACGGACAAGGAGGCATGTCAGAGTCAAATAGGAATCCTGACTTAATGAAGTGGTGATTAAAGAGCTCAGCCATGTGCTCCTTGTCAGTAACAACCACATCATCAACATTAAGGGACATAAGCAGCTGTGAGGAGGAGGGTTTATTCTCCAGGTCGCTAACCGTTTTCCAGAACTTCTTGGGCTTAGACCCACAGAGAGAGAACTGCTCCTTAAAGTAACTTTGGCCTTCCGGATAGCCTGAATGCACTTATTTCTAATTTGCCCGAACGAGAGCCAGTCAGCCTGAGTATGCGTGTGCCGAGCGATTTGCCAAATGGAATTCTTGAGGTGGAGTAACTCTGCCAGATCACGGTCGAACCAGGGGCCAAACCTGTTTTTAATTCTCATTTTCTTTATGGGCGCGTATTTGTTAACAATACCACTGAAAATATAAAAAAAGAAGGTCCAAGCAACAGAGGGGATCAAGCTGATTCTATACCAATTTACAGAGGCCAGATTATGAAGGAAGGCTTGCTCATTAAAGTTTTTTAGCAAGCGTCTATGACAAGTCAGGACAGGTCGCAGCCATTACGAACACAGGCTGTAAAACAGTGATCACTAAGGTCATTACAGAAAACACCAGACTGATACCTATCAGGATTATTTGTGAGGATAACATCAAGGAGAGTAGCTTTTCTGGGTGTTTGGAGTCATACCTTGTGGGATTGGTAATAATCTGATAAATATTTAGGGAGTCCCATTGCTTTAGGACTTGGTCAGGTGGTTTAAGCATGTCCCAGTTTAGGTCACCTAGCAGGACAAATTCAGACTTAGTGTAAGAGGCCAGGAGAGAGCTTAGGGCATTTAGGGTACAGGCCGGTGCTGATGGTGGCCGATAACACCCAGCAACAGTCAACAAAGTGTTATTTGAAAGTTTAATGCGTAAAACCAGATAATCAAATTGTTTGGGGACAGACTTGGTGGAGATAACCGAGCACTGAAGGTGTTCCTTGGTAAAGATTGCCACTCCACCACCTTTGGAAGATCTGTCTTGCCCGAAAAAGGTTATAACCAGAAAGGTTAACATCAGTGTTCAAAACACTCTTTCTTAACCACATCTCAGTAATGACCAACACATCTGGATTGAAGCTGTGAACCCACACTTTCCATTGATCCATTTTAGGTAATAAGCTTCTAGTGTTAACGTGGAGAAAACCAAGGCTTTTTACGAGAGCAGAAGTCAGTGAAGCAGATATCAGAGCACAAATCAGAATTGGGGCTAGCAACAGTAGATGGGCCAGGGTGTATATACACATTTCCAGCTATAATCAGCAGTAATACAATTAGGGCACGACAGAGGACAGGGAGAGCTCTGCAGTGTTGATTTATAACATTTGAATGTGCATTAGATGGCATCAAGATCATATTGTACAGCAATTTCATCAGGTAACATGAATACAAAGCCGGCGAGAGGTGGTTAGAATAGGATGGGAGGCCAAGAGTATGTGTAACCAATAGAGAGTCAGAGTCCCGAGTGTGGGAACAAACATAGACTGTCCCACGGTTGGGTAAACAAGCAAGTTCATAGTCAACAAAGCACTCAGTAGTCATGAGGCAAATGGCATAAAGCACAAGCGAAAAATATAACAACTTGGAGCTAGCCGTTGTAAGTTCAGAGTCACTCGCCTCAACAGTGCGTGTGTGCTGTAGTTGAGCGAAAGCTTGGAAGAGATGAGGGAGAGTGACGGGGGTACCTATACCAGACAGGGGAGACAGGCCAGGGCAGATGGTGAACAGATCGCCAGGTGGAATCCAAACAGCAGTGCAGGTGTCACACCCACTTGGGAGAAGCTTTTTTCAGGAGGCAGATTCCTTGTAGAAAATCCCAGTTAGTGTTGATAAAACGTTTACTGGAGACAGGAGATCAAGTTGAGACATAGGACGAGGTGGATATTTGTATAATAAGGCAGTTTATTCACAGGTAAAAATATCTTAGCAATCGTGCAGCACGGCCCCTTCTGTCTGACTCGTATGGAATCGTCGGAAAAGAGAGCGCTCTAAACAGTTTGTACTGGTTATATAGGCAACAAGTAAAGTAGGTTGATCTTGTAGTCTGGCCTTCCGATTGGTCGATCTGGGTCGTGGGTAGTCCTGTCTGTCCGGGCCTGATGTCGACGTTTCCATTTGGCTCTTCACACAGTTCTTTGTCTTAAAGTCTCATTCTCGAGCAGAATGATGTGCGCTTGTTTTTAACAGGGCCTATTCATGGGGAGGGGGAGTGTGTGTGGGTTCTGTGGTTATTTATAAGGGTACAAAGTGTGGGGGGTATAGTGGGGGATGGGTGCATGTTTGTGTCAAGTATAGCTAGTGTTGAGAAGTTGTTAAAAACAAGTTACCAGTATCTATTACAAATTTCTTACAAATCCCGCTCTTCACGTCTTATAGACGTGAATAAACTAGTTAAAATTTGTCAGAAGACAAATTTTTGATTCCCCCTCTTCACGTCTCAAAGAGACGTGACATAAAAGTAAAAAAGACAAAAGCTATGGGATAAAATTTGTCAGAAGACAAATTTTTAATTCCCCTCTTCACGTCTCACAAGAGACGTGACATAAAAGTTTCTTAGTCCTCAAATAGATAGACAGGTCCAGCTTCCCATCATCAAGCAATGGGACATTTGGGCCCTTTCCTGATTAGGGTCTATGGCGGCAGTGATAACACAGCTAACAAGCGTGCGCGCACATGAAATGCACAGCATCCACAAAGTACAAGAATGCCCGCAAAAACGGAAATAGATACTAGGATAGAGGAAACCAGCGTCTTATATTTACCAAAAGCATCCATCCATGAGTCCCACATAGAAGTGTCACTCCAGAATGCTGTTTCATCTTACCATTAAGGGTACGAAGTCCCTCCAATGCTACAGTCAGACTCCCATCCGTAGCTGTGTTGTTGGGAATGAAAGTACAACACTGCTCACCAACATGGCACAGACCCCCCCCCCCCCTTCTGCAATAACATATCACGCGATTCTATTTTGAAATGCCATCAGGGATGTAGCTGCCAATTGTCCATGGACCCGCCTCAAAGCCTTGTTGAGTCCAAAATCACACATTATTAACCAAAAACGAGAAAATGTTAACACCCTCAGGTCCATCCCTCTATACAACCTGTACCAGGTGGGCTTCGTGCACCCGGGAACTTCAAACCTTCACAATAGGGAGGACAAACATCACTTTTTATTCATTCGACAACCTCTACTACAGCAAACCAAGGGTCCTCCTCTGTCAGGCCCACTCCTCCTGCGAAAGCTTGATTCCGTATCAGCCTCCTTGCCACATCTTGTAACAGACTTCTTCAAACAAGGTATGAACAGGCAGCACAGCACATGAGCATAAGAAAAACAACAACTAGCGTCAGAAATCCAGTAACCATCATTGTAGTGTACTTACCAAACCAACCACCCAGCCAGGGAACAGTCCACTCTCCTCCACACCTGCAAGACCCTTCATCTCCATGATAAACCTTGCCAACCCACTCAGAGCTTTTGAAATGCTCCCATCCGGACTAGTTATTGTTTAGGAAACAAACGTACAACACTGTTCTCCAATCATTTTACATACACCTCCCTGGTTGGCCAGAATCATGTCCAGTTCTAGTCTATTTTGTCTACTGGTTTGAGAGGTAGCATCCAATCGTTCAGCCATCCCCGTAAAGTACTGTGTGGGTGTAATTAACAAATCATTGTGATTATAGTAGATATAATTGATTCAGGCATTCTGCTTAGCATCAACAATAGCTGGGCCAAAAATGGGCAATAAATGCCACAGGCCATCATTCCTGTTTGATGTCTGGTATTCGTGGGGGACCCCTATTGGGGACCCAACAGGTTGGTGTGCATGTTATCCTGTACCTC
>NC_036849.1:20771384-20822458 GCF_002910315.2 Salvelinus sp. IW2-2015
TAAAACCTCTTCAGATGACAGTCTGATAACATTATTCATGGTCATAGGAAGTTTTGTTAGCAAAAGTGCATATTTCAAGGTAGAAATCACAGTTTACAATTGCACCACCTCACAAATCGACTAGAAATTACTAGATAGAGCAACGTGTATGACCAATTTAACTCATCATAAAACATTTCATAAAAATAGACAAAGCATAGGCATGGAAAGACCCAGTTCTTGTGATTCAGACATATTTCGAGATTTTTCTAAGCGTTTTTTTTCCAACGAAAACCAATAAATCGAATAAGTTAGCATACCATGTGCAAACGTTACCAGGCATCGATTCAGCCAAAAGCGCTAATAACGTAATCCACAAGCCAAAATATATTAATTTTTTCACCTAACCTTCTCAGAATTTTCCGATGAGCACTCCTGTTAACATATTTTACAATATAATATCAGTTTGTTCGAAAAGGTGCATATTTTAGCTCATACAAAACCGTGGTTAACACAAATAAAATACTAGGAAATCAAGCCTCATATGTCCTGACGTCATGTAATCAGAGTGATCTAGTTTATTGACAAGCTAATCATAGTACTTGAATAAAATCACAGGGTTGACAGCACATCGAAGACAAATTAGTTCTTATGCAACCGCTGATTTTCATTTTTTAAAATTATCCTTAACTTTTTTTTCAATACAGGGTTCGCGCAAAGTGAAAGCTATACAAACAAAATGGCGAAATATGCGTTTAAAATATTTCGCGACAGAAACACGATTTAATCATATTAAATATTGCTTACTTTGAGCTGTTCTTCCATCAGATTCTTGGAATGTTATCCTTTGCCTATGTTATTAAAGTCTTTGGTCGATAGAATGTCCTCTGTCCTTGCGAATATCCACTAACGATCGAATCGGGAACCCCAAAAACGTGTCCAAACTTCAGAGTGCAACAACAAAGAAATCTCTCAAATCCAACTAAACGATATAAATTGCTATAAAACGGTTGGCAAGTAACTACATTGATCGATGTTTTGGGTAACAACTATAAACGACTGAAAATATGATACGGTAGAAATATGCTGGTTAGAAAATACGATTTGGAACGAGGCAAGTCCCGATGGCCTTCACGCTTCAGCGCGCACGACGAGAAAGGGCGGTCCCTAACACATTTTGTGGGTTTTATAATTGGCTGGGATTTGTGCAAATAGATTTCAATTCAAAAACGTGATGACGTACAGACACCCAGAGGAAGAACGTAGGCAGTGTCGGTTTCTTCATAGCATTCACTGTCGGCCTTAAAACAGACCCCAGATCAGGGGTAAAATTTCTGAAATCTGAACCCTGTCATTGAAAGTGCTGTAGAAATTGTTCTGTACCACTCAAGAGACAAAAATTCCAACTTCTATAGAAACTAGAAGGTGTTTTCCTATCCAATATATAACAATAATATGCCTATTGTACGATCAAGAAATTTAGCAGCGAGGCCAGTTTTAATTTGGGAGACCCAAATATGCTAATGCGGAACAGCACCCCCTATAGTTGCAAGAAGTTAACCTTAATGTTTACTACAAAAACAAAATTATGTCACCAGCATTCAACCAGGCTCCCCGTCGGCTGGGAGACCGTTGAGTGCTGCAATACTGCCATCTTCTGTCCATTCTCTGCACAGCTCTCCACCCGCTCTTATTCAACCTTCTCAATTTGAGCCATATTAGTTTCTTATTTTAACTGTTGTTTTATAATTTTTTATTTTTTTATTTTTTTTATCTGTTATTACCTAGTTAGACTAGAGTGTCCGTGACATACATCCATGGGGATCCGGTTATAGTTATTCTATTTACCATGTGAAAGTGCCCAGGGACACCCCAAATATCAGTAGGAATATCACAAATAAGGGGCCAGATATCCCTAGCCTTGCCCAGGGAGGGAGAAATGTCCCTCTAACTGGGCGAGGTTCCTTTTTCAGGGGAGGCGGAGTTTGATGCCGCATCCCCTGAGTCAGGAATGTCTTCATTTGGAATCGAATTTAAGCTGTTTAAATCAGCTCTGACTTCTGTCAGTGTTCTAGAAGGGATTGGGGCTGGAGTGCAATGTGTGAGGTGGTGCCAAGGTGCGCCTGATTTACCTTTGACCTGGACTGAGTGTGAAGTAACCTCCCTCACTTCGTACGGTCCAGTCCACCTGGGTTCTAGCCACTTTCTCTTGTGGACTTTAACCCCACCCAGTCACCAATTTTTTTTTACCTTCAGTGGTGGCGGATCTCCCGTCAGCTCCCCCTCTTGGACCTTGTGAATCTGTGTGGAGAGAGCTGCAGAAAGTTCCGTCAATTATCAGACATTACAATTTGTTRTACATCAAGGGCGGGCATATGACCTCCCTCCCTTGGTGGACCGAGCATAATTCTTCCAACCATTATCTCATGAGGAGAGAGATGGGTGCCTGCACCTGGAGAGGCTCTCATGGCCATCAACGCCAGGGGCAGGGCTTCAACCCAAATCAACTTCAAACCTGCACATACATTTGATTGGCGCGTTTCACGAGGCTTTTGAGATTGTGGCCTGTACACTAACCCAAACTTGTGCACAATACCCAATCTTTCCTCCACCTGTCTCAGGTGTTGGTTACTGAAATGGGACCCGTTTGTCGGATCGGATTTGCCTTGGAACTCCATACCTTGGTATGAGTTCGGTTTGCAGCCACTTAATGACCRATTTTGCATCCTCCCTTGCTGTTGGTATTGCCTCGACCCATTTGGAAAACCTGTCTACCATTACCAAAAGGTACCTTTTCCCATTTGTCACATTGTCTAGCCCCATGTCAGTGTAATCTATGCTGATGTCCTGAAAACAAGCGTTAGGGACTGGGTATGAACCCATGGGCGTTTGATATGGTTTCTTTGGATTGTRGCTACCACAAATGCCGYATTCATCACAGAATAAATCTGTCATGTCTTTCATGTGTGGGTGCCACCAGATGTGGGACACCTTCTGTAAAGTCTTTAGTTTGCCTTCGTGTGTGGGCCCATGAGCTTCTCGTATTAGTTCTGKACATAGGTTTGCTGGKGCCACTAGTCTGCCATCATGGCATCTCCACAGTTCATCAGGTCCCTTGGTGGCCCCTTTCTGTCCCCATACTGAGTGTTCATAGGGTCCTGCTGTGAACTGGAGTTCTTTTATGTGTTGCTTTGTGAGCTCAGTCCGAGCTGGTTGGGTCCGTAGTACCATTTGTCTCGGGGTGTATCTGCCAGCTTTCTTGGCTGCTTTATCAGCTGCATCATTTCCCTCGCTGACTCTGTTTTTCAGTTGTTGATGTCCTTTACACTTCATGATGGCCACCTTCTCAGGTAGTGAGACCGATTTAATCAGTTTTTTCATCTGTGCCTTGTGTTTGATTGGAAGGTTTCCTGTGGGTGCTGAAGTTGCATCTAACCCATTGTGGTCCATCAGTATGGACTGCTCCATGAGCATACGCTGAGTCGGTGTAGATGTTTACAGTCTTTCCTTCAGCCTTTTCCAAAGCTTGTGTTAAACCTATGATTTCTGCCAGTTGGGCCGATGCAGGTTGTGGGATGATGGCAGATTCCAAGGTCACGTGTGACCCGTCTGGAAGCTGTTGTACCACTGCGTATGCTGCTATGTTCCCTTCCTCTCCTCTATAGCAGCATCCATCTGTGTATAACCATAGGTCCGGGTTAGTGAGTGGTCGTTCCCAGCCCAGGTCAGGTCTCAGTTTCAGTTCTTGTGCAGCTCTTTTCTGCACAGGAGTGGGGTAGACCTTCTTCAGCATTGAGTGCGTCTGCCATGTTTTTGTCATGTTGACAAAAGTGATGTGTGATTGTGTGCATTTATTCTGGATTTTTGTTTTTCTTTCAGCCGTGAACGTGAATTCTTTGCTCATTAGATATGCTGACCCCATGGTGGGTGTGGATTTCCAATGAATGGCACATTACCAGGTGGGCAGTTTTTTCAATAGCTTTTGCCACTGCAGCCACCTACCTGGAGCATGTGGTTTGTCCCACTTCAATGTGGTCCAGTTGGAGGAGTGATACATCAACACTCTTCTCTCCCCCTCTTGTTTCTGGAAAAGGATGGATGATGTAAATCCTTCTCTTTCAGAAACATCCAGATGGAACTTGTTTTTTTTAGTCAGGTGCTGTTAAGGCTGCTGCCACTGAGAGATCTGTTTTCAAAGAGTGCAAAAGCCTTTGATGCTTCAGTAGTCCAGGTCAATGATGAGTGTAGGTTAGTGGTGGGCAGCTTCAGGGCCATGGGGCATATTCGTCAGACAGCCCTGGAAAGGGGGAGGTGATTGCTGATTCGGGTCTGGATTGGGGTGATTGTATGCGGGTTGAAGGGCCGCACATGTTGATACATCATGGACGGACCCCTCCCCCTCTTCTGTCCTGCATTCTCTGATCTAAGCATTCATTGAATTTGTGACTGGGGACGGTGGTCGTGGCCATTTTGTCCGTTAAGCTATGTCTGGGTCTATATTATTTTTGGTGCTCTTAGCCCGTCACTGATCGCCCAGCGATGTATTCTTGGTGCCTACACAGACTTATCTTTGGTGTCCCACTCTCTTTACACAAAGAATTTTATTGCCGTATATTAAGCGAAATATTCTTTCCGTTTTCCAACAATATTTCAGCTATATCCTTTTGGAACCATATATTAGTATATTCAAACGCTCCTAAAATAATTGGAATAAAGATTTTAGGAACTTTTYCCCAAAARTTATTATTGTTTTTCACTTTTTCGATTAATTAAATACTTTGCCAAAGTATTTCGGCAATATCCTTTTGGAACAATATGTTAGTAAATTCAAGCGTTTCTAGAATAATTATTTAATTAATTCTAGGACTCATTTTTCTCAAAAAATATTATTATCACATATTCAACTAATTAATTAAATACTTTCCCAAAGTATTTCAAACGTGTCCTTTTGGGACAATATATTAGTATATCCTAGCGCTTCTAGAATAATTATCAAATGATTTCTAGTCCTTAAGGCAAAACCAGCAGCACAAGAGGGAAAAATCAAGTCAACTATCAGCACAATAGCTTCACAACGGCCTATACATTTTGAGTAGGCGGTCACTTTCAACACAGCCTCAATTTAGCATATCCCTAATTAGTAGCAATCGGTCTCGTGGAACGTTCAATCACTCACATTGATTTGGAGAGTTTCAGGTTTAATACCTTCTACCATTAATTTCGCTAACACAACTTGAACATACAATATCACATTAGATTCTTCACGGTAACACCTAGCTGATCAATCTATTGYCCGACTATATGAACTATTTTATTTTTTATTTTTTTATGGGTCCTCACGGTAACACCTAGTTGATTGCCAATTCAACTATTGCCCGACTATATGGATCTCATCTTTTAATTATGGATTCCTCACGGTAACCCCTAGCTGATCACTTATCAGCTATGGCCCGACTATATGAATCCTTACTTTTAATTATGGATTCCTCACGGTAACCCCTAGCTGGTCAACTGTCAGCTATGGACCGACTATATGAATCCCCTTTTTTTTTTTTTTTGTGGATTCCTCACGGTAACCCCTAGGTGGTCAACTCTCACCTATGGCGTGACTATATGAATCCTTATTAAGCTTATTCCTCACTGTACATCTAGTCGATCAACATATCGACTAGTGCCAGACTATGTGAACAAGTCTTTGACCTATTATTACTTAGATATCTTTACACAATGCCTTAGATTCTAAACAATTTCACATAAATTTAACCGTAATTCATACTCACGCCAGTACTCCTGATCTCAATTTAGATATTGGCTATAATACAATATACAGATTTTGATTAAACAGGCTCTGCTTACCTTATAATTTCGAGCTCTTTGATCAGTTTCCTGGGTGAGTTGAATCGCCGATGTCTCCTGCGGACAGGTCACCCCTCCTTCTGGAATCTTTCTCCAACTCGTCTCCTGTCTGATCAACTTTCTATGGACCGAATTCAAAGGTTTTAAATAACCATCCTCTGCATACCAAGTTTTGTTGATAAAACGTTTACTGGAGACAGGAGATCAAGTTGAGACATAGGACGAGGTGGATATTTGTATAATAAGGCAGTTTATTCACAGGTAAAAATATCTTAGCAATCGTGCAGCACGGCCCCTTCTGTCTGACTCGTATGGAATCGTCGGAAAAGAGAGCGCTCTAAACAGTTTGTACTGGTTATATAGGCAACAAGTAAAGTAGGTTGATCTTGTAGTCTGGCCTTCCGATTGGTCGATCTGGGTCGTGGGTAGTCCTGTCCGGGCCTGATGTCGACGTTCCATTGGCTCTTCACACAGTTCTTTGTCTTAAAGTCTCATCCTCGAGCAGAATGTATGTGCGCTTGTTTTAACAGGGGCCTATTCATGGGGGAGGGGAGTGTGTGTGGGTCTGTGGTTATTTATAACGGTACAAAGTGTGGGGGTATAGTGGGGGATGGGTGCATGTTGTGTCAAGTATAGCTAGTGTTGAGAAGTTGTTAAAACAAGTTACCAGTATCTATTACAATTTCTTACATTAGCTAGCTAACGTACCTAGCAAGTCTCTGTCTGTCTTTTCCACATGGAAAGGGAGGTTGTTAGCTAGCTATATCTTTTCAGTATCCAAACAAAGTTGTCCTGTGGCTGTTGTATTTTGGGGATTCTGTGGAGGATATATTCTCTGCACAGATGGAGGAGGCTGTGAAACTCTCCTGCCATTGTTAGRCTCAAGAGTTTTCACACCTCTCATTTCACACTTCAGTGCTAATTTCAGTCAGATTGTTTCCTAGCAGCTTGGTAGTTTAGTAGCATTATTTATTAAGCTTTATATAACAAAATTATAGAGATTATTGTCTTTTTCTTTTTGGCTTCAGTAAGTAGGTTCAGACTGAACATTACTCACTCAATTTTGTGTTGGATGGTATTTCCAGGTTCCGCTGTGTTTCTGCAAATTTTGGCTTGTTAGAAGTTTTTTTTCTTGATAGTTCTTGGTAGTTGTCACGTTCCTGACCTGTTTTCTGTTGCTTTTGTATGTGTTAGTCGGTCGGCGTGAGTGTGGGTGGGCATTCTATGTTATGTGTTTCTATGTTGGTTAATGGGTGAGCTGATATGGTTCTCAATTAGAGGCAGGTGGTTTTCATCTCCTCTGATTGAGAACCATATTAAGGTAGGTGGTTTCACATTGTTTGTTGTGGGTGGTTGTCTTCCGTGTCTGTGTCTGTTTGCACCACACGGGACTGTTTCGTTTGTTCGTTCGGTTTTTGTGTAGTCTATTTTCCTGTTCGTGCGTTCTTCGGTTTTATGTAAGTTCTTATGTTCAGGTCAGTCTATGTCRTTTGTTGTTTTGTATCAATTCAAGTGTTCTTCGTGTTTTCGGTTTTGTTTAATAAATTACTATGTCCTATCACAACGCTGCGCCTTGGTCCAATCTCTCACCACAAGACGACCGTTACAGTAGTAATAATCCATTCAGGTAATTTTGTCCAAAATCAAGGTTTAAGATACGGAATTGTGAATTGAAATGAAGGTTTTGATATTGAGGTTAGTTTCCTGTATAAGTCCTTGTAAAAAAAATCTAGTTTATCTACATTTATTCAACTCTAATTCTATATTTTTGAAGAAGAACTCCGGAGTCCATTCTCTCAGTGTCTATTCACTCTCTCTCTCTTTTAGCAGTCCCCTTGACTACAGTGTGATTCAACATGACTATGATCTGGATAAGGACAGAAATGTGGTGAGCTGTGTACTACAGTGGTGCTTATGTTGCAGAGCAGGTGCTCCAGGTTGTGGTCGGAGGCACACTTCCGCTGGTCCTCTAACATCTCCTGCACATGGCTCTCCAGACTGAAATGTAGCCGTGCAAGCTTCTCTTGCATTTCACGCATGTGCTCCAGTTGCTCAAAGGAGCACACCTTCCCTGAGAGGACACAGCAAAGGTTATCAACACCTTTACATACCTGTATAAAATACAGAACGTCCTATGTAACCATTGCACTATGGTATAATTTAAAACAAATGGCCACATTTCCACTGAATAACTGGGTCTCAGTATTCACAGGGTTGTCCATGGTCATCTTACAAAAGCCTGCAATTTTATGGAGTGGAAGTCATTGAGCAGGTTGAGGAGGCCTCCCTCCATCTCTCTCACATCAGAGACGTCCGTAAGGAAGGAGTGCTGCAGTGTAGAGTACTGGGCCAACTTACTGGGCCCTGCTGGCTGGGGAGCCATGGCCTTCTCCTTATTGGGCCTGGTGAAAAGAAGCCAGACAACTAGAATCAACAGAAAACAGGAGTATAGCAAACATTAAGCTGGTCAAACCTGTACCCTAATACATTTATACAACCTCCATTTGACTGACCTGTAAAATTAGACATTTTGACTGTTCCAAACCTTGTTGTCTTTGGTGTAGCTGCTATGACCACATATTTGACAGTCCTGCTACTCCGAAGGACCTCTTGAGCTTGCCTCTGTTTTTTGGGGAGAGGGGGTTGGGGGAGGCTAATGGAAAATGTGGCTGGAGGGGAGGACAGAGCTTGCGGGGGTTTACCGGGGGAGGAGGGGGCTGGGGGGGGCTGGGGGAGAAACACTTTGGGGCTCCACTTGTTGCGATTGTCCTCCATGGCTTGTCAGTGTGAAGCCCTCAGGGTAAGATGAGTGGCCCCTGCCTAAGCTTCAGGATGTCCTGTAACAACAACAAAGGTAGGAAGTCAGGATCTAGCGCTTCCCATCCCTGACAGGACTGGAGAGAGATTCTAGGATGAACATGGTGTGAGCTAAGGAAATGCATGTAAAGTACAATCATAACAGTTTCTCTATGGATTGTAAGCTAGGAAAATGGAAAATCAGGCTTAAGAGGCCAAAAGTAATGAGTGAACCACGAGCAAACAGACATTTTACTTGGTAGACCTGCTGAATGTCAAATCGATGTAATTATCTAATTTTAAAAGGTAATAYTTGCTGTATCTTGAATTCTGCCAGTCAATGTAGGCTTCTACATTAAAGTAGCCTCTTGTATCACTGACACACAATCCTCTGGAAAACAACAAAGGGGTTAACTGCAGGAGGTTCATGGCTGGATGGCTGCCAGGGTGAAAGTACATGACCTAATACCCCCACCTGAGCTTTAGCTATATTCTCAAATATTCAGAATTTTGACTAGCTTTGTACATTTTCAAGGTGAACAAGCTCACGCATCCAGGCAATAATATAGGCTTGTGTGGAAAACGTCCAATGGGGAGGATTCATTTTAGAATGCCTGTCCCTGTACAACAGGCTTGTGCAAACAGTTCCACTAAGAGGTATTTTCAGAATGCACAATTTCCTTGTAATTGGGGTGACAACACATTGCAAACAAGTCTTTCAACTTCTGTAGCTGAAAACCTGTGGACAATCATGCAGGTGTAATGATTTTACATACAGTGCATTCAGAAAGTATTCAGACCCCTTGACTTTTTCCACATTTTGTTACTTTACAGCCTTATTCTAAATTTGACTGAACAGTTTTTTCCCTCATCAATCTACACACAATACCCCATTCTGACAACGCAAAAACAGGTTTCATGAATTTTAGCTCATTTATWAAAAAAATAAATAAAATGAAATATCACATTTAAATAAGTATTCAGCCTCTTTACTCAGTCTTTGTTGAAGCAGTGATTACAATATTCTTGGGTATGACACTACAAGCTTGGCACACCTGTATTTGGGGAGTTTATCCCATTCTTCTTTATAGATCCTCTCAAGCTCTGTCAGGTTGGATGGGGAGCATCGTTGCACAGCTATTTTCAGGTCTCTCCAGAGATTTTGTTCAAGTCCGGGCTCTGACTGGGCCACTCAAGGACATTCAGAGACCTGTCCCGAAGCCACTCCTGCGTTATCTTGGCTGTGTGCTTAGGGTCGTTGTCCTGTTGGAAAGTGAACCTTCACCCCAGTCTGAAGTCCTGAGCGCTCTGGAGCAGGTTTTCATCAAGGATATCTCTGTACTTTTCTCTGTTCATCTTTCCCTCGATCCTGACTAGTCTCCCAGTCCCTGCCACTGAAAAACATCCCCACAGCATGATGCTGCCACCACCATGCTTCACTGTAGGGATGGTGCCAGATTTCAGCCAGACGTGATACTTGGCATTCAGGCCAAAGAGTTCAATCTATGTTTCATCAGACCAGATAATCTTGTTTATCATGGTCTAAGAGTCCTTTAGGTGCCTTTGGCAAACTCCAAGCGGGCTGTCATGTGCCTTTCACTGAGAAGTGGCTTCCGTCTGGCCACTCTACCATAGAGACCTGATTGGTGGAGTGCTGGAGAAATCGTCAGAGTGACCATCAGGTTCTTGGTGACCTCCCTGACCAATTCCCTTCTACCCTGATTGCTCAGTTTGGCCGGGCAGCCAACTCTAGGAAGAGTCTTGGTGGCTCCAAACTTCTTACATTTTAAAATGAATGAGGCCACTGTGTTCTTGGGGACCTTCAATGCTGAATACTTATGTAAACAAGCTCTTTTTTTAAATATTTTTTTTATACATTTGCTAACATTTCTAAAAACCTGTTTTCACTTTATCATTATTCAGTATTGTGTGTTAATTGAATTTAATACATTTTTGAATATGGCCGTAACAACATAAGGTGGGAAAATCAAGGGGTCTGAATAGTTTATATTACCTGTAAGTGATGTGTGACATCTTGTAGGCCTACATTTCACTGGTACCAAGGTTCTTTATAATTTCAAGAAATCAAATAGATATAGATCTGTGCATCGATCCCACATTTTCCCCATTGGAATAGGATCCAATGAGCGGGAACATACATTATAATTGAGGGATTCTGTTCATTTTGATCCGGGTGCCCAGGTAGGCATGTTTTGCAACGGTTGAAAGTTTATTGCATTTGGAACCAGGCTGCCTCCCGGCATGAGCCAGATGCCCCTTTCAAAGCCCATGGTGAAGTTGTCTCAAAACAAAAGTGACGTAATTAAGCACATGGACTAATGAGTAGGAGTCTAAATTTTCACATGCAAAACTGATTGCTTTTGATAAAAACGCTTTATCTGGCTTCCTCATTAAAACTAATTTGAAAATGTAAAAACATATATTTGATGGAAAAGAGATATTGAATGTTTCTGGACAATGTAACATGATGCCTTGTTGACATGTCCGGCAACGTATATTACTGTTCAGTTTGAGAAGGGTGCTTCTCCCTCACCACTTTTGCTCGTTCATGTCGTGGGCCATAGACTGGTGCCCTGCGGCTCAGCATAATCAAATCCACCCATTGTCATAGTATTCTAAGGGTCTCACAAATCTGAGTGGTCAAGCCATGGATGGAATGCATGCCAGGTAATTGAGGTCCCATGGGATGGTTGTTGGAGGATGCTCAAGTGCATTCAATGTGGCTCAGTCAGGTAGACCTGCTTGCCAAGACAAAGGGGTGAATTTAAGATTATTTTGCAAGATACCCTTGGAAAAATACCACAACTCTCTTGAGATAAATGTCACCAGCCTGTAGTAGAGTTGAGGCCCCTGAAGAAATTGTAAAATGTTTGAATTGTTCGCTTAAGTTATTAGCAGTTTCAGGGAGCCATGTCTTCTGCGAATAGGCAAAAAAAATGTTTTTATTAAGAAACACAGCCTAGCTATATATAGACACTTTCTTTGTTAATTGTTCACTCTTTGAATATATTGAAATGCTGCATTTCTAATATCTATATTGAGAAAATAATTATATTGACATCTGTTGGTGAAAAGAAGTATAGAGTTGTAGGGAGTGGTACTGTAAAGAGCCCTCTAGTGGGAAACATAATGGAGACACCAGAGAGCACGGTTAACTCAAGAGTTCAACTATAAAATAATCACAGGCACAACCTTGAAAGGAATACAAAAATATGTTTATTTTTATTATGGCAGATCAGAACAAAAACAACAGTGACACAAAATGCAGTTGTAGAAAAAATACAAAGCTTTCATGCGTGTTTTTCTTGTTCCATAATAAATGACCAACAATAGCTTATCTTTAACTTATCTTCTGGTCAGATGAGCTGTTTGAGTATGAGTATGCCTTGCCTAAGACTATTCGGTCTCTGAGAAGCTTGAAGAAGGCGTAGTAGTTGCTGAAGAGAATTAAAGCCAAGGATATCGTCTGATGCCACTTTTCTGAGCATATCAACGAGTAGAGCTGGTAGAATATCATAGCACCTTCCAAGATTATGAGGATGTTCAATATTCGTAAGGGCTTGTTGAAGAAAAACTAAAGGATAAAAATAGAAGGGAAAAAAAGGAGGCATGTTGTTATTGAACAAACAATGTCTGGAAGTACAACCAGTCCTTTAGCTGTGGCTGCCTGAGGCTCAAACAAGAACCGTCTTGCAGTTGGTGTTACTTACATAGAAGCGATAGTGGGAGACGTCTGAGGGGACAGCCACATTGTAGTGCCCCATGGCCTTGTAAACATTCTTATTGTGTTTGACCAGGACACCCTGGGGCCACATGTACTCTTCCGTCCATCTGTAGGAGAGAAAGGGTTCAAATACCAGATTAATGATTTATATTCAGTTGTTATACCGGTGTCATAGCACTGTCATAACTGTAGTAATATACAACAATTATTAACATGTTATAACTAGAGTAATTAGTGTTATAATCGCTCCCAAAACACTGATGAACGTCTATCATCAGTGCTCCTCAGGCCGTGATGCCACCTCACTAGTGGTACTTACATGTGCTGCAGGACGTTGGAGCAGAGAGAAGGGTCTACTTTGTGCCAGCAGCCCAAGTGTGCTGCGGCCTTGTGGAGCAGGTCACAATAGCGCGGGGGCAGCAGGTGTCTCATGAGGATGACTGAGGTACTGACAGACACCAGGATGAAGAGCTCACAGGACCAGCGCTTGTCCACGTACTGTGTGCTCTTCAGAGGACCAGCACACAACCAGAATCCGAAGACAGAAAAACACAGCACCTCAGACATACATTACATTATTATTTATTTAACCTTTAATAAACTAGGAAAGTCAGTTAAGAACAAATTCTTAATTACAATGACGGCCCACCCCGGCCAAACCCTCCCCTAACCCGGACGACGCTGAGACAATTGTGCGCCGCCCATTACAACTGCAGGCATTAAGAAATGCAACAATTCCATCTAATGATGTTGACAGATCTCGTTGGCGATATATAACAACGCTGCCCTATGGTGCAAAACAAACAGCTCTGACGACAGACCATAATTTCTCAAATCTCTGTCAGCACAGCACACTACTTCATAGGGAATTGGACTAGCGCATCCTGCAACATACATAACATAAGGCTCCTCAGTTATAACAGTGGAAGTCAGTTATAGTTACTCACCTTAACAAACCATACAGGTACGAAGGCCACGTAGTAGGCACTGAGCATGGAGCTGACCAGCACCTCCTTCATCCTCCAGTTGAAGTCCATCTTCAGGTACTCCACCTCCTTGCGGATGAGGTCTGGGGAGAGGCAGCAGGCGTGTGTGGGCATGGCCTGGACCCCGTACAGCTGGCTGGTGTGCTGCTTCCACGTCTCCTTCAGCACCGTCAGGTAGTCCCGTCCGCGCCCCACGCTGCCCACCTCCTTCGACCCAATGCTGGTGATGGGTGAGAGCGGACCCACCCGGCGGAAGTCGCAGTTCAACCGGAAAAAGGGAATGTACATACCGAACCTATGGAAACAGGGGATTTCAGAAGTTTCAGGTCCCAATCTATTCCAAACTGACAGGGGTATATAATAGTTTATTCAGATCATAGGAATCTAATCTGGAATCAGTCGGTACTGTGATGACTAACTTTGAGCTGTATAGGGAACATCACATACTGTGACTCTGAGACATTGGAGACAGCATTAAAAAATTGTAGAGCTTGACAAATGCTCTGAGCTCTAGTGAAGGTTGATACTAGTGACGTGGTTGTTTGGCAAGTAGTACGCTATGTATGACTGTCTCTGTGTCATTGTGAAGTCTGGCTTGAATGGTTGTGATACTGAGGTCTGACGGCTGACCATACTCACGGGTAACAGAGGAAAAGCAGGCTGAGGACAGAGTAGGTCCTGAATAGGTATATGAGGGAGCGACACAGACTCCAGCCCGTCAGTGTGAGCACAGCAAACCGTGCCATCACTAGGAAGATGGAGTGAGGGAACGAGAGCTTCCCACTCTGTGATGCCTGGAGAGGCCGAGAGAGAGAGGCAGTCAGACAGACATGATGTTTGTTATGCCAATAAGGTACTATTCACCTGAGGGACAGAAACAGACCTGAGCGGTTTGAGAAAAACAGATAGAGATAGAGGTGCTGGAGAAAAAAAACTACATTGACAAATATCACACAATAACACTTGCATTATTAAAGAGATGCTCATTGGTGGAATTGTTTACAACAAATCTATAATATCAAACTTGCCAAGCGGTGTGAATTCCTACCTCTTTTACAATCGCTGCAATCAGCCTGCGAGCCAGTATGATGACTGTGAACACCAGCATGTTATAGTCGATGAGGTGGAAGTTCTGCATTAGACAAAACAAAATATTTTATTATGATGTTGTATTACTTACTGGAAATGAAGTTAGCATGCCATGAGAAGTGAAATCATTTATAACAGTATAGTGATAACATTTGGAAAGGAATCCCTTTTCAGATGTAATTTGTCAGATGTCGAAGTACAAAGAATGGACACGGCAAATATACACACCTGGACCTTCTCCTAAACGGGACATTGTCAATCATTTATAAAATCTGCAGGAACATTATCAAACCTGATACTATCTCCATTATGTTTTTATTTAACTAGGCAAGTCAGTTAAGAACAAATTCTTATTTACAATGATTGTCTAACTCGGCCAAACCCTAACCCGGAAGACGCTGAGACAATTGTGCGCCACCCTATGGGACTCCCAATCACGGCCGGTTGTGATACAGTCTGGAATCGAACCAGGGTCTGTAGTGACGCCTCTAGCACTGAGATGCAGTGCCTTAGACCACTGCGCCACTCGGGAGCCCAATGTGGTCAAATACAATCAAACCCTGACACAATGGTAATGAAGTCACCACACAACCAAACAAACAAACTCACACAAAATCCAATCACCTCCCAAAGTGAGCCACAAACAAACCCTAACAGACAGATTACAGACAGACAGCAAACAGCAACAGTCAGATAACATTATCAGTCAGAGACAGTCAGAGTGGGGGGACTCACCAGCGAGGTGTGTGAGGGGGGGTGTGAGGGGGGGTACCACCAGACAGTCTTGTAGATGTTGACATAGTGGACAAAGAGAGCGATGAGGTGGCAGAAGAACAAGTGCAGCTCAAACAGCACATTCCTGTCCATGGATAACTCTGGGATCTTACAGTGCTTCAGAGGAACCACCGTATGGGCTGCCAAGGGGGGGCTAGAGATGCCTGTTCCTGAGCCATTCCTAGAACATACACATGATCAGGGGCTTTCAGAAATACTTTGTGTTACTACATGTTCATATCTAAATACTTAATAGCCTTTAACTATTATCACCCTCCATAACAACATGACTGTGGTATAGGCCTACACACTGGGGCAGCAGGTAGCCTGGCGGGTAGGAGCATTGGGCCAGTAACCGAAAGGTTGCTGGATCGAATTCCTGAGCTGACAAGGTAAAAATCTGTCATTCTGCCCCAGAGCAAGGCAGTTATCCCACGGTTCCACGGGTGCCGAAGACATTCATGCCGATTAAGGCCACCCTCCGCATCAATCTGATTCAGTGGGATTGGGTTAAATGCGGAAAACACATTTTAGTTAAATGCAATCAGTTGTAGAACTGACTAGGTATCCCCCTTATCCTTTCCCTATGCAACATAAACAAATCACTCCTACAACAACATATCATTACAACCACATATCACAGTGCTCTACACAGAACCCAGACACCCCATACTATGCCCTTGTCCTCTCACCTTGTCCGAGACCGCACCCCTGTGACTGGGGAGCTGGTAGAGTGGTTGCCATTGCCGACCGAGCCTGGCTCACTGCTCAGTGGAGACCTGCAGTAAGCAGTGCGGTTCGCCCCTCTTCGTCCGCCTGCCATCGCAGAGACTCCAATGTTTCTTTGTCTTGTGTGTTTAAGTTTGTCTGAGCGCTCCTCTTTCTCTGATCACAGTGAAGGAAACCACCCTGATGATTTGAAAAGTTGGTTAATTTTCTTAGTTCTATAGGCGCCACTGCTCAAAAGTTATGTGGTCAGCTAAATGTATGATATACTGCAAACTGGTGATGACATGGACATTAGTCAATCCAGATTGGGGCTTTACATTTCAATCATAAAAGGTTATTAGTCATCTATAATGCTCAAATAACAGATCATGTTTATATATGACACTATTAAGCAAAACATGTACAGTGACAGATCATTGAAATGAATGGCACAGTGACAGAAACAATATCTCCATTTGAAATGTAGATTAGCAATTTATTTACTCCAACCTGACCTGATAATAACGTGGCCTGAGTACAATGTGACCAAAATAGTACACAAATCTTGAAATATCTGCTAACCCATGCATCTCCTAGAAGACAAGCTAAACTACAGCTAGTTAAACAAATATTTTTGTAGTTGGTAGCTATTGCGATGCATGTTTTGGGTTTTGTATGTAAACAGCTAGTTGATTCCATGTGCTCCTCCCCAATGCAGCTAACTAACTAGTTAAACAAGTTTACTGAATTGTATTGGCATCAACTAACTAAACACATTTACTGAGGAAAGACCAACACCTTTTGCGGAAGCTGACATACAAAACAGATAGTTGCATCATTATGAAGTGACAGGTCATAAATATATTTAAAAATGTAATGCATCTTATCGTAGCGTGTACCCGATAAAACGTGTATTTTCCGCCAAGACGGCAAATGCATGCTCGACGAAATACAAAAGACTGCGGCCTAACGTAACCACATAAACAGGCTAGCTTGTAGCTAGCTAGCAACCCAAATCATACACCATTTAGGCTTACCGGAGTTTGGACAGCGATTTTATCTTAGATGCGGTTGCAGTATATGAAGTAGCAAGTTACACAACACAGATTTTCTGAGCCTTTGTTGAAAAAAATGCGCGTTTTCCATTATAATAAACGAGGTTGATCATTGTGTTGACGTGATACTACCGCTGTGTGATAGAGATGGGACGCGGACGTGATTGAGGACATCACGAGGGAGGGGAGTGTTTCTTTACTTTAAAGAGATCATGTAATACCAAAGATTTTTATAGCTCATTGTTCTATCGGTGATAATACTGTATTTACGTAATACATCCTGATAATTTACATCTGGAGATGCAGGAGTTAACAATTTTGCCACAATGCTATGATATAAAAGCTTTTATATTTTAATCTAAATATGTTTTATAGAACTTATTGTGTTTTTGCAAGTGGTACCAGAGTATATTAATTTAGTCCATACATTTTACAGTGTAGTATGAACACTGCTTTGCTTTTATGATTAGATCAACATAATATGTAGTCTATATTGTTCAATGCATGAATTCGTACTTTTGCATAGACCTTACTGTGCATCCCATTCTCATCAACCTAAAGATGCTTCATTGCGTTCCTGCATCCCCTTTCATTTATTTCTGGTAGGACAGGACAGGTGAATGCAATGGGTGGATGGCTCCTGGAAATGTGTTTTCGCCTGTCAAGTTCTTTGACGTCTATCAATATGATTGGACAAGAACCCACTATGTGAAAAGCTATGTTATTGTAATTATTTTCTTACCACTAGGTGTCAGCATTTAGTTGGTCTGTGTTCTGGGGAAAAGTTATACTGTATATAGGAACATGTCTGAAAAACAGGAATTTCTTTGCTAATGGGAAAGGCATCATTTTTTTTTTTTGAATGATGTATTTTATGAATCTCCAGATGCATATGCTTTTGATCCGAAGCATAATAAACGACTCCTCAAATGTAATCTTGAAAGATCTAACCTAATCAGCAGCATGTCCCTAGAGCCATTTGTACTTTTACTGAACCCTTCCACTTCTACCTCACATTTTCGGTTGTCAAATTGATTAACTTAAATAATAAGCATTTCACCATGCACGTGCAATTCTTTGCAGGTAATAAGTATGGTAATGAGTTAACTGCCTGCAGTTTTCTAATAGGGCACATATTGATGAGAAAAAAAGGTGTGTCATCACTGTGGAAAAAGCAGCATATTGTTTCTGACAATGAGCCCCAGAAGATCAAATGGCTGATAATGCCTTCATCCATTCTGAGACAGATATCGTGCATGCTTGCAGTTTCTTTGATGGCTGATTATGTCACAGGGGGAAAGGGTACAAGGTGTAATAATGTGTGAGAAATTATAAGAACCTTTGAGAGATATAGCATTATTGTTGATATGCATTTGGAGGCAGGTTGGGCTCAGAGGAACATATATGTACATATTTTTATTCCTTTCAAAGGTCACAGATGATTCTCCACTATATGTATTCAAACATGATCTATTATATTTACAAGATAGTCGCATGAGTCGTTTTTCTGAAAGTTTCCAGAATACCACATGCATCCACTTATGTCAGTACATTTGTAACAGACTACACATTACGAAACTTGTATTAGATAAGATAAACCTCACGTAATTCGGGACTCTCACAAATCATACAAAAAAGGCTTATCTCACGCGAACAGAATTTGGGCGGAGTAAATCCTCTCACTTCCTCTCTGATTTATTTCCATCCAGCTGAAGTGCCCTCCAGTTGAGGAAGGTTTCCATTAGTTACCACAGCCACAAAATCAGAATGGCAAACCGTAAACATTGATGAAAACAAATATATGCTTTTTGGTCTTAATTTAAGGTGAGGGTTAGCAGTGTGGTTAAGGTCAGGTTCAAAATCACCTTTTAAGAAGATGCATTGTAGAAATAGACGGGGTTTATGACTTCGTGGCTGTGGTAACTAGTGACGACTGTTCAGGCATCTGAGGAACTGCTTAGCCCCAGACAACAGGAGCTTTATAAAACGTTTTTTATTAAACCTTTATTTAACAAGGAAAGTCAGTTAAAAACAAAGTCTTATTTACAATGACGGCCTACCAAAAGGCTTCCTGCGGGGATGGGGACTGGGATTAGTGGTTCTGCGACGAGAATATAGAGATGACCAGTTTACAGAGGAGTAAAGAGTGCAGTGATGTGTCCTACAAGGAGCATGCATTGGTGACAAATCTGAAGGCTGAATGGTAATGAACATTTAGCCGCTCGAGAGCACCGTTACTTGCCGATCTATAAATTATGTCTCCATAATCTAGCATGGCTAGGATGGTGATCTGAATCAGGGTTAGTTTGGCAGCTGGGGGGAAAGAGGAGCGATTACTATTGAGGAAACCAAGCCTAGATTTAACCTTAGGCTGCAGCTTTGATACGTGCTGAGAGAAGGACAGTGTACCATCTAGCCATACTCCCAAGTACTTGTATGAGGTAACTAACATATTTTCTCCAACATTATAATGAAAAGGTGCCTCTCGGTTCCAAAACACATGTTTTCTGGAGACTTCTGGGAGGAGTGCTGATGAGGTCGCTCACTGTATGCGCTTTCAGTAGAGTGACTCCATCCAGACTGAGGAGAAATCTGCACACAAATTACACATCCTGAAGTGGTCAGCCAGATCTGAACACAATCAAACCACAAAGCGATCTTTGTATTCTGATAGGGAGTCTCACTTACATGCGACTTCTACTATGTACAAAAGGTTGTGAAGTATTTGTAGGTAATCATATCAGTAATGTTAGTTCATCATTTCAGAGCTGTAGCTCCACCCACCGGTCAAGTGGAGCAGAACATGCTGGGCGATCTCAAACTCAGAGAAGAAGATCAAGAGGAGTCAAGTGAGAGAAAGTTCCAGCCATCCTTGTTTTCATACCAGTTAGCGTTCATTGTGTTAGCCACGGCCAGTGTGTGTCCTTGTTGATATGTAAATACATATTTCATATCTTTCAAGTGTTTATGTCTGAAGATGCACTCTGCGACAATAATTACATATTTATGGTCATGCTAATTAGTAGTTTCTACTGCGAGCTAGCTATTGTAAGCTGGCCAGCTCTGTTTTGGTTGTCATATAATTTCGTACATTTAACCCTGTAATTGTATAGGTATATGGTACATCATTATATGGGTATTACATCAGTGGCAACCTGTCCTTCAGGGCAGGTGGGGCCGAGCCACACCTGTTTTGAGACCCACATTTTTAGGTAAAAAAAACAAAACATTATTATTTTGGCATTAATACGTTGGCATTTATCATTGAAACAAACTGCAAAAATCACTGAAGCTGGAGTCTCATATCTCCCTCACTAACTTTAAGCACCAGCTGTCAGAGCAGCTCACAGATCACTGCTCCTGTACATARCCCATCTGTAAATAGCCCATCCAACTACCTCATCCCAAATACTGTTATTTATTTGATTTATTTTGCTCCTTTGCACCCCAGTATCTCTACTTGCACACTCATCTTCTGCACATCTATCACTCCAGTGTTTAATTGCTATATTGTAATTATTTCGGCACTAATGGCCTATTTATTGCCTTACCTCCCGCATCCTACCTCATTTGCACACACTGTATATAGACATTTCTATTGTATTATTGACTGTATGTTTGTTTATTCCATGTGTAACTCTGTGTTGTTGTTTGTGTCGCACTGCTTTGCTTTATCTTGGCCAGGTCGCAGTTGTAAATGAGAACTTGTTCTCAACTAGCTTACCTGGTTAAATAAAGGTGAAGAAAAAAAAAGAAAAAAAATGTAGGTAATAAAGCCGCATACAAACATGGTCTATTTTTTGCTTTCTTGAGTAAGGCAGCTCCAAAATGCAGGTGTTTCAGCCTAGCTCAGAGCTTTCTGTGGTGGTGGGGCAGCCAACGGAAAATACCAAGCGTAGGTGTTGGTAATGTTCTCTAGTTGCGCCATGATTAGCTCAGTGGTCTGTCACTCCTGGAGACAGTACGTCACTGCCAAGTCTAAGGGTAGACCTCGAAAATTCAAGCCCCTTGGGTGCTGCCATAGAGTTACATTAGAAGTGCCCATCCAATAAGGCTCAAGGTCATTGGTCACAGATAAAATTATGTCATATCACGTTTTATCATACTCTCAAAATTCAAAAGGCACTCGCACATCTGAGCTATCTTTTTTGCAAGTGCATGGTAACAGTTGAATAACATGAGAAAAAGAAGAAAACCGCACACCACTCTTAATAGTAAAGATAATTAAAGAACAATGATACTATCGGCCACACGCCTTCGTCAGAGCTTTGAGTTTTTTTTTTAATTAGCACCCTTATGTAGACATAGCCCCACCCACATCCGTTCCATCGAATGGGGTTGGAGTCGAGGGAAAACAAATAAGTGCTACCAAATATAACAATGTGCATTTCATAAATATTCGAATAAAGTGTGTACATAAAACGTATTAAACACGTATGTAAAACCACAATGAGGACATCGACCTACCAAATACGTTTTCATAAAACATTGGGTACAGCGCAAGCAAAACGTCCCGGGTAATCTGAAATTGGGGAATAATTCATGTTCACATTTACAACATAACATACATAAGCATTTCATCATTAAGACCTCTAGGAAATAATGTCTGGAGTGTGAAAATCCCAAAACATTCTCTTTTGCTCAGAGTAATTTTTATATCACCTCCCCTGTCTGATATCTTAACTTTCTCTATGCCACAAAATCTAAAGGTAAAAATGTCATGTTTAACTCATTAAAATGTACTGCGACGATAATCCCTGTTGTTTCTCCTAATTTAACTTTTATGTTAACACATTCTCTGTTTGAGAGAACGAGAGGTTTTATCTACATAACACAGCCCACATGGACATTTAATAATGTAGATAACATGGGTGGTGGAGCACGTAATAATGCCATTTATTTGGAACCGTTTTCCTGTATGTGGGTGGCAGAAATATTCACACTTCATCACATTGCACTGTGCGCAACCTCTGCATTTATATCTACCAGTCGGAAGAGGGCATAAAAGAGCCTGGCTGATTTTCTTTTGTGCCTGGCAGTTCGCTTCGATCAATTTATCGCGTAAATTGCGACCTCTCCTATATACAAGTGGTGGATTCTTAAATTCTGCTGGCAAAGCTGGGTCCGATGTTAAGACATGCTGGCAAAGCTGGGTCCGATGTTAAGACATGCCAGTGTTTCTTGACAGCATCTCCCACTTTTCTCGAGTTCGAAGTATATGTGGTGGCGAACATTACAGTGTTCTTTAGCTCTAATGGGTATTTTTGTAGCAGTTCATCTCGTGTTTTCCACAATGCCAAATGAAGAGCTTCATCCACACGTTGTGGAGAGTAGCCTCTATTGCGTATCTCCGCTGCTTTTCTAGATAGTCCTCTGTGGAGTGGCATATACGGCGCACTGAAAACTGGCTCCTTTAAAGTCCTCTTTTTAATGGCTCAGGGTGGAAGCTGTCCCCCTGTAATATAGTATTTCTGTTCGGTTTTTTTCTATACAGAGTTGTAAACAGGGTTCCATTTGATTTCCCAATCCACATATCGAGGTAATGAACACGTTTAGTGTCATATTCAATAGTGAATTTGAGATTGGGGTCAATGTCATTGAGTAATGCCATAAAGATTGACAGCTCTTCTCCCGTTCCTCCCCATATGCAAAACAAATGTCGTCAATGTATCGATACTACTTCAGGATTTTATTCAAAAATAGATTTTCGTTTTCATTGTTAACAAAACGTTCTTTAAAAATACCCACATAAAGGTCAGCATAGCTCAGAGCGAATGTTTCATTCGCTTGGAGGTAGTATTCATCATCAAACCTGAAATAGTTATATGTCAAAACATATTCAGCCAGCTCTAGTATAACAGTTGTTGGTGGGTATTCGTTAGTATCTCTGTCTCTCAAATAGTGAGCTAGGGCTGCCAGCCCCCGTATGGGGAATGCTGGTATATAGACTCTCGACATCTAATGTGACCAAATTGCAGTATTCTGTTAATCCAGTTATATTTGAGATCTTGTTTATGAAGTCTATAGAATCTTTCACATATGATGGTAATGCTTGCCCATGAGATTTAATAAAGGAGTCTACGAAGGTCGACAATGGCTCTAGTACTGAGCCTATTCCTGCAACCACTGGTCTGCCTGGATAATTTCCTTGTGTTTTAGGTTTGTGTAATTTCGGCAAAATGTACAGGCATGGATTTATGGGACATTTGCAGCAAAGTTATTCATATTCAGGTTTTGAGATAAGGTTATTTAATAGGGTTTGCTCCAGATTAGAGCATATATACCTTTGGAACACCTGTGTGGGATCAACACTCAATTTTTCTATAGAAACGTTCATTACTGAGTTGTCTCTGAATCTCTTCTTTGTATTTTTCATAGTCTAAAACGACCACAGCACCCCCCTTATCTGCAGGTTTGATAACCAAAGCTGAATCTTTCATTAGTTCATTAAGTGCCTGTTCTTCTGTCCTAGTGAGGTTCTTCTGAATGTGGTTTGTTTTTCTCCTACATGGCTTCTTGTTCGACTAACCTAATCGAAGAGTTGTTAACTATAGGACAGAATTTGCTTTTGGGCTTAAAATGGGTACCAGTTCTTTGTTGGGTTTCTAGGCCTGAAAGTGTTTTGAGAAAACGTGCTTAAGTTTAATCTTGTAAAAGAATTTAAACAGATCTACTTTCATATCAAATGGTTTGGGCGTCAGTGATCTTTTTTGGAAAGTTTCATTACCGCGTCCTGCTGTAGCTTTCAAAGTCTTATGCTTCGAACACACCGACTGTGTCCTTGCGTTTTGAAACACCAGGACATTAATTTCAAATGGAACGCTGCGTTTGCCTAGAGCATTGCGTTGCAGAGGCAGTTGCAGGACATTCTGTGTGGTGCATATGGTGGATTTATCGAATGTATGCATGAAATTGTATGGTAGACTTGACAGAAAGTAGCAAAATGTGAATGTTGAATTTGTGTTGCACACATATCCAGTAAAAACATGTGGGATAACATAATAAAAACAGTTTGACTGTAGAATTTCTTTACATGTTTTATTCATTTATTTGCCAAGTATATTATTTATTCGATGACATCCACAAATTCATCGTGAGAGCCTATAATATAATTTCCCTCCAAAATGCAGTTTTGGTGCGAAATGCAATAGTCAAGATAGCAGAGTAGGCTCTTTCAACAATGAGACCAACGTTGAGGAATGGGGTCTTGATCGCGCTGTTGGGCCGGGACCAGCCCCACCGAAAGCGCAGGTCTGTGTGGGTCCAGAGATGGTTAAAGTCCCGAAAGCAGGCAGGGGAGTTCCACCGTCTCAATCAAGAGCTTCAACTGTTTGAAGAGGAATTCCGAAGTTACTTTCGTCTGGACCGAAGCCAGTTCGATCACCTGCTCCAGATGGTTGGAGCTAGGATCGCCCGGATGGATACCAACTACCGGGAGTCCATCATCCTAGTTGAACGCCTGGCGTTTTGTCTCCGGTAAGCTACATTCTACTACATTTTTAAAGCCTTTGATACCATAATTGATTGATATTTGATACATTGTTTTTATGTGCAACCTAGCTAGCTAAAGGGCTCTCTAGTTAATATTCCCTAGATGACATCAGATGTACTTTTACAGAATGTTCATCAGGACTATAACTTTTCCCAAAGTTGGTCCTTTTTTAATTATGCAATGTTACCAAATGAAAAGAAAGGTGCCTTCTGCACTGATGAAGGTAGGCTAGTCTTCTCCAGGACCCATTGTTGTTCAAGACAGTTACAGTCATTCATTACATTCTTATTGGACTCACATACACTCTTAGAGAAAAAGGTTCCAAAAGTGTCCTTCTGCTTTCCCCATTGGATAACCCTTTTTGGTTCCAGGTATAACCCTTTGGGGAAAAGGTTATACATATGTAACGGATGTGAAATGGCTAGCTAGTTAGCGGGTACGCGCTAGTAGCGTTTCAATCAGTTACGTCACTTGCTCTGAAACCTAGAAGTATGTTTGCCACCTTGCTCTGCAAGGGCCGTGGCTTTTGTGGAGCGATGGGTAACGACGCGTCGTGGGTGACCGTTGTTGATGTGTCAGAAGTCCCTGGTTCGCGCCCGTGTCGGGGCGAGGGGACGGTTTAAAGTTATACTGTTACATTGGTGCCGTGACCCGGATCACTGGTTGCTGCGGAAAAGGAGGAGGTTGAAAGGGGGGTGAGTGTAACGGATGTGAAATGGTTACGGGTACGCGCTAATAGCGTTCAATCAGTTACGTCACTTGCTCTGAAACCTAGAAGTAGTGTTTCCCCTTGCTCTGCAAGGGCCGCGGCTTTTGTGGAGCGATGGGTAACGATGCGTTCGTGGGTGACTGTTGTTTGTGTGCAGAGGGTCCCTTGTTCGCGCCCGTGTTGGGGCGAGGGGACGCCATAAAGTTATACTGTTACATTGATGCTGTTGACCCGGACACTGGTTGCTGCGGAAAAGGAGGAGGTTGAAAGGGGGTGAGTGTAACGGATGTGAAATGGCTAGCTAGTTAGCGGGTACGCGCTAATAGCGTTTCAATCAGTTACGTCACTTGCTCTGAAACCTAGAAGTAGTGTTGCACCTTGCTCTGCAAGGGCCGCGGCTTTTGTGGAGCGATGGGTAACGACGCTTCGTGGGTGACCGTTGTTGATGTGTGCAGAAGGTCCCTGGTTCGCGCCCGTGTCGGGGCGAGGGGACGGTTTAAAGTTATACTGTTACACATGGAACCCAATAGGGTTCTACTTGGAACCAAAAGGGTTCTACCTGGAACCAAAAAGGGTTCTCCTATGGGGACAGCCGGAGAACCCTTTTAAGTAGATAGTACCATTCTTTCTAAGAGTAGAGTTGGCCTGGGCTACAGTTTAATGATATAGTCATAGACTGAATTGTACTGTTTCAAGTCATTGTTAATGATGGTTACAATATAATTAGTAGAGCATTATAAACAGTAATGAAGTAGCTATATGAGTAGATATAATATGTGGGTGGAATTCAAGTTACACACAATATTGATAATTATATTTCAGATTCTTGGCGACAGGGAACTCCTACAGGACCATCGGATTCAGCTTCCGAGTTGGACGGTCCACGGTGGCAGGCATTGTCCCCTCTGTGGCACAAGCCATTTGGGACTGTCTGGTTGGTGAATACATGCTTGTCCCCAAGGAGGAAGACTGGAGGGCCATTGCTGCCGAGTTCCTGGAGAGGTAGAATTTCCCCAACTGTCTTAGCTCCATTGACGGGAAACATGTAGTAATCCAGGCTCCACCGTGCTCGGGTTTGCAATTCTACATCTACAAGGGTACATATTCAGTTGTACTCCTGGCTGTAGTAGATGCCATCTACTGTTTCCGTGTTGTCGATGTTGGTGCTTAAGGCAAGGGAAGTGATGGCGGGACCCTCCGGGACTCTGCCTTCGGCCAGGCACTTCAGGATGGCACCCTGGAGATTCCACCATCTGCATCACTCCCTGGGGCTGAAGACCTGGAACCCGTTCCCCACGTCTTCGTCGGCGACGAGGCCTTCCCTTTGAGACCCAACCTCATGAGGCCCTACGCTGGACCCCAGCTGCCATTGCCAAAGCCTGTAAGTGTAACAGTACTCTTTTTACGTTGTGTACAATCAATCATCGACACGAACTCCAACTTGTATCACCAGTCATGGAGCTTTATTCTGATAGAAACAGCACAAAATTGCACGTCATGCAATGCACGGCTCACCATCCAACTCTGCACTCACGCACTGTACAAAATATACGAACCCCCCCACCAGACACAGTAAGTTGCTAGCTATTATTAGCGGGAATTCTCTACAACAAATATTCAAAAAACGCTGCATCTTACGTGTGATGTTCGAATAACATTTACAAACAAATTGATATAAATTGTACATTTAAATCATCACTTGAGAGTATAAAAATCACTTTTGACATACAGTGCTTTGCAACCAACAACTTACCGCTGGTTTGGTGCTTGTTCACTGGATCGATTCTAACTGAAACATCCTCCCTCGTAAGCAAGCTACGCAAACCAGCCAATAAGATGCTATGTTGAGTAGGTGAAGGCAAGACAAAACTAAAACCAAAAACCCATTGGCTTAACAATAAAGTGGCAAGGGGCATCACCAATATAACCCTGTTACATAAGTATCTTTAACAAATGACTGTCCAGGGCACAGTTAGTTATTGAATGCGCCTTTGGGATTCTGGCAGCCCGGTGGAGAATGTATCGGAGAGTGCTTGGTCTCAGCCCCTCAAATGTCGATGCCTGCGTGAAGGCCACATGTGTTCTCCACAACTACCTGCGGAGGTCATTCCAGGAGCCACTCCAGATGGAGATGGGCACGCCAAATGGTCACCTACCCGATGTCACCAGGGCAGGTACCAACAACGCCCCCAGACAGGCACTCCAGGTGAGGGAGAAGCTGACCACCTACTTCTCATCGCCAGCAGGTGAAGTCCCATGGCAGTATGCCGTGGAGTGAAACAGCTCTTTTAAGAACCATCCACCGTTGTCCATAAAATTGTATTTTTCCCCCAGATTACTTTATGTATCATTGTCTCTCTTCATTTGGAAGTTATATTTCAGTGACATTTGGGAGTAAAGACCACACCTTAAAACCCCTTCCCTCTCCCATTAACGTCAGTATTATACACACCTGGTATGGTACATCAGATGAGCAGGAGCACTAATTAAGGTTATACGACATACAGTTAGTATGATAACAAAGGGAAAGGGTAACCTAGGGTCCATACAAATAGTAGTTTACCACCATGTTCACTGGCCTGACAGGTGGGAAAAAAACTAATTAGGAAGATAATGTGTTTTTACTTTAATCTTGTCTTAGATCTGCAAAGGTGTAGGGAAGAAATAAGCAGATTAAGTCTAAATGGGATATTAAGTACAGGAAAGAACATGACAGKTATGTGTGTTGTAAAAATGTTTTTGTGTTTTTACTATTTAAAGAAGTGTGTGTGTGTGTGTCTCTGTCTCTGAAAAAAAAGTAAATAATATGTAGCCATAACACAGCTAAACAAACAAATGGCCCCTGGACGTCATGGATGCACCGGTGGCGACAACACTTGTGGATGACGTAGTAGAGGGTCTGGCTGTAAAATTGCCACTCGTTGCCCTAGGCACAATAAATGGATCCAGAAAATAGAGAATGTGGCAGAAGCGCCAAGGCTGCTGGCCTGAAGCTGCTGACCCAGACCTCTTCTTCTCTTTCTCTGCCCTTCTCTCGCTCTGATACCTGTTCCTGAGTCCTCTCCACTTCCCCCTACAGTCTTCTTCTACATAGACATGAACATGATAAGCCAAACCATTACCTATCATAACTATAGTTGTTAGATAGTAATCATGGACATGTCACCTACTGTACAAACGGTAATCTGACCAAATTATCAGGGGTACAGTAGTATCTACCATTTCTATTACTATTTATCTGACATACACACTCACACTCTTTCAAACATGATTATTTGGGAAAGTTATCAGGGGTAGTAACTAGCTTAATTTATATGACTATTTCTTTCACACACACACATCTCACTTGCTAGGTTAGCTAGCTAGCTAAAGTTAACTAGCCACATCTAGCACAAGCTCACTACTAAACTGACCTGGCAATCCTACTATCGTGGACACTTATGTCCCTGTAGCTGTCAGCAGTTGTGTCAAAAAGACACGGTTTTGAGGATACTGCGAAAATGATTCCTCCATGTGTCTAACTGCATGCGACCATCTGCAAAAGATACCTGCATCAATATAACGTTAGTTGCCTAGCTGCGCAAAATGTTAAGCAGCAGTGATGCAATGATGCAGTCAGTGTGTTCAAAGTGTTAGCTAGCAGTCATCATCATGAATGAAATCGATAATCTATTGGCAAACCCTTTTTAATCCTTGTCATATGAAGAGAAATACCGAAGAGAAATTATAGATAAAACGTATCGGTGCTCACCGGCCATTGGACATAAACATTACACAACAAATTGGAAATCGCAAATTCAACAATGAGTGGTGTGGAAGGAATCAGTGACAGTGGCTAACTGCAAGCATTACAAAGCAATCACTAGCCTGCTATTCAGTGGAGTGGCTATGTGGTCCCAAATCTGGGATTAAGTGTCTCTTTCCAAATTTAAAATGATAAACATTCAACATTGGCCATGCTGTCAATGAAGCATGATTTGTTCCATAATCAAAACAACTGTTAACCCAGAACTGCAAGGTCTTGAACTCAATGAAGTCAAGTTAACTGAGAATTCTGAAAAAAACAAGCTCCAACTGAGAAATACATTTTGAATGGTCATCCAACTCGAAATTGTAAAATCGGGAACTCAGGCTTCTTTCTGGAGCTACGACCTGAAGATCAATGACGTAATCATTATTCAACCTTGTTTTTTCCGAGTTACCAGTTGTCTTGAAAGCACCATAAATCCAGAGAATGCCAGACTTTGATGACAGAATTTGACCACGAAGGACTGCCGTGCCACCTTCCTGTTCAAGTGAGCACAGCACAAGGTGAGTCCAAAAATGTATTGTACGCTACTGCATAAATTATGTAATATGCCAGGGAGATATGTATACTGTAGCTAAGAAAGTATTACTAAGTGTATGTTGTGTAGTAAGCTGTTAGTATCCCATGTGCCTCACCCTAACAATTTGGTCTATTTACCTCTCTTAATTTCACCTACTGTTCTGACTTGGTGGTGCACATGTAGCCTATAACCTGTTTTAGAGAAATGTAATCATTGAATTTTGTAGAGCTTTCATTGTCTGCTTTATATGCCCCCTTTATTTAACATACGGTTCTGACTTGGTGTACAGGGAGAGCACTTTATGAACAGCCCATGTTCTGAATTCTGTTGCTGTACATTTCAAAAGTGCTAAACAAATAATTATATTGACTATGTCCGTCCTAGCTCGCTCATTAGTCTTAATCGAAATTACGGATTGTCTCTTATCCGCTTGTTGTCCCCTTATGCCATAGTTTGTACATCTCAATTGTCATTAGAAACCACATTTGTTTAAGCAAGTCAGCCATATCAGCTATGTTTTTTTAAAAGGCAGTAAATGAGGCTGAATGAACTGTTTCGCTGCCAGACACGGCTCCGCTGATAACGAGGTGTAGCAGTGGGAAGATGTTGGGACAGCTTTATGTAGGCCTTAACAGTTTGTGGGCACTGTTTGTCACTGTTATAGTGCAATTAATGTATTGTTTAGTGGCTCTGCTGGCATGCATCCCACTTATTGTTGTAATTTTTTTAGCCTCACCAAGATTTACATGCTAAAATCACCCCTGTATTTCATTGTATTTCACTGTTTAGAGGTTTTCAAGTTCATTGTGCAATTGTAGCCCTTTACTGAAGACGATGGTACTATTCTTTGTAGTACACGTGCTGCGGCAGCCCTTTGATCTCAAATGAGTGCAGTCACAGTCACGTTTTATTGCGCTGTATGGTCCAGTATAGCATTAAGTCATCATATTCATGGTATAGCCATGCACATTGTTTATAAGAGATGTGAATTGGAGATTGTATTCTGTCATTCACTATTGTATTTTTATTTATTTCTCTCTTTACTTGCAGACCCCACACACACACTTACTTTGGTTGAAGCAAGATGCCAGACCACTAAGTGCCTTAGCCCATCCATACTACATGCAGTGCAGTTCAGTGCCTGTGCATTTTCAATGTTATTAAACCACCTCAACTGGAATCTTACCTGTCTGTCATCTGTGCCCTTACCAACACACTGGAGTGAACACAAAGTAAAACCTAATTTAAAGAATATACAGCCCGCTAAGTCATCACTTAATCCCTATGTGATTACTGACTGTATTAAATAAAACTTCCAATGCCAAATAAATTATTCAGGATTCTGTAATTTATAGACAACGGTAGTTCCCAGTCAGACAATTACTATTAAAAAAAATCTGTGTTCCTCAGTGCAATGTTTGGAGTTGTTTTGTCCTCAGTCCTCTTTTGAATTCTGTGTACTGATTCAGTTCTAAATTACCATCGAGTCCATCCTCACCTCTTCCATCACTGCAACGGATTGTCCGGTCTGCTGAGAGGGTCATTGGCTGCCACCTGCCCTCCATCGAGGTTCTGCACGACTGCAGGGCAAGGAAGATCACCGCCGACCCCTTTCACCTCCCCTTCCTTGGCAAACGGTTCAGGTCAATCATGACCAAAACCTCCTGCCACCTGAACAGTTTCTTGTGCCGTGGCCCTCACCAACCGTCCACCTGGTCCATGACCATCCTCTCCTCCATGGACTTTGCATTCTGCACTATTCGTCCACAGACTATGCAAACTAACAGTGTGGGAAGTGATTAGGGACACACTGAAAATCTTAAATTAAATAATAAATACAATATTTGATGAGAGAATTTAACTAGGACTATAAAATAATGAAAGATTTTAAATATGTAATTACTAAGGCCTTTTGGAATCCACATTTTACACTAAATAATAAGTGATATTTCCTGGGAACATAAAAAGGCACCACTTCATAGTTGTAGGAATAACTCAGCCATCTTTCACCGTCCCCTTTCATCTCCATTGTCCAAAATCCGGTTAGAGAGCAGCCAAGTCGTGATTGGTCMAAAAAAACCTGACCAATCGCGATTCAGTAGACTGCTACATGCTATGTTCATTGGCTAGCATTTCCTCCGATATAAAGTTATAGTAAGCAGTTGCGAGCGCAAAATAGATTTGAGAGCAAACTGAAAAATTGACACCTTATTTGTGAGTGCAATAATTTCTGAGTCTTAACATGTAGTAAGAATTTCTTCAGGCAAACACATCTCTGCTCTCGCATTAATGTAAGGCTACTGCGTGCGAAAATGCATTACATTGTTTTTTTTTTTGGGAACACAAATACAAAAAAACTGAAACATACAAACAAGAGTACATAAACCTAACAGACAGGGGTATTACATATCAAGATTCATTTTCAATTTGTTAAATACTCTTATGGTGCATATTGCTTTTTTGTTTTTACATTTTCTGATCATGTCAAAATAATATTTTAATTCTCTTAAATAATGTGAAGAGGGGGTTGTTCTCTGCCCACCTCATTTTATGGACAAAGAATCTTCCATGAAAGATAAACAAATTAACAATGAAAGTTAAATCAAGGTCCATATCATTTGGTTCAAAATTAAACATATCAGTCTTTCAAATTAACATTAATAGTTGTTTCTTTTAAAAATGGATCTAACTCACACCAAAATCTTCTGACATAAGAACAGTCCCAAAATAAATGGTCAAGAGTCTCTTGGTCACAATCACAAAAGACACATGTTAACAATAGCAATTTTAAATCTGTGTATAATGAAAGGTCTTTTCAGGGCAGATTCTATGAATGAGTTTGTATGATACTCCTTTCACCTTATTAGATATACAATATTTACCAGATAACGTAACTTTGTTCCAGTTCACTTGTCCTAGGGCTGCATTCCGGTACATTTTAGCAGAGTGAATAGTAAAATTGAGTTACCTTATATACGTGTTATTACATTTAGTTTAAAATGTCAGCTCCTTCTAATTGTATTGAGGCTACAAAAACCTCAACAGTTGCACTTGGAGTATTGTTATATTCTMCTAAAAGAAGAATAGCACCTTTTGGGACAGCTCTAACAATTTGATACTCCTCGGGAGTGAATGTAAAATTGTGTGTTCTAATAAATTCTGGATAATCATATAGTTGTCCATCATTCAATAATTGTTTAACCCAAATAATGTTGTCAAACCAGTTCTGGATAAACAAAGACTTGTTTTTGTATTTTATGTCTTTACTATTCCAGATTGTATGCCTATGAGGGGAAAAATTGTGTTTGTACATGAGGTTCCAAGTTAGAAGTACTCGATTATGAAAGTTTCCAAGCTTAATAGGAATTTTACCCATATCAAAGTTGCATTTGAGTAAGAATTCTAGACAACCAATTTGTTGGAATACTAAATTAGGGATTATATTCCAGATGCAATCCTTATTTCTTAAATAGTTTTGCATCCATTTAATCGTAAATATTATATTAGAGGTTTTAAAATCCAGAGCATTCAACCCTCACTCACCTTGGGTGCTACATATGACCGCTTTTCTTAAATAATGAGGTTTAATTCCTCCATTTGAAGTTAAATAATTTAGTATCAACCATTTTAGTTAGTGACAGAGGAACATCCAAGGCAAGGGAGGTATAAACTAATGCAGTTGTGCTCGCTCACAAACTCGTTTAATTTTTGCGCACCACGCTGGCCAGCGCTCGCGGCACCCGTCCTCTGCTCGCTCGACCACATTTCTTCTCGACTCMAGCGCCATTTCGTGCCCGCTTGATGTTTGAATCCTCCAGTAAACTACAGCGTATGTCCTCAGTGGTCACCAACCGGTCGATCTTCAATGCATTCCTTGTCGATTACCAAACATTTCTGTAGAAAAGCCAACGATAAAGGAATACGCTCCCTTTTTTTTCTTCGTGTTACGCATACAGAAGGGAGTGTATACATTTTCATACTGGTCTGCCGTGGGAATCGAACCCATTACCCTAACATTGTAAGCGCCATGCGCTACCAACTGAGCCAGATATCACAAACTACTTGTTTAAATGTACTCAATTACTGTATTGTACATTGTTTTTCTTCTTGATGATAAAGTATACAGGTACAAACCTAATGACCAGCCTATGTACAATACAGTAATGCACATTAAGTGGTTTGTAGGGACGCATTAATACTACACAAATTAGTGGTTGTTTTCCATGTTATATCGCCAAGAAAAATATTACATTTGATATGGATGTCGCGTCTTTGCCCATAACTTGGGACAGGATTTTGTTCTTTCTTGATTCTATTTGAATGACAACCGCAGAGGGCAACAACTCTTACAATTCCAAGTATTGGATCCTGCAAGATACTGTTCTTAATTATACAACTACCTTTCTTACCAAAGTGGAGATGTTGGAAAAAAATGTTTGCCCGCTCTACAGACGTTTATATTGTTCCGATAATACTAATGAATGCCCAGTGCACTAATTTTGTGAAAAATATTTTGTGTTTCTGAGCACCCCTACTTCCCACAGCTTTGCCTTTGTCAATATTCAGCCTCACCATCCTGACAGAATGGGGCCAGACATCTCCCAACATAAGACAGTGGAGGGAAGTGAGAGCTTGAAAGAGAAACCACACAATACTGCCATTAGATACCTCGTCCCCAGAAAGATGCTGTTTATTTATTTAGAGTGAGAAAATAGATGGGGCAAGGGAGCATGATACAAGAGATGTGTTGTCAATGTTGAGTAACCAAGTTTATATTCATACTGAACAAAAATAAAAATGCAACATGTAAAGTGTTGGTTTCATGATCTGAAATACAAGACCACAAAATAATCCAGTCACCTGACAGGTGTGGCATATCAAGAAGCTGATTAACAGCATGATCATTACACCGGTACACCTTGCACCGGGGACAATAAAAGGCATCTGGCATCTCTAAAATGTGCAGTTGTCACAACACAATGCCACATGTCTCAAGTTGAGGGAGTGTGCAATTGGCATGATGAATGCAGGAATGTCCAAAAGAGCTGTTGCCAGATGTTAATTTCTCTACCATAAGCCACTTCCACCTTTGTTTTAAAGAATTTGGCAGTATGTCCAACCGGCCTCAACCCCAGAACACATGTAACCACGGTAGCCCAGGACCTCCACATCCGGCTTAATCACCTATGGGATCGTCTGAGACCAACCACCCAGACATCTAATGAAATTTAAGGATTTCTGTCTGTAATAAAGCCCTTTTGTGGGGAAAAACTAATTCTGATTGGCTGGGCCTAGCTCCCAAGTGGGTGGTACAACGCACTCCCATGGCTACGCCTCTACCCAGTCATGTGAAATCCATAGATTAGGGCCTAATGAATATTTCAATTGACTGATTTCCTGTAACTCAGTAAAAGGGTTGTGTTCATATTTTCTATCAGTATAAATAAGGGAGGCAGCTGAAGTGTTGACATTATATACGAGCCTCAAAGCAGCAGGTTGGGCCAGTGAGCTAAAGTTTGCTGGTTTGAATCTGAGCAGACAAAAAAAATCTGTCAATTTGCCATTGAACAGATCACTGAACCCCAATTGCTCATGTAAGTTGCTCTGGATAAGCGTCTGCTAAATTATTAAAATGTAAAACAATTCCCGACAAAAATATAGCATAATCAGGATATTGGGATTTATTTAAGAAATCAAAGTTATTCTGCACAGAAATCATTCAAGACCTTGAGGCAACTACAATTTAACAATCACAAAAACAACTAAAACGAGGTAAAAAAAAAAGTCTATGAAATGTAGCAATTATAATTTTAGGGGGTAGATCAGTTTTGATATTGCAGAAAGATTGTGCCTTCTATCAATGTAATTGTTTGCATCATTTTCCAGAATACAACTCAGTTCCTCTTACTCCAAGCTGCTGTCAGGAACCAGTGCATTTACTTCATCCTCTCAAGTTGAATGCACTGTAAGCCTCATGTTCTTTCTCTGGAGACTTGCAGACATTAAGCAGCCATATTCCAGGGAGTGCCATTATCGATAAGTGCTGGAGCAAACACACATATCCTCATTTATAGCAAACTGATGGGCATATCTTGTGTAAGAAAAGCCTTGTGGCAATCCTGACAGTTAAACCCCCAACAAAACATGGGGCTGCCAGGCTTAAATTACCTGTGCAGTCTTCAAGGCCTTTCACTGGATTATACCTGTTGAAATGATAAAAATTCACAAGTCACCCTGTTGAGCAACTAAAACGGAGCACTTCCCAAAACCTGAGAACAAAAATTGGAGATGACCAACATTTCCACCCTCCTTCTTCCAGTCTAGCAGTAAGTACTTTGTCACAACACTGGTTTGATCTTCTACTACAGCTGGTAAAGACCCTGACAAAATTCAGCCTGAGGGTCCATTCCCAAAACATTGCAGTTAGTTGTGAAGAGGACTAGGAGCTTTCTGGCCAACTTCAACAAGCACACGCAAAATGAGGAATACTCAGGTGGATGGCAGACCTTGTTCACTCATCGTTTGCTCAATTTAAGTAATAGTAAAACCCAAAATACTACAGCAGCTTTAGCCTAGTCAAATTCCATGACATTGCTGAAGAGTAATGGACGACTTACCCCGAGGACTTTATTCAGCTCAAGTCCGATGCCTTTCTCAAACCCAGAGAGGGACTTACTCGGAATACCTGGGGACAGAAATACAATGAGACCCTTGTGCAAGTGCTGTTGACAACTAACATGTACTTGAACACGATCATCCATGCAAGACTAATATTTCAATGCAAATGTCATGCAACTCAAGCGGAGGTTGTAAGTCTTTATAACCATGACTTAGATTATTTTAACATTATTCTAAAAATACCAAACAAAAAAGCCAGGGAGGGCAGTTGAAAATTGGACCATAAACTTTTTTCAATTTTAGCAAGAGTTGCATTACAATCATTTCTAATAATTTTGTACAGCTATTTTGTTTGGAACAGGTCATCATAGCATATTATGCAGGTATGTATTTTTGGACAACTGGTTTTGGATGACTAGCAGGTTCTAGCATTTTGTGCATAAGACAAAAAAAATCTAACAAATGACAGTTGGGGTTCGTTTTACCTTCTTGACGTGATCTTTAGGCTTTTAGCATCCTCTCCCCTGCGATATTTTTCTTTGATGCAAAGTCATGCTGGCTGGTTTTATTAAAGTCAAGTAAGAATCCTGCAAGCTTGACTTGAAATACTGTTGAAAATCAGTTATTTCAAATGACTAAAAATACATGGATCATTGGGAAGCTTGAGGAAATGTGCTGTCGTAACAATTGACTTCAAATAATACAAGTCCAGGCACTATCATTGTCAGACGAAGTATTTGGAAATACATTACCTTAAGGAACCATCGTTATTTTACGTGACATAATGGGTCTCTTCTAGATCTTCTATTAAAGAGAGAGATGAAGAGGATGTGCTCTTTATCAAAATAGAGCAGACGTTCTTTTTGGTTGCTTTTGTCTATGTACATACAATAATCTGGTGATTGTTTGAGTTTTGTGAAGAACCTCAAAATGAGGATCAGTTTTATTAGTGGAAGGCATTACTATACAACAAAATCAAGATACCAGGTTTAGTTGGATAAAAAAACAAAAACAATTTAGGCTTTATTGATACAACGCACTGCAGCAAAACATTTGTGGATATATTTAGTATCCTATTTAGGCAAGAGTACACATATAGCACTATGCATTTTGGAGACTGCACAACTTTAGATAGCAATACAATTGTCCTTAGTTTATGTACATAATATTGAGTTGGCTGCAGTTTTCCCTTACATAAAGACCCTGTGAGGACCATGTCCAAATCTTGGTAGGACACCAACAAATAGAGTAATTCACTAGAATTTCCATCAGTCAGCCCAATAAGATGTAGACCAAAGTAAGCCAATCGCAAAAGATATCTATAGCAGAATGTACTAGACAATCAAGTCAAATTGAAATGACTGAGATATTTTAGGACAGACCGTCTCAACAGTGTCTAATAAGGCTAGATTTCAAAACTCATAATATAAAAAAAAAAATTGAACCTATGGGATTTTAAATTCTACAAAAAAATTGTCCAGAAATTTATTTAGGTTCTTCACCATTCATTCTAAGTTGCCGATGTTACATTGATGTCATTGATCAAGTTTATTAGCTAAAAATACTTTTGAAATGCAGCCTAAATGAGTCTGCAACTGAATCCTCTCATGACGACAGACAAACTAAAATAACATTTTTGAACATTAAACTACACAAGGTATCAAGTTTTTGTTTTGTTTTTTTAAATCTTCAAGCAACCATTACATTAGATCTTAACTCAAAGATGCATTGGAAACAAACATTGAATGAAACGTATTATCAAAATCCTTGCATTTGCTTGCTATGCCCACTCGATGCGATACATCCAATTATCCTGCTCTCAAACCATTTAAAAAAATTAAAGAAAGAGGGAAATTACTTCAGAGTTAAAAGTGATTTACAACAGGAGACAGTTGCCAGGGCAACCCTCTACCGGAGCCGTTCAGTATCTTCCGTATGGATGCTCTCTGTAGGACCCCCGCTTATCCTGCCTTGCAGGAGGGGCTTTGCCTCCAGTGGTGGGCCACGAACCCTCCCAATCGTCCTGGGCTACGAGAGAAAATGCACACAAGTCACAAACAAAGGTCAATGTTTGAATACATACAGTGTGGCAATAAAGAGCGGTGGTCAATTCATTCAGTACAAAACATTGACACAAGACCGGTTTGGCCCAATTATGTAATTTCAATATCTGAGAATGTATGTGAAAATAGGAATGTTGTTTATACCAACTTTCACCACCATTAATTTACTATCATCTTACCATAGGGTTCAAAGGCCTCCTGAGCCTCTCCATGTCCATAGTCATAGTACTCTGTATCCCTGAGAAGAGAAKGTCAAACAGTCTTCCACCATTTTGAGATTACATTGAATATTGTGAGGCAAAATGTCTGCGCCCCTACACTATCCTGAGGATTGGCCACTTCATTGTTTAAAAACTCACAATGAGCCATTATACTATGAGATAGAAACTTACGCTTGTGGAGGTTGTTGACTGTAATAACTGTCATAACCTTCATATGCAGGCTCAGCATAGCTTTCTTCATAGGCAGGCTGGGGAAAAGACAACATAAGCAATTAACCACAGAATGACATGGTGCACGTACAACATACAATGCTAGAGTAATGTCAGAACAAACAACTCAAGTGTACTAAAAAGTTTCCATTGGGCTGTTAGTGCCAAGATGGAGGCACAGTTGATTCAACACAGCGCCCCCTATCAGTGATCTAGTGTAGAAATAAATCAATGGCAGAATACCATGAATGAAGAGGTGACATGTCAGCCGTGATAAATAGACCTATAATAAATACGACCTTAAACTGACAGCTCCTCTTAAGTTCTGAAAGAAACTAGGTACACAACACAATGACTTAATTGAGTGGTTTGACATACATATTCATCATAGGCCTCAGCCTTGGGTGGTGGCGCATGTTGGTGCTGATGTTGGTGCTGCTGGTGGGAGTGGGCTGGGGACGGGAGCATCCTTTGCGTCCCTTGTGCGGGGGGTCTGGAACGTTGAGCTGTGCCTCCTCTAGCGGGTGTGGAGGGGGGTCCACCCCGACCAGCTGGAGCCCCTCTGGTGGACCCACCCCTGGGTGGCCCTCGGGAAGCTCCACCACGAGGGGCTCCTCCACGAGGTGGCATTCCTCGCCCCCTGAAGAAAAATAAAATATATTTGTAAATTTAAAGTTGGAAAGATTGTGGTCTTGAAAAATAAGGGGTTGCCAAAGGCACTGAATCCTACCTGGCTCCTGCAGAGTTGGGTGGGGGTGCCCCCCTGCCCCTGCCTGGGGGGCCCCCCCTTCCCCTGGATTGTGAGTCCTGACCTCCATTTAGGTAGCCAATCTCCATGAACTGATCCTGGCAGATACCATCCATGGTGTCCTGCTTATAAGTAAAGAAAGTAGTAGCTACATTAACATGGCAGGTCCGTGATTAGAACATGGCAGCAGCCATTGCTAAGCCATTATAGATCAACCCATAGATCACAACTTTAAATGTCTGAGGCTGAAGCAGGATGCTCTCTGGGATACTTACAGGGATGAGGAACTTTTTGACTTCGTCCATGGCATGAGCCATGCGCAGGTATGCCTCAGGTATGGGGGCAAACACCTCTATGAAGACATGCAGTTCCATGCCCAGATGAGCATATTTGGGCTCACCACCCTTTCTCAGCTCTTCCTCCTGAAATTAACACCGTGAAAATTACATAAACTAGGTGGTTTGAGCCCTGAATGCTGTATACCATGGGTATGACAAAACCTTATTACTGCTCTAATCACATTGGCAATCAGTTTATAATAGCATTAAGACACCTCAGGGGTTTGTGATATATGGCCAATATATCACACTTAAATTAAGTCCAATGCTACTCCGTAAATTTCCCAAATACACATTTGATTGCTAAATGGTTTGTTTCAAAGGGACTCCACACATGTAACTGGTCAGCTCCTCCCGACATTCTTACCTTCGCCTTGTCTCTCATGGAACCTTTGCCCAACACCGATATCTTTGCTCCTGTTTCCTCCTGGAGTCGCTTGATCGTGTTCCCCTGGGGTCCCAGAATCTTACCAACGAAGTTGAACTGAAGAAAGAATTTGAAAAGAGATTACACAAATAGCCTCTGTTGGTGCAGATTGTTTAATTCATCAGGGTCATATTATATCATGTTGCTATGCTGAGGAAGATATCGTAGCACAGCCTATCCAACATAGCCKGGATGGGAAAGGCATGCATCACACTAAGGGAGATTAGGGACAGTAAGTCTGCTGCCCAAGACAGTCAGTCTGCTGCAACAGGGTGAAAACCAGGCCAGAGCAGGTAACATTTATACATACATTTGTCACTCAGGCACTCAAACGTGACGGCTAGGGCCATTTGGTTTCTCCTAAACCTTTTTCCTTACTCAAATGGAAAAGAGGGCGAGAGCCTGCCCAAGAGACTGAGATCGGCACATGTTTAATGGCGGTAGATATGAGAGCTGTTTCGGCACACCGAAACTAAGAGGAATGAATTTCAATTTTCAGATGGTCAAACCAAGGTCACTCTTTCTGCAATTGCCCATTTATGTGGGCCATTTTGTATTAATTCATATCTAGACGCCACGGGGGGGGGGGGGATSTTAAGCCTTGCGCATGTGTCAGCTTGGTAGGCCCCTAGCCAAATTCTGCTAGGTGACGCGAACGAGTGAGCCTGCAAAATGACAATAGTACCACTTGTCCATCTTGAAACGCCATAGCCAGTAAACACATCCTCAAAATAGATTAATTCACCATAACTCAAGAAATCAGTCATTTATTGACATTTTTACAGAAGAGATCTAAGCCAGACAATTTTACATCCAACTAAGATGTTTGGTGCAGTATTTCTCAAGTGAATTTTCACAAATGACAACACTTCATTGAACAATCCCCATTGTTGACCAATCACCAACAAAGAGACGTGTCAGTCATAATATATGCACGAAGTTCCAGAATGGAATGATGCGGATGTCTTTACTCTGCATGTCTGAATGAGCACTGTGACATGCCATTTCAACTTCACTCCCCTGAAATTAAAAAGCACCATTCCACTACATGCAGTCATATCCATTAAAGTTGGTCACTGAAAACCCTGAGGGGTGGAAGTTGTTTTCATTCCATGTCAGTGACGAGTCCCTTGACAGTAAAGGAGAGCCAGACGAAGTAGGGCAGGGTTGCCCCACTGGCGGACAACTCTATTTGGCCTTTCAAGTTCAGAGCAACCCCACCCCCCCCCCCAAAAAAATGGGGGGGGGGGACATAAAACCAGCGTTAAAGGATTTTAATTTTGGAAATCTGTTCTAAATTATTCCCACGCATAGAGATATACACCAGTTAAGGTACACCAGTGGCCAGTTAAGGTACACCACCCAATTCATGAAAACAGTTCGCTCCTACAGACAGTGAGTCACATGGYCTGCTATATAAAGCAGGCAGACCTGCATCCAGTTACTGTTCTATTGAATGTTAGAATGGGCAAAGCGAGTGACCTAAGCAACTGTGTCATATAATAGTCGGTGCCATCTGCGCTGGTTCCAGCATCTCAGAAAAGTCCGGCCTCCTGGTATTTTCACGTACAACCATGTCCAGGGTTTACCGAGAATGGTGAGAAGAAGAAAAAACAACCAGTCAGCGGCAGTCCTGTGGGCAAAGACAGCTTGTTGATGGGAGGTTGAAGGAGAATGGCAAGAATCCCACAAGCTAACAGGCAGGCCACAAAGAACACAGTACAAAAGTGGTGTGCAGAACGGCATCTCAGAACGCACAACTCGTCGGTCCTTGTCTCGGATGGGCTATTGCAGCAGACGACAAAACTGGGTTCCACTCCTATCAGCTAAAAACAAGAAGCAGCTCCAGTGGGCACGCAATCACCAACAGTGGACAATCGAGCATGAGTCTATGGCCCCATCCTGCCTGGTGTCAACAGTACAGGCTGGTGGCAGTGGTGTAAGAAATGTTTTCCTGGTACACGTTAGGTCCCTTGATAACTGAGCAACGTTTCCATGCCCTGAAGAATTCAGGCTGTTCAGGAGGCAAAGTGCGATCCGGTACTAGATGGGTGAACCTAATAAACTGGTCACTGAGTGTATGTGACCATATACAAACAAGGTTTGAGATTATGTTCTCGTACAATATTATATCCATTTGAGCTTCTTGCAGTCTACAAATGTGCAATTATGTCCCCCCCCTGAAGTAATCACATTTTAAACACAATGGCCCAAACTGCATGATTGTATCATAAATCGTTCAGAAGTTAGGCTAAAGATTGGGGGGGGAGAAAAAAGAAGAAGAAAAACAAGTTAAGGACTTTCGATGGAGACCAAGAGAAAACTTTACTCACCCTTGGGTACTGCTTGACGGGAATTAGCACACGTTCTTTGACCTTGATGTTCTTTGTGGTAAACAGGTCCAAGTACGTTTCTCTTTCTGCCTCTTTCTTTGACTCTCCTTTCTGAATCCTTTCGATCTCTACAGACAGGAAAACATGGGTTTTTAGTTTGAGTAAATCATTACTGTACCATTGTTAAAGATTGAACGTATTGCAAGTGCTTCATGTCATGGTCATAATTCACAAGCAATTAGCAGAGCTTGGTCAAATCCAAGTATAAATAATTAAAGTAGCGACATCTGAGCATTGCCCTACTAGAGAACATCCTGGAGTCAAGACAAAAGCCAACTGATCTAGACATTTTAGCGCCCACATTTCCTTACACAAAGACAACTGGCATAAAACAGACAGTTGTGACAATTGGTCTCTAATCCTCTACAACACGGATGCCCCAACAGTGAAATGCTGCAGGCATTAGAGACTTTGCACAACCGCCAACATCCCAAAACATTATGGGGAAACTGAGCTCCGTTCACTAGATAGACACCCTTATAATTATGAAAGCCTCAGCACTGGCAAACAGACCTGATAAAATCCTACTGAAAATGACAAGTTGGCCTGTAGTCTTCAACCCTGATGCTKTAATTGTTATGATTGGGTGCAATGGGGAAGTTAGGGTGAGTCTCAAGAATCAGAGACACACCATTAATTTGACATAATTAACAAAAAATGGCTGATCAGATTGTAGAATACCAACTTGTAATGCACGCTCCTGTTTAGTTTGAGAGACAGTTCCCCACTACCTGTCTGTCTGGTAGAAATTGGTGCTGGGGGAGAGGCAAGCTGCGATAACGCACTTAACTTCTCTAGGGTAAGGGGCAGCATTCGTAATTTTGGATGCAAAGCATGCCCAAATTAAACTGCTTGCCACTCGGGCCCAGAAGATATGATATGCATATAACTGGTAGATTTGGATAGAAACCCCTCTTAAGTTTCCAAAACTGTTAAAATAGTGTCTGTGAGTATAACAGAACTGATTTGGCAGGGGAAAACATGAGAAAAATCCATTCAGGAAGCCGTTTTTGGGGGGGGGGGGGGTTGTAGTTTTCTATTCAATACCATTACAGTATCCATTGACTTAGGACTCAAATTGCAGTTCCTATGCCTTCCACTAGATGTCAAGTCTTGAGAAATTGTTTCAGGATTGTATTCTGAAAAATGAGGAAGCACAGAGTGTCAGAGCTTTTTCATGCGCACGACCGAGCACCTTTCTTGTTTACCTTTTATATTGACGACGTTATTGTCCGGTTGAAATATAGATTATTTAGGCTAAAAACAACCTGAAGATTGAATATAAACACCGTTTGACATGTTTCTATGAACTTTACGGATACTATTTGGATTTTTTGTCTGCGTTTGAGCCTGTGGATAACTGAAGAAAACACGAACAAAATGGAGGTTTTTGGATATAAAGAGACTTTATCAAACAAAAGGAACATTTATTGAGTAAATTAATGTCTGCTGATTGCAACCATATGAAAATCATCAAAGGGATTAATTTTATCTCTATTTCTGACTTGTGTAAATCTTCTACTTGGTTGGTTACTGTTTGTAATGATTTGTCTGCTGGGCTATGTTCTCAAATAATCGTAAGGTATGCTTTCGCCGTAAAGCATTTTAAAAATCTGACACCGTGGTTGGATTCACAAGAAGTTAATCTTTAACTTCTTGTGGGCAGGGGGCAGCATTTTCACTTTAGGATAAATAGCATGCCAAAATTCAACTGCCTGCTACTCATCCCCAGAATATAAGATATGGATATTATTAGTAGATTTGGATAGAAAACACTCTGAAGTTTCTAAAACTGTTTGAATCATGTCTGTGAGAATAACAGAACTTATGTAGCCGGCAAAACCCTGAGGACAAACCATTCAGATTTTTTTTTTTTTTTGATGTCACTGTCTTTTCAATGAGTTTTCTTAGACACCAGATTTCTAATGGACTTGCTTGCAGTTCCTACCGCTTCCACTGGATGTCACCAGTCCTTGGAAAYCGGTTGAGGTTATTCCTTTGTGTAATGAAGAAGTAGGGCTGCCATAAATGAGGGTCACATGAAGTACATTTTGAGAGGCACGTTACGAAAAAAGTTGCGTCAGTTTGTTTTCTTTTTGTATTGAACACAGATCATCCCGTCTTCAAATTGATCGATTATTAACGTTTAAAAATACCTAACGTTGTATTACAAAAGTAGTTTGAAATGTTTTGGTAAAGTTTACATGTAACTTTTGATATATTTTGTAGTGACWTGGCGAAAGTTGGAAGCTATGTTTTTCTGGATGAAACGGTCCAAATAAATTGACATTTTGGATATATATCGACGGAATTAATCGAACAAAAGGACCATTTGTGATGTTTATGGGACATATTGGAGTCCCAACAAAATAATTTCCTCAAAGACATGATTTATATTTTTTTCTGCGTTTTGTGTCGTGCTTGCAGTGTTGAAATATGCTACTCTCTTTGTTTACTGTTGTGCCATCATCAGATAATAGCATCTTATGCTTTCGCCCGAAAAGCCTTTTTGAAATCTGACATGTTGGCTGGATTCACAACGAGTGTAGCTTTAATTTGGTATCTTACATGTGTGATATAATGAAAGTTTGATATTTATATAATTTTATTTGAATTTGGCGCGCTTTATTTTCCCTGGCTTTTGGCCGGTGGGACGATTGCTTCCCACCTGCCCCAGAGAGGTTAAACCTATGTAATTTTTTGGGGCGCCCTGCAGTTTCACTGGCTGTTGAAGAGGTGGGACGCTACCGTCTCATGTACCCTAGAGAAGTTAACTGGCACTGCAGCAGGATGAAGCCGTTTATAACCTGGTCTGACACTTAGCCATGACATTGCTGGCAGAGGTCCCAACATATGTAACAATTTCCTGCCTACAGAATTGTACAGTAACTTTGCAGCAGACATCAAATTGCAGATGTGCACACTAACTACACATTTTTACAGCACTAACAAATAAGCAGCCACATTTCATATGTTAGCCAACTAGCTACTGTTCCAAAGAAAAACTGCAAGCCATTCACTGACTGGCAAATGCCTTGCGGAGAAAAATAAAAAAAATCCACAAGCAACCTTCAACAAGCCTTACAATTTGTATGTCTTCTGGGAAGTTCATGAGTGGCCATCACATCCATGTTATGTTAAAGGGCTAATCCACCCCTGTAAATTAAACTCACATCAATTTGAAGATAGTTATTTTATCCACTCATAACATGGACTATTGACAATGTCACCATGATTTAACTTCTAATTGATTCTTCTGAAATCATAGTCATACTTGCCTAGAAAGCATCCGCTCGTCTATATCGTCATGACAATGTATATATTTCACTTAGATGTGCTTAAAGTAATCAGTGGACCTAATTATTCAACTCAGCTTTTCCTTCAAATCCCACCACGCAATGCGTGTGGCCAAAGAGCAGTTGCAAATGGAAAACTCCACTGCCAGGCCACATGATCTGCAGGTTGAAAATGATAGATGTAAAATCGCCTATACGAACAGCACTAACTGGCTACTTTACACGCTGATATTGTGTGTAGCTAGCAACAGCCTAGGCAGCCGATAGGGGGCGCTAAATCTGCACTGTCTAGGACTGACGTGCATTCCCAGTAATACACCAGTGTCCCACGTGAACGACTCCTACATAAAGCAACCTCTAGTCAAAGGGATCATTTTTCAATAAAAAWWAAATAAAATAAAAAAATATGCAAGCCAATTAATAAGAACAAATGCTTATTTACAATGACGGCCTACACCGGACAAACGACACTGGGCGCCACCCTATGGGTTTCCCAATCACGGCCGGTTGTGATACAGCCGGGAAACGAACCAGTGTCTGTAGTGCCACCTCTAGCGTTGAGATGCAGTGCCTCGGAAGCCCAATTTGCGAGCAGCCGGRAAAAAAAACGCGGGGATGTGTACTGTAAAACAATTTCCCCACTATTTTCAGACAATTTAGAATATTGCACACCCTTGGCTGAAGGTGGTGGCAATTGTGTTTAATGAAGGCGATACACGTGTCCCGTTTTTCCCCTGCGATTCGCCATTATATGGTTGAGGGAAAGTATGCCTTGCAGTCTGAATGAAGGATGCTTTATGTATGAGCCGGTCTACACGTGTATTACCGGGAATGCACAATCCTAGATGTGCAGATCTAGCGCCAAATATATGCTGCCTCGGCAACATTCAACCTGGCCGGCAGGTTTGAGTAAAAACAAAAATGCACATTGTTCCGGAAGAATAAAAACATCGGTGCAGCCCTCTGGATATTTTTTTAATCCCCATGTGGCCCTCTAGACAAAATTATGGCCCACCCCTGCCATAGAGATGTTCACATGCTGCAACCAAACTTAAATAAAAAATATGTTGTTCAATTGTTACATTACACAGTAAATCACAGGAATCAGTGGTTTTGGGTGGATTATCCCTTTAACGTAATTACATCACTACACTCCCCACTTGGTGCCATGTCTCTACCTTAGAACCTCGTGCAAACATGCCTTTCCACAGCAACCATTGTCCAAAGGATTGTTTTTATATATGTTTTTTAATAGTACAGAGTACCGCTTAATTTATGACATATGAACGAGCGGTCAACGTTTCACAAATAATTTGTTGTAGTAATCAATGGGTTAACGTTAAACCAGATTGGTTTTACTACTAATTTAGCTAACGTAGCTACAGTACGTTAGCTAGCCATCGTCATTCTTTCAACTAACGTTACCCTAGATATAGCCTACTATAACTAACAAGCAAATTCGGGAGTCACTGCGAATGTGCATTTCAATCAAAATATTTGTGATATATTACCTGCAGATATCAGTTTCATTGCGTGAGTAAATGACGAATCCAGGCTGTCTTTTTCTGCCAGAAGCTCAGGGAGATATTTGCTTTCATTCTCCATTTTGCCTTTTTTAGGCTCGGGCTTAGCGTCGGAACTCATGTCGCTCACGTTCTGCAAAGCTTTCATTCACTTAGTTTCAAAGCGGTCGGCAGTACACCAAAACAACGCACTCTATGACGTTTACTAGCTTTATGTTATCGAATGTTATTCCCCGGTAACTAGCTAGATACACGTTGTCCGTATTTTAGCCGTAACCGAGAGCGGGCTGTGAACAAAAGAGGTTGGTAGAACGGACGATGTTCTTCTTGTGCAAAAAAATTACGTCACATATTTTATAAATCGGAAACGAGGCTGCCTAGTGGATTTAAAGAGGCAGTGTTTTTGAGTTGATGGCCAGTGAGTCGTTCAACTTTTGCCGAGGATTTATGTCAAGAAAGCAAGAATAGAAGCTACTTATTTTGTTGTTTGTGCCCTAATTTGTGGTTGGCCTGTACAGGGAAAAAAACAGTTTATTAGCTGATACCTGATCTTCTTAGGAAGAATATAAGTTAGTTAAAACCTCAAACTGACAGTCCCCGAAATTGGGCACTAGAATTACTTAAAAATATATGTATATGTTTACATTACTTATTTTATAGATTTCCCACCGTTTTATAAGACAGAAGACAGCCATCCAAACTTTCCTATGACTCTGTCAACGTCCTCTGTCGAATGAACGGGTATTTGCCTCCCTCTGGTGGTCGGCTGAATCATTACGGCCCTTTCCAACGCTTCACTGCAACGTTACGTCTACGGGAGTTTTTTTTTTAAAGTATCCTGCTTGAATTCTTCACTGCACAAGACATATCAAAGCAATTGGCGGAATTGATCTTGAGCAGGCGGATCTAAATACACAACGTGCATAGCTCTACGAAAAAAAAAAAACGCGTCCTACACACTTCTTTCAATCGAAAATAAGGAAATAAGTAATTTTGAGTGGAAGTCAAACATTCGTTTTATGTCGGAGGCAGACACATTGCATATGGTCAGAATGTCAAAATCGAACCCTTTACATAGCCCTTCTCCCCTTGTATATGGGTAGGATGCAAGCTGTTTTAAATGGCCCAAATGTTGATTTAGATGTAAACAAATTTACCAGATTCTGACTATCAGTAATGTCATGATTTGACATAATGAAGAAGGTGAAATATTTTTGGTAGACGTTCCTAAAACAGATTATAACTATATATGGACATACTATAAAATATGAAAAGGCTTATTCATTCACATTTTTCTAGGGGGGGAAACACTACCACATTCAAATATTGCCCTCTTGCTAGATTGATGACTAAAACCATAGCGAAACAGTGCAAGACTCTGAGGGTTTAGAGCTTGAGGTAGTCCTCATACAAGTACTTGGGAGTAGGCTAGACTGTGCACTGTCCTTCTTCTCTCAGCCAGTGATGCCAACTCAGCAATTTTGTTGCTAGATTTAGCWACTTTTCAGACTACCCTGGCAACTTATTTTTCAAACAGCACCTAGCAACAAATTTAGCTACTTTAAAAAATGTATTTGGAACTTTAAGCAACTTTTGAAAAGTGACTTGAACGCTAAAATGCACGCATTTTCCCTCTAAATGACACAAAAAAATGATTATCTCTGTCACACACTCAGTCACAACACACGTGCCTGGCTGCAAAAGTGCATTGTGAGTGACTTCAGCACCAGGCGCTCAGCTCGTGCACAGGCAGCCAGTGTTGCCAATTTAGCGACTTTGTCGCTATATTTAGTGAGTATTCATACGACTCTAGCGACACATTTTCAAAAGATCGACTAGCGACAAATCTAGCAACTTTTTCTGGTGTTATTAGAGACTTTTGGAGACTCTGACGGTATCGTTCTTACTCTTCTCAACGAGCAGCGGGTGCTGCCGTGGGCCACACCCCGTCCCCACCCCGTCCCAAAGCACTCACAGGCGGCCCAGTCCTCGCGCAGCAGTCCCTCCCAGCTGCAGTCAGATCAGGAGATGTTCACCCCTCCGGTCCAGACTGCAAATGAATCGGGCATGCAGGAAGCCGCCGCTGGCTGATGTAAATGTAAAATGTTCTTTGTCTAAAATAAATCACGGCACAAAAATAAATCACTGCATTTGACTCACACAGCCTCAGTCACCTTGTCCACTGTGTGTGTGCCTCTCTGTGACATAAGCTAAACATCTAGCTGGCTAGCTCATCATGTCTCAGTCTAAACTGTACACTCAAAAATACAGAAAGGAGTGGGAATCAAACCCTGAATTCAAAGGCTGGTTGAAGCCGTTTATTGGAGATGATACACTGGCATACTGCCTGTATTGTAAGGCTGATTTCTACGCCAAACTTAGTGATGTAAAAAAACACATGACAACTCAAAAACATACTCAAAAGGCAAAGCCTTATAACAGTTCCATCTAAAACAAGCTGCCATTTATGGTCAAAAAAATTTACTGCAAAAATGGCTGAGGCCACCATTGCATTAGCAATCGCTGAACACTGTTCCATACTGGCATGTGATCACATTGGAGAAGCATGTAGAGCTGCTTTCTCAGACTCCACTGCTGCTACCCACTTCAAAATGCACAGGACAGAGTGCACAGAAATTATTAATGGTGTTCTAGCACCATACTTTCTGAAAAAGTGGGTCGCAGATGTGGGTGACCAGCGTTTCAGCCTCCTCCTCGATGAGTACACAGATGTAAGTGTTTCTAAGTACCTGGAGGTTGTGATAAGGTACTTTAGTGACACCAAGCAGACAATTGTATCAACATTTCTGGGACTTGTTGAGTTGGAGGGAGGAGATGCCAAATCTATAGCCTGTGCTGTTGTGGCTTTCCTCGAGAAGTGTTGTCTTAAAAAAGAGAAACCCCTGGGGATGGGGACTGACAATGCCTCTGTTATGACGGATTAACAATGGGGTCCATAAAGTGCTGAAGGAGGAGTATGGCCTCAAATATCTGGTTCTTACTCGCTGTGTGTGCCACTCTGCAGCTTGCTCAGTTGTAGTTCWAAACATATTTAGGGTGTTTTTTACTTACTTTTTGTCTCTCCCACGACATTATTCCTCTCTCCTACAGCGTCCATCACAATTACATGCACATGGCCGATTATGCAAATTAGGCGATGACGTCATTTAGCGACTTCCCCCTTACTGGGGAGTTGGCAACACTGCAGGAGGCAGCAGGCCAGCAACAATTTCAGCAAATTGCAAATCATTGTTGGCTGACTGCAGCAGCAGTAGTATGCGTTCGACGTGACAAACCCAATGAATATAGTTGGTCCCGAATGTTTGATCTTGAACGGAACTTACAACATCAATTAACATGTGTTGATAATTGGATATGGAGAAGGGCGAGCCGGTCAAGGATCGATTCGGACAAGGTGGTAAATTGTATGACAAGCGACAGCTTTATTTAAGAGCGCACACACAAAATCTCCTGCTTAGCTGAACATTTGATAACAAAGAACTTTTGCTATAAGACTCAGAAGGATGACGCCCAGCTCATCAGGACCAATCTGAGAAGACAACAACCTGTCCAGAACCAACCAGAGGACAAGAACTTCCAGACTCAACCTACTTTCTATCTTTGTATAAAATGTCTATGCACTCTGTTATCTGGGCTTTTTCTGGAGGTTCTCTATGAGCCGAAGGAACGAGACCGTATACCTTGTACCAGATATCTTTA
>NC_036849.1:20822598-20825401 GCF_002910315.2 Salvelinus sp. IW2-2015
AATCTGTCTCTGGGTTGTGTGGTTTCCGTATCTGCTATGAGTTTGTGAGAACCCTGTTTGGAAAGAGTTAGTTATAACAATGTATTAGCAAATATGCTTGTGTTATAATAAATGATATTTATTACAAATCCCTCTCTTCACGTCTCCAAAGAGACGTGACATAAACTAGGTAAAAGTAAAGAAAAGCAAAAAGTAAACAACCGGAAACTTTCTCAGAGAGAAAGTTTTTATTCCCTCTCTTCACGTCTCCAAAGAGACGTGACATAAACTAGGTAAAAGTAAGAAAAGCAAAAGTAAACAACCAGGGAAACTTTCTCAGAGAGAAAGTTTTATTCCCTCTCTTCACGTCTCCAAAGAGACGTGACATAAACTAGGTAAAAGTAAGAAAACAAAATAAACAACCAGGGAAACTTTCTCAGGAGAAAGTTTTAATTCCCTCTCTTCACGTCTCCAAAGAGACGTGACATAAACTAGGTAAAAGTAAGAAAAGCAAAAGTAAACAACCAGGAAACTTTCTCAGAGAGAAAGTTTTAATCCCTCTCTTCACGTCTCCAAAGAGACGTGACATAAACTAGGTAAAAGTAAGAAAAGCAAAATAAACAACCAGGGAAAACTTTCTCAGAGAGAAAGTTTTTATCCCTCTCTTCACGTCTCCAAAGAGACGTGACATAAACTAGGTAAAAGTAAGAAAAGCAAAAGTAAACAACCAGGGAAACTTTCTCAGAGAGAAAGTTTTATTCCCCTCTTCACGTCTCCAAAGAGACGTGACATAAACTAGGTAAAAGTAAGAAAAGCAAAGTAAACAACCAGGGAAACTTTCTCAGAGAGGAAGTTTTAATTCCCTCTCTTCACGTCTCCAAAGAGACGTGACATAAACTAGGTAAAAGTAAGAAAAGCAAAAGTAAACAACCAGGGAAACTTTCTTCAGAGAGAAAGTTTTATTCCCTCTCTTCACGTCTCCAAAGAGACGTGACATAAACTAGGTAAAAGTAAGAAAGCAAAGTAAAAACCAGGAAACTTTCTCAGAGAGAAAGTTTTTATTCCCTCCTCTTCACGTCTCCAAGAGACGTGACATAAACTAGGTAAAAGTAAGAAAAGCAAAAGTAAACAACCAGGAAACTTTCTCAGAGAGAAAGTTTATTCCTCTCTTCACGTCTCCAAGAGAACGTGACATAAACTAGGTAAGTAAGAAAAGCCAAAGTAAACAACCAGGGAAAACTTTCTCAGAGAGAAAGTTTTGATTCCCTCTCTTCACGTCTCCAAAGAGACGTGACATAAACTAGGAAAAGTAGAAAAGCAAAAGTAAAACAACCAGGGAAACTTTCTCAGAGAGAAAGTTTTATTCCCCCTCTTTCACGTCTCACAAGAGACGTGACATAAACTAGGTGCAAAGTAAGAAAAGCAAAGTAAACAACCAGAAGGGAAACTTTTTCCAGAAGAAAAAGTTTCATATTCCCTCTCTTCACGTCTCCTAAGAGACGTGACATAAACTAGGTAAAAGTAAGAAAAGCAAAAGTAAACAACCAGGGAAACTTTCTCAGAGAGAAAGTTTTGATTCCCCCTCTTCACGTCTCACCAGAGACGTGACAAAAGCTATGAATGGCMTTTAATTAGTCATCAGTCCAATAGCCTGGCTCAGCATCCTCCAGGGCAAGCATAGGAAACATCTGTCCCTTCTCTGCCTGGTTGGGATCAATAGCAGTAGTTATGATCCTAGTGGTCAGCGTTCGAATACATGGAATGCAGCAGCATCCACAAAGCACCAGTATCGCAGTGAAGACAGATATAGATACCAGTATGGAGGAAACAAGCATCTATATTTCCCAAACGCATCCATCCAAGAGTCCCAACATAGAGGTGTCAACCCCGGAGTGGTGCTTCATCTTCTCATTAAGTGTACGAAGACCCTCTAAGGCAACAGTAAGACTACCATCAGTTGCTGTGTTATTGGGAATGAAAGTACAACATTGCTCCCCGAACATGGCACAAACACCTCCGCGTTCAGCCAACAACATATCCACCGCGATTCTATTTTGGAATGCCATCAGGGATGTAGCTGCCAATTGTCCATGGACCGCCTCGAAACCTTGTTGAGTCCAATTACCTAATTTTTAACCAAAAAACGAGAAAATGTTAAACCCTCAGGTCCATCCCTCTATACAACCTGTACCAGGTGGGCTCGTCGCCACCCGGGAACTTCAAACCTTCACAACAGGGAGGACAAACATCACTTTTTATTCATTCGACAACCTCTACTACAGCAAACCAAGGGTCCTCCTCTGTCAGGCCCACTCTCCTGCGAAAGCTTGATTCCGTATCAGCCTCTCCAACTGGAGCATCAAGCAACGGCATCATACCAGAGGTCCTTGCCCCATCTGTAACAGACTTCTTCAAACAAGGTATGATACAGGTAGCACAGCACATGAGCATAAGAAAAACAACAACTAGAGTCAGAAATCCAGTAACCATCATTTTAGTGTACTTACCAAACCAACCACCCAGCCAGGGGAACAGTCCACTCTCCTCCACACCTGCAAGACCCTTCATCTCCACTGATAACCTTGCCAACCCACTCAGAGCTTTTGAAATGCTCCCATCCGGACTAGTATTGTTTAGGGACAAACGTGCAACACTGTTCTCCAATCATTTTACATACACCTCCCTGGTTGGCCAGAATCATGTCCAGTTCTAGTCTATTTTGTCTACTGGTTTGAGAGGTAGCATCCAATCGTTCAGCCATCCCGTAAGTACTGTGTGGGTGTAGTTAACAAATCATTGTTGATTATAGTAGATATAATTGATT
>NC_036849.1:20825501-20868837 GCF_002910315.2 Salvelinus sp. IW2-2015
CAAAAAAAAAATCCGTGGAGGAGCCACTTCTTCATAGGAGCACCTTTTGTAAGAAATGCTTTTGGAATATAATTAATGGACAGGCAAAACCATGAATAGCAATGTGGTGAATATGCCATTTCTCCAATGCCTCGCTCCCTCGGCCCCGACCTCCCCTCTCTTACCCAGCTCCTCTTTAGGGAACCACTTTACGCTGTTTCAACACCGAGTGGTTCAATTTAGAAGGAGGGCCGTTAAATAGGATGTGTGGTTATCATAAAGCCTACGATAGTGACAAGGGCCAAACGAGTTACAGCTCCACTCTATTACATGCATCCTACTGTCCTGTCTGTGACCATACAATACGTCGTCTCGGGCCAGACACCTCTTTAGTGGGTGGGCCAGGCATGGCCTGATTAAAAACATAACACATCCACATATTGCCAGACAGCAAATTACCCTCATTCGTCTTATCACTCATAACTCACTGTGAAGAGTTCACAACTTCAGGAAACCCCTTTCTGAGACAAAATTGCAACATCAGCAATATCTTGATGTGGTGAAGTGTAGATGGAGCTCAGTGAGGAACAGAAAGTCAATCCTTTAGTGTGTGTGTGTGTGTGTGTGTGGTGTTGTGTGTGGTGGTGTGGTGTGTGGTGTGGTGTGTGTGTGTGTGTGTGTGTGTGTGTGTGTGTGTGTGTGTGTGTGTGTGTGTGGTGTGTGTGTGTGTGTGTGTGTGTGTGTGTGTGTGTGTGTGTGTGTGTGTGTGTGTGTGTGCGTGCGTGTGTGTGTGTGTGTGTGTGTTGTGCTTGAGCATGTGTGTGTGTGTTGTGTGTTGCACGAGCAGTGTGTGTGTGCCGAGCAGTGTGTGTGTGTGTTTAACACTGGACATGTTAGATTACTACCCAGCCATTTGAGGAGGATGGATGGGTATCATTAGCTAGGTATAAGATCTAAATCATTTGGCCTAAAAAAGTGGTAAAGCTGTGCTGTTGTTGCCTATAACATTAAACAGGCTTCTACCTTGATAATCATTATTAATCCTCAATCACTGGAGTCCCATTCAGCCCATGATTTTGACAAAATCAACTTTCTCAGCTTCCTGCCTCCTCCTCTCCACTTTCCTCTCCTACTGCCACATATGAAAGGAAAACCGACAGTGGAAATCTTTTCTGGCCACATTTTCTGGAATTACATCCCACAGTTCCACAGCTTGGGTTCTGTATCCATAGGCACCATGGATAATGCTGCACGGCTATTGACACTAATGGGAAGACTGAAAGTGACGACGTTAAGCATTGGGGCTAGACTGTGCAGGGAGACAGAGGTTTACTCCAGCAAATGGTGTTTGCTCTATTCACGGACTGCTACTCCAAGAAGCTGCCTCAACTCTCTCTCCATCTGTGAGCTGAGAGCTGAGGGATAGCTTCAGATCACTTCTTGGAGACCTGACTGTGTGTTGTTAACCACCCATCCTTACAGATACCACGCTTAAGTTCTCATAGGTATTACTGACCACTTGCAACAAGGACTGTTGCTATAAAATTGGACCTATGATAAGCTATTGTGGTATAGCAAATGAAAAAGAGAACTTATTTGAACCGACCAGTTACCCAGCCCCACAGCCCAGACTCACTGACAGGAGTATATCCACAAGTGATAGGTTGAATTGAACAGCATGCAATATCGAAAGTCCCTGGCGGTGTACTTAGACAGACAGATTGACCACCATGATATACCCTCAGCTCCTAATGTGTTGCTTAGAGTCCATTTGGAACCATTATTCTTAATTAAACTTTCTTGTTTTCATCCTTGGAAGGTTTGGTAACTCTTAGAATGATCTGCCACGGCTTCTAACTTCAAACTAACTGCTCTAACTCACTAAACTGCTCAGAATCACTAACTGCCTCTAAACTCACTAAACTGCTCTAACTCACTAACTGCTCTAACTCACTAACTGCCTTCTAACTTCACTATACTGCTCTCTCACTACTCTAACTCACCTAACTGACTTACTGCTCTAAACCTCCTAACTACGTACTGCTCTAACCTATACGCTCAACCCTAACTGCTCTTGTAAACTCATTATAACTGCTCTAACTCACTAACTGCTCTAACCTCACTAACTGCTCTAATCACTACTGCTCTAACTCACTAACTGCTCTAACTCACTAACTGCTCTAACTCAACTCACTCACAACTGCTCTTAACCTCAACGTAAGCCTGCACTAATGTAACGTGATGTTCACTTAACAGCAGTTAGTGAAGTTAGAGCACGTTAGTGAGTCCCTAGAGGAAAACAGTTCCAGACCAATGAGTTAGCCCAGCCCGTAAAGTGAGTTAGAGCAGTTAGTGAGTTAGAGCAGTTAGTGAGTTAGAGCAGTTAGTGAGTTAGAGCAGTTAGTGAGTTAGAGCAGTTAGTGAGTTAGAGCCGTGGAGATCATTCCTCCGTTAGAGTGTTTACACACCTCAGAGAGTATAAGATGGTCAATGGACTCTAAGCACACATTAGGAGCTGAGGGTATATCATGGTGGTCAATCTGTCTGTCTAAGTACACCGCAGGGACTTTCGATATTGCATGCTGTTCAATTCAACCTATCACTTGTGGATATACTCCTGTCAGTGGAGTCTGGGCTGTGGGGTGGGTAACTGGTCGGTTCAAATAGTTTCTCTTTTCATTTGCTATACCACAATAGCTTATCATAGGTCCAATTTGTAGCAACAGTCCTTGTGCAGTGGTCAGTAATACCTATGAGAACTTAAGCGTGGTATCTGTAAGGATGGGTGGTTAAACAACACACAGTCAGGTCTCCAAGAAGTGATCTGAAGCTATCCCTCAGCTCTCAGCTCACAGATGGAGAGAGAGTTGAGCAGCTTCTTGGAGTAGCAGTCCGTGAATAGAGCAGACACCATTTGCTGGAGTAAACCTCTGTCTCCCTGCACAGTCTAGCCCCAATGCTTAACGTCGTCACTTTCAGTCTTCCCATTAGTGTCAATAGCCGTGCAGCATTATCCATGGTGCCTATGGATTACAGAACCCAAGCTGTGGGAACTGTGGGATGTAATTCCAGAAAATGTGGCAGAAAAGATTTCCACTGTCGGTTTTCCTTTCATATGTGGCCAGTAGGAGAGGAAGTGGAGAGGAGGAGGCAGGAAGCTGAGAAAGTTGATTTGTCAAATCATGGCTGAATGGAGACTCCAGTGATTGAGGGATTATAATGATTATCAAGCAGAAGCCTGTTGTAATGTTATAGGCACAACCAGCACAGCTTTACCACTTTTTTAGGCCAAATGATTTAGATCTTATACCTGGCTAATGATACCCATCCATCCTCCTCAAATGGCTGGGTAGTAATCTAACATGTCCAGTGTTAAACACACACACATGCTCGTGCACACACATGCTCGTGCACACACACACACACACACACACACATGCTCAAGCACACACACACACACACACACACACACACACACACACACACACACACACACACACACACACACACACACACACACACACACACACACACACACACACACACACACACACACACACACACACACACACACACACACACACACACACACACACACACACACACACACTAAAGGATTGACTTTCTGTTCCTCACTGAGCTCCATCTACATTCACCACATCAAGTATTGCTGATGTTGCAATTTGTCTCAGAAAGGGTTTCCTGAAGTTGTGACTCTTCACAGTGAGTTATGAGTGATAAGACAGAATGAGGGTAATTTGCTGTCTGGCAAATGTGATTGTGTATGTTTTTAATCAGGCCATGCCTGGCCACCCACTAAAGAGGTGTCTGGCCCGAGACGACGTATTGTATGGTCACAGACAGACAGTAGGACGCAGTGAATAGAGTGGAGCTGTAACTCGTTTGGCCTTGTCACTATCGTAGGCTTTATGATTAAACACACATCCTCATTTAACGGCCCTCCTTCAAATGAACCACTCGGCTGTGAAACAGCGTAAGTGGTCCCTAAAGAGGAGTCTGGGTAAGAGAGGGGAGGTTCGGGGCCGAGGGGGAGCGAGGCATTGGAGAAATGGCATATTCACCACATTGCTATTCATGGTTTTGTCCTGTCCATTAATTATATTCCAAAGCATTTCTTACAAAGGTGCTCCTATGAAGAGTGGCTCCTCCACGGATTTTTTTTTGTCTTACCCGGGATAAAAGCACGCCTTGCCACCGTCCACAAAGTAATTTAGGCTCATACATTAATAACTCTGGAGAGAGGGAGAAATTAAATTAAACATGGGCAAGATTTATGCTCCATGTTTCCACAACTTTAGTGAGTCTTCTCAAACCCTCACACAGTCTACATCTATTTTTCAATTATTGGTATTTTTTTCCAGAAGTGCAGACGGCAGGTTATTACTTAGAGGAAGGGCCCCAAACTTCCCTGATCAATAAAGTGCCAGTGGAGGAAAATTATAAATTTATTTGAGGCTCCCTTTGGCGGGATCAATGAATTTTAATTTCACCACTATGGCATCTCTGTCCGGCGCTACGGCCACCACTGAGGGGAAGGCGACACCGGAGTCGAAAACACCAATATTCCTGGAGTTATTCAATCATGAATGACAACCAAATCCGCATCAGCACAGAGTACTGATGAGGGTTGGGAATTGGCTGGTGAATTGGTATTCCACAGCCCCAATCCGCCTGCTACATGAATCAGGAGGCTGGCCTGTACATTAGTATCTCAGCAGGCCAAGGCCAGGAACAGCACCCGTAATGACCAACAATACCATTCTCCATCTCCACACGGCAATATAAATGACTCTATCGATTCCCCCAACTACCATTACACTGCTCTACTGCTACCCACATCACTGCCATTACTGACACTCTTATGACTGGAGTTGACTAGTATGATGTGAGTAGCCCCTTCACACACACCCTCGTTCTACAGTAAGCTTGTGTATTGGTCTTCAGGCTCTGTGGTCCGTCAGTAGAACAAAGTCCTTTCCAACTTGTCCGAGGGCACCATTAGCATTCTGTTGGCATCCTGGGAGGAGCGGGGTTGCTGACAATGATGAGGGGGTGATGGCATCAGGTGACAGGAGATCTGGGCCTGCAGCCAGACTGATCTGCAGCGCGGCTCGTAGGTATGCACACACAKACAAACTCACAAACTCATACAGTACACACACGCACACACTCACCTTGTCTGTTACACATGCAGGGCATACAAAGTCTGTCAAAATGATGGGTAATGATGTCATACCCTCTTTGTCACACCAAGAATGCATTATCATTTATTAAAGAAAGTACATTGGTGCTGAGAACCCCCCCCCCCATCCCTTTGCTCACAGATATGAGTAAATCGCATACATGATCGTTCATATCATCTCAGGCATGGCTCAGTAGGCAGGGCTGGAAATTGCCAGAGACTTCACAATACAATATTATCACGATACTTAGGTGGCGATTCTATATGTATTGCAATTCGATCATTTTGGAGGTAAAATCGCTCAAAACATGTTTGCTCACCATTTAAAACATTTAAAAACAAGYTGGAGGATGAGTTATAGGATGATAAATACCTGAGTTTTGAAGCAGGTATAACAACTAACGCTAGCTAACGTAAACAACCAAGTCATTTTTTTTTACAGTATTGATATAAAATTTGCTAAAATATTACTGCCATACTCTACTGTATCGATTTTTCCCTCATCCCTATTAGTAGTGTCTGGAACAGCCACATTGTAGTGTGCCCATTATTTGCCAATACAGCTTCAGAATATCAAGTTTGAGCCAAAGAGGCTGTCCAAAAAGGTCCATCAATTTGAGAAAACAGCAAAAATCATGATGCAGATACATCTATTTAATTAGAAGGCATGTGAGAGGCCTCCCACTTGTCCATTCATTCATCTGGCGTTGAACTAAACAACAAGCAAAGCTATTTTAATCCTGGTTAAAAACAGGCCTGGTTCAACTCATATCATCAGCAACATTTTTGTCCTCCCAGCAATGTATTGGCATTGTGTCACCACTCCAGAACTTTTCTCTGGAAGGCAATTAAACAAAGCAGGACCATACCGCAGCACTGATTAAATCATCAAACATGCTCTCCTCTAATTGCCAATATGTCATTTGGCTCTGCCAACTTAATGCTGGGGCGGCATTAGTATTAACCAGTGTGTGGACGGACAAGGGCAGGGGCAGTGTGTGTGTGATATAATTTATATAATGCAATATAATCTTCATTCGGATCGTCCACCTAGCTGACATTTATTCTGATAAATCATGAGGTTAAAAGCTGATCCTTTTCACATCGTTTACAAGTGGCTGCCATTCGATTATGAGCCCTTGCCAAGCCCACTTTTTGAGAATCTCTGACGGGTCATTTTTCTTCTTTATCGATCCATTCCCCTGGTGTGTGGAGCACATCAATAATAAGCCACCCATCAGCTCTCCATCTGGCTCAATGGCCTTTTGATGTGAGGAGGGAGGTGACTCGTCACTCAGTGTCACCCCTCTCTGTGACACCTGCCACTCCGGCAACACAGGTGGGAGTGTGGGTGTGGGTGTGGAGGGGACAATATGGGGGAGCGGCACTTTCACAAATTAAAGACAAAATGAGACATCTGCTCATATGGGTTATATGCGCATAAGGCTTATCTGCGTATGGGCTTATCTGCGCATAGGGCTTATCTGCGCATAGGGCTTATCTGCGCATAGGGCTTATCTGTTCATATGGCTTATATGCGCATATGGCTTCATCTGCGCATAGGGCTTATCTGCGCATAGGGCTTATCTGCGCATAGGGCTTATATGCGCATATGGCTTATCTGCGCATAGGGCTTATCTGCGCATAGGGCTTATCTGCACATAGGGCTTATCTGCGCATAGGGCTTATCTGCTCATATGGCTTATATGCGCATATGGCTTATCTGCGCATAGGGCTTATCTGCGCATATGGCTTATCTGCGCATTGGGCTTATCTGCGCATAGTGCTTATCTGCGCATAGGGCTTATCTGTACATAGGGCTTATCTGCTCATATGGCTTATATGCGCATAGGGTTTATCTGCGCATAGGGCTTAGTCCTGATTCGAGATATGTGTCATGTATGCAATCAAGTCTTTTGTGTAGATATTTAACAGAAATAAATGGATGTGGCTATACCACATGAATGTTGCAGCCAGTTGAATTTCACCTCACAGATTGTTGTGTTCTTCGGCTGTCGTGGCCTGTCCTCTATATTTTCTCCAATTCAACTGTCCCGATCTCTGCCATGCCATTCCCGAGGCACACTCCCACATCCCCATTCTCCTGTTCTCTGCTCCCATTCCATTAATCATTTTAAATGTGAGAGAATGMCTCATCCGCGCCACAGACAGAGATAGACTGCTCCACCCCCACCATGTAATCCCTGCAGCAAATGTAACTGTGTTAAGCCTACTATTGTGGCCCATGTCAGATTTGCATAAGGAATGGTCCACGCTGTTACATGTTGAGCAGTGCGTTACAGTGTCTCAGTCAGGCTCAGCATGGGAGGGACTGTGTGATGTATATTACTTTACATTAAGCTATTAGACACAGAGATGAGATATAAGACCTTTAACAGGTTTGCAGGTCATTATGAAGAATTACAGAGCTCATCTGTAAACACATCTCCCATAATCTATCAAGTACTGAAGACTAGTGGTATGTGCTGAAGACTGTTAGCTAGTGAGTGAGGGATTTACATTTTGTTTTGTTTTATTTAACTAGGCAAGTCAGTTAAGAACAAATCCTTATTTATCATGACGACCTACCAGGGAACAGTGGGTTAACTGCCTTTTCGGGGGCAGAACGACAGATTTTTTACCTTGTCAGCTCAGGGATTTGATCCAGCAACCTTTTGGTTAATGGCCCAACGCTCTAACCACTAGGCTACCTGCCTGCTACGCTGCCATGGCTAACTATGAAAGAGACTGCTTCAGATCTGGGATCAAATGGCCCATATATAATATGTAATATATATTATTTGAGACAGAGGTAAGGACTTTGTGCAGGTAACTGTGTGGGGGAGGTCTTTTATATTTGGGATGTATGTGTTGTATGTATGTTCACAGTGGTATTGAGTGTTGGTTGATATACCTGGGCTCCCGTGGTATTGGAATATAGGCTCAAGTTACAGACAGGGATGGTATTTAGTATTGGGACAGTTTGTGCTGTGTTACAGACAGGGATGGTTATTTAGTATTGGGCCAGTGTGTGCTGTGTTACAGACAGAATGGTATTTAGTATGGGCCAGTGTGTGCTGTGTTACAGACAGGGTGGTATTTGGTATTGGGCCAGTGTGTCTGTTGTTACGAGACAGGATGGTAATTTAGGATTGGGCCAGTGTGTGCTGTGTACAGACAGAGATGGTATTTAGTATTGGCCAGTGTGTGCTGTGTGTACAGACAGAGATGGCATTTAGCATTGGGACAGTTTAATGCTGTGTTACAGACAGGATGGATTAGTATTGGGCCAGTGTGTGCTGTGTTACAGATAGAGATGGTATTTAGTATGGACAGTTTATGCTGTGTACAGACAGGGATGGTATTTAGTATTGGGCCAGTGTCTGCTGTGTTACAGACAGGGATGGAATGTAGTATTGGGCCAGTGTGTGCGTGCTGTTGTTACAGACAGGGATGTATTTGGTATTGGGCCAGTGTGTGCTGTGTTACAGACAGAGATGGTATTTAGCATTGGGCGTTTACGATGTTTTTGATGGCTGTGTTACAAGACAGGAGATGGCATTTAGCATTGGGACAGTTTATGCTGTGTTACAGACAGGGATGGTATTTAGTATTGGCCAGTGTGTCTGTGTTACAGACAGAGATGTATTTAGTATGGGCCAGTGTGTGCGTTGTTTACAGACAGGGGTGGTATTTAGTATTGGGCCAGGTGTTGCTGTTTACAGACAGGGATGGTATTTAGTATTGGACAGTTTATGCTGTGTTACAACAGAGATGGATTTAGTATTGGGCCAGTGTGTGCTGTGTTACAGACAGAGATGGTATTTAGTATTGGGCCAGTGTGTGCTGTGTTACAGACAGAGATGGTATTTAGTATTGGACAGTGTGTGCGTCGTGTATAGACAGCAGATGATTTAGTATTGGCATTTGCTGTGTTACCACAGAGATGGATGTATAGTTTATGGGACCATGTAGCTGTGTTAAGAAGATTTTAGTAATTCCGGCCATGTGTAAGTGTGTACAGACAGGGATGGTATTTAGTATTGGGACAGTTTTATGCTGTGTTACAGACAGAGGATGGTATTAGTAATTGGCCAGTGTGTGCTGTGTTACAGACAGCAGGATGTATTTAGTATGGTTCCGCTGTGTCTTGTTACAGACTAGAGATGTGATTTTAGTATTGGGCCAGCTGTTGCTGTCGTTACATTGACAGGGTGGGTATTTAGTATTGGTAACCAGTTTGTTGCTGGTGTTTACACGAACAGAGATAACGATGTATCTACATAATGGCCAGTGTTTTGCGTGTGTTACAGAACAGGGATGGCTAAATTAGTATTTGGGACCAGTGTGCTTGTGTTGCAGAACAAGGATTGGTATTTATATGAATATTGAAACCAGGGATTAGGTATGCTGTGTTACAGACAGAGATGGCATTTAGTATTGGGCCAGTGTGGTGCTGTGGTACAGACGAAGAGAATGTATTAGTATTGGGCCAGTGTGTGCTGTGTTATCAGGGGACAGATGATGGATTTAAGGCATTGGGACAGTTTATGCTGTAAAGTTACAGAACAGGGATGGTTTATATTTATCACCTTATTGCGCAGTGAGTGTCTGTGTCTCACAAAACATATACAATTTACATTTAAAGTCATTTAGCAGACGCTCTTATCCACAGACAGAGAGTGGTATTTATGTATTGGGCCAGTGTGCTGCTGTGTTACAGACAGGTGGTGTACTCTAGTATTGGACCAGTGATGCGCTGTGTACAACACAGGGACTCCAAACTGAACAACAAATGAGTTGTATTTTAGTCACCGAAAAGTGAAGTTTATAGCGTGTGTGACAGACAGGACGAATGGCATTTAGCGTATTTGAGCTCAGTTGAACCGTTACAAAGAAAGAATAAAGCATTTTAGTATTGGAAGCCAGAGGTGTGCTGTGTGTACTCATGACCAGGTAAAGGAATTAGTATGGGACAGTTTTGCGTGTTACGAGGACACACATGCTATTAGTATTTATGGGCCAGAAATGTGCGCTGTTGTTACAGACAGGATGGTATTTAAGTATTGGCCAGTTGTGTGCTGTGTTACCAGACAGGATGGTATTCGTAGTATTGACAGTGTGTGCTGTGTTACAGACAGGATGGTATTCATTATATTGGCCAGTGTGTGCTGTGTTACAGAATAGATGGTATTTAGTATTGGCCAGTGTGTGCTGTGTACAGACAGAGATGGAGTTTAGTATTGGACCAGTGTGTGCTGTGTTACAGACAGGAAAATATCAAATTGTAGTATTGTGCCAGATGCTGTGGTTACAGACAGGATAGAGTCATTTAGTAATTGGGCCAGGGTTGTATGCTGTGTTACAGACAGGGATGGTATTGAATAATTGGCCAGTGTTAGCTGTGTTACAGACAAGGATGGTATTTAGTATTGGGCCAGTGTTAATGCTGTGTTACAGAACGAGATTGTATTTAGTATTGGGCCAGTTGCTGCTGGTTACGAGACAGGATGGTATTTAGTATTGGGACCCCATTAAATGCTGTGTTAAAGATAATGATGGATTTAGTTATTGGACGACAGTTCTTATCTATATGTACAAGAAGGATGATTGTAGTATTGGTTTGCTTAAGACAGGTGGAATCGGCCAGCTGTGTGCTGTTATACGAACAGGGATATTAGTATGCCACCAGTTTCTGTACACAGGAGATTTTAGTTTGACTGAGTTGTCTTAAGCAGAAGGTATGTTTATATTGCGGAAACCAGTGTGATGTCTGTTACAACAGAGACTGGTATTTAGCAAATTGGCGACAGTTATCTGATTACAGATAGGAGATGTTATTAGTATTGGCTGCACCGTAGTGCTGCTGTTACAGACAGGATGGTTATTTAGTAATGCCAGATTTGCTGTGTTACAGACGAAGGTATGGTATTTAGTTGCATACTTGAGAGAGATGGCAGACCTACTTTAGTATTAGGACCTTGTCCAGTGTGCTGAAGTCTTGTGTGAGCCGAAGTAGCAGTAGCAGCAGAACAGACGGCTAAAATCAGGTTGGGAATGTGTGACAGTCTGCTGCAATGTAGCAAGAAGAACAAGACAAGCTACAGAGAGACTAGCCAGAGAGAACAGCCAGAGAGCAGCCAGAGGCAGAGGCAGCCAGAGAGCCGGAACAGAGAAGACCAGAAGCAAGAGAGAAACAGAACCCAAAGAAGCACTTAGAGAGCAAGACAACCAGAAACAAGATCCAGAGAGCTAGCCAGAACAATGAGAGAATCAGCACAGAGAACAGCCAGAGAACACCAGAGAGCAGCCAAGACAGAGAGCAGCCAGCAGAACACAGAGGAGTAAGACAGAAGGCAGCCAGAGAACAGCCAGAGAAAGCAGAACCAAAAGAGAGCAAGCCAGAAAAAAACAAGCCAGAGAGCAGCCAGAGAAAAACACACCCCCCAGAGAACAGAAACCAGGAGGATTTATCAGCCAAGAACAGCCATGAAGAACAAAGCCAGAGAGTCAGCGACAGAGGGCAGCCAGAGAACTACAGCCAGAAACCAGCCATGAAGAGACAAGCCAAGACAGCACGAGAAAAAACAGAGTCCGAGAGAGCAGCACATGAAAACAGCCAGAAGCCACTAGGTAGACTGCTGAGCCCCTGGGATACCTCAATAAAACCCATGTTTTGGATTGCTACATATTTAACCCCAAGACATGGATACTGGTGGAAGAGGATGGGCAAATGTGTGGTTGATGGTCGTGGAGGGAGTTACAATTCACAAAAAATGCCAACCACAGCGTGTATCTATGACAGCTTGAATCTGTGCTGAGACTGGTCAGTTGATGTCATTTTCTCTTGGAAGGCAAAGTGGAATGACATTTGTATAACTGCTGCATAATACTTCAATTAAATTAAATGCCTTAAGTTTTGATTTATCACATATTTAACTTTTTTCTATTCAGAAGAAAAAAATATCTGAACATACTGTAATCACAATGTCCATCTCAGATGCAATCTGCAATTTCCAACAAATGAACACTTCCCTCTCTCTCTTCATAAGATGACGTTTGGCATAGCATGCTGTACTGGGCATAAATCATATGCTTTATCATTTCCTGCAGACTCAATAAAACTCTCTAAATGTAAATGCTCACACCGCGTGCTGCCTTTGCAGGCTGAATTTAAAAGAATAACCAAGTTTGTTTAAGGGACGCCGCGTAACATGCTTACTTCATCACTATTGTGATATCAAACACACCACGGTCCCATAACCTGTCTGGCTTTCTCGCACATATCCATAAAAACACACAATTTATCAAGTAGCTTCTATCAGCACACCCAAACAAACACAGGCTGGGGAATGTTTTCAACAAGAGAGAATGAGAAATGTTGGATCATAACGTTTTCACAACCACTAGCTACAGCAATGCGCACAATCAGCATAGCTAGAAGAGAAGGGAGAGAAAAGAGAGAGAGAGAGAGAGAGAAGAGAAAGACGAGAGAGCAGAGAGAGAGGAGAGAGAGAGAGAGAGAGAGAGGAGGAGAAGAGAGAGAGAGAGAGAGAAGAGAGAGAGAGAGAGAGAGAGAGAGCGGCACGAAAAGAGAAAAAGGATATGAGAGATGAGTGAGAGAGAGAGGATGAGAAGGAGAGAGAGAGAATGGCAAAATAATAACGAAAAAATAGACTCTGTGAGTAAGAGCGGGGGCAGAAGAGATCTTGAATGATTACCACCATCTAGTATAACGCTGAAATTGTGTTATAAGTAATGCTCTCTAAAACCATTCCTCAGTAACCGTTGTCTTTTTCCCTCCAGTAAATGGTGGTACTTCTTAACATATTTGTGATTTAGTGATTTGTCTGTTTAATCGTAGTGATTTGTCTGTTTAGTGATTTGTCTGTTTAATTACGTAAATCTGGTTAGGAACAAAAAATAATATAAAACATTTTTATTCTACAAAGAGGCCTCAGCCTCCCCAGTCAGGTAACCAGTACTGTGCTCTAAAACGTGTATTTCCACTATTCCTGACTGACTGGGGCTGATGATGCTGATTATACTCAGTTGGTGTTGAAATATTGGATTCTGAGGGAAGTGCCTCTAGAAAGACAGAGAAATGGCAGCTCAGTTCAGAATAAGTGGGAGGTCACAAATCTCAAATAATTCAATTCATTAAAAGGAGAGAGCAATGAAGAGCTGTCAGAATGAAACACCCCAAAAAGGGAAAATAATACAGTGCTTGAACATTCATCAAACCGCTGAATGTTAGCGTTCCGCTTGTCCGCTAAGTCCGCTACTCTGCTCCTCAGAGAGAGCAGAGTGTACACAAAAGGGTGTTTTTCATTAGGGAGAGAGTCTCTTCATTATCACAAAGGACCCTGGCTCTGTGTTTTCCCTTGTTCCCCTGCTCCCTCCTCAGCTCTGCTCTCCTCTAGTTCATTAAGCTTGTTGCTGATGAAATGGTCTATCTGGTAGTGAGGAAGGGAGGGAGGGGTCCCAGGCGGGGCGATGGCGTGGCCAGGCTGATTAAGCCATCGTAGAGGTGCTGCCTCGCCTTGCGGTGCCTGTGGTATGATGTGCTTCATTAACAAGATTGGACCAGATGGTGGAGACTGGAGTGGTTAATTCCGGTGGTGGACAGGTCAGGTGCTTAGAGGTGACTGTCTGCTGCGTGGCCTGCACAGAAACACAACGCTTTACCTCAAACTAGTTCTCCATAGAGATGGAGGTGTAACTTGTTGTTTACTCCCATTCTGATATAGTTAAATCAAGTTGAGTTTTTCTTGTCGTCCTATACCTACTACTGTGCTCAATAGGGGGAATAGTTCAAACCTGCAAACCAAATACAAACAGTGAGGCAGCTCTTACATATAATTATATCAGAGAAGATTTCCATCGAACATCCAAGGAAACTCATGAATGTCAGTCATGAAGCTAGATGACTCAGCAACCATCTGGCCATAATGTCACCAGTTAACGATCAAGACCAACTTTATAAATACTCCCAAGTATCAAAGAAACACATCAATGAATCTGAGTGGTAAACATCTGATGACAGGATCATTTCCTTTTTACGACCAGCTATCCTGGCTCATCCAATCACAATAAAGTTAGTAAGTGCTTCTGCAATGAGGCAGTATTCCTATTCCAGTGGCTGTGCTGTAGAGTAGCCAGGGTCAACAACCTGTTCTCTCAGCCAACAACCAGCACAGRTGAGAAAACCAGTGCATCTATGAAAGGAGTCCCCAACATGGTCAACTTGAAATGCTCTTAGTTCCTCCCTAAATGTTTTAGGCCTCCTATGTGGGTAAATGATGATAGTTAAGTGGGTAGGTGATGAATGTTGCCTTTATAATGCGGTTAGGCTGTTTATGAGTGATATTAAAGTGAGCTGCTTTTATCAATGGGTAATGAACACTTTATACTTTTAATATACTGTACTTCCACCCTGCTTCAATCGATCTTCAATACCTGAAAGCTTTAGACAGCACCACTCTTCTCACTTCCTTAATTGCCTCCTTTATTTATTTGCATATTTATGGTGAAGAGTATTGATGTTCTACCTCGTAAATGGTTAAGGCGTGTTTGAATTACAGATAATTTGCATATTCAATCTATTTCTCTCTCTCTCTCGCTTGATAATTATAAATAAGTATTTAGCTAAGAGACTAAATCAGCCTTAAATGTGAAAGCCAATGACTGAGTCAAATCTCAAATGGATGAGAAGAGAGAGTTCCACCTAGTGTACCAGGTTCTCTCTACAGACTTCCATGATGCGTGACTCTCAAACAGTGGAAAGGCCACAGAACAGACATGTAAATTCACAGCCGCAAGGGCCATCCAGCAGGCGCTGTTGTAAATATCACACCCTGTGTCATGCATCTTCTCATCAACAACCATGTGCTACTGGTTTGCTGCTCAAACCATCTCTCTCTCTCTCTCTCTCTCTCTCTCTCTCTCTCTCTCTCTCTCTCTCTCTCTCTCTCTCTCCCCTTATCTCTCCATATCTGTTCTCTTCATCTTTCTCTCTTCATCATCTATTTCTTATTCTCTCTCCTGTCCTGCTATTCAACATCTATACAGTAACAATTCAATGCTGCATCCTCTTCCTCTCCCCTGGGGGATAGCTGGATCCCATTGTGTAGTGACCCTCCACTCTTGCTGTCTGGTCCTTTAGTGCTAAGGGAGACACAGAAACCCCTGTGAGCCAGGAACGTCAAGCCCTGAGAGCTCCAACAGAGAGACAGACACACTGGCCACAACACAGAGTATATAATAGACTGGCAGGCTGTGTGAGGTGTACACAACACACTGCAGCTGACCCCTTCTAAAGTCAGGTTCACCTCCGCTGCTTTCCTATTTCTCCCTTCATCCCCCGCTCTGGAGCCATCCCCATCAGTATATCACCCCAAGAACAATTCCCTTCCTCTCATTCTTCAACGTCATCTCTCCCTCCTGTACATCCATCACTGTCAGCTCCTCTTCCTCTTCCCCTGAATACATGCAATCTTTTTTTACTCATCCTCAATCTGTCTGTCTGTTCTTCAGTTCACTGCAACTCTGTCCCTCCTCTGTCCCTCTTCTGTCCCTCCTCTGTTCCTCCTTTAATCTAAAGCATTCTATCAGAACAGCCTGAGAAAGAGACTATGAGGACAGACCTCAGCGATTTATTCACAGATTACAGATAATACAGATCGCCTGCAAATGTGACCTATTAATGAACATACATAGATAACAAAGTCCAATAATACAAGTGTTTTAAAGAATAGCAGGGTCTATTCAATCACAGTGATTAATGACCCCACTTCCTGTATGGGTAGCCATAAAACTTCCTGACACATTATCATGGACATAGGTGTCATTTTATTTTACATTGCATTAATGTTGATATCACTTTCCATGATTTGATGGAGTAAACCAAATTTAACGGGAAAACATTTGCAATCCAAACATACTGTAAAAGCAGTTTTTCCCTATACTCTAACTATGATGAATTTGAACTCAACTTTACAATGAATACATTTCCATATTTTTTAACTAGTCTGCCTGGAATGTAGAATCTGCTAGTCTCCACATTGAAGCAACATGTTGCTACCATGGTTACCTGACCAAATGGACACACCCTTCTCATGTCAACCACATCAGTAGGAGCATTTCACTGTAAGGTCTACTACACCTGTTGTATTCGGAGCACGTGACAAATAAACTTTGATTTGATAGGACATCATATGTTATGCTTAAAATTTGACTGGTGTGTAGAAGACAAAGWGAGCGTACATACTGTCTGTATACATTACATCAGTAAGATGTATGTGTCAAAGTACACCAGTACATCCATGTGAAGGAAGGACACATGGGCAGGTAGAAAGACAGCCTCATAATCAGAGGGCAGAGCAAAACTCACACTTTTAAATATGCATTGGTGCGTTGTCCTCCCTGGTGGATTAGTTCCTGGAATATTAGTCTGCTTTCCTCTTACACTCAGATCATGCAWTACCAAAACATTACTTGAAGCAGTGCAAAGCCTGTTGCACAAGTGCACATAGAGAACTTATAGTGTGTGAGTGAATGTTATTTCTCCATCAAATAAACAGCCAATTCTAAAAGAACATTCATGACAAGAGCTGTCATGAACTGGAACCAATATGAATTTCAAAATATCTATTTCTCTGTTATGTTGAAGACAAACACACTGTTTCCCCTGTGCCAGCCAGCCAGAGATGCACATACGGGACTTCTCAAAAGACGACAGTCACCGGTAACAGAAACACAAAGTTGTCATAGTTTCACGACTTCCGCCGAAGTCGGTTCCTCTCCTTGTTCGGGCGGRSTTCGGTGGTCGACGTCACCGGTCTTCTAGCGATCGCCAATCCACCTTTCATTTTCCATTTGTTTTTTTCAGCCCTCTGTTGCACACATGTTTTTGTATGTTACTTTCCTGAGTTTTCCCCGCATTCCCAGCATAAGGCGCTCGTCAATTCAGGCGCGTCTGGGAATTTTATAGACAGTGTCACGTTCCTGACCTGTTTTCCGTTCTTTTTGTATTTGTTTAGTATGGTCAGGACGTGAGTTGGGGTGGGCAGTCTATGTTATTTGTTTCTTGTTTAGGTTCATGGTTAATTAGCCTTATATGGTTCTCAATCAGGGGCAGGTGTTTGACGTTTCCTCTGATTGAGAACCATATTAAGGTAGGCTGTTCTCACTGTTTGTTTGTGGGTGATTGTCTTCCGTGTCAGTGTTTGTACCACACGGGACTGTTTCGTTTGTCTAGTCTGTTCCTGTTCGTGCGTTCTTCGTTTTATGTAAGTTCTCATGTTCAGGTCGGTCTACGTCGTTTTTGTTATTTTGTAATTTATTCAAGTGTACTTCGTGTTTCGTCTTGTCTAATAAATTCATCATGTATTCATCACCRGCTGCATTTTYGTCCGATCCTTGCTCCTCCTCGTCCGAGGAGYAGAACGACTTAGACGCCCGTTACAGACAGATCATTCGCCCATAGTTTAGGGATCCCCATTGTTCCAGTGGCTATGCCCTTCCCAGTTCACGCCTTAGACAGTCGACCATTAGGGTCAGGGTTGATTAGGGAGGCCACCGCTCCTCTGGGCATGGTGATGCATGGGGGTCACAAGGAGAGAATCAGTCTCTTCCTCATTGACTCTCCTGCGTTTCACGTGGTGCTAGGCCTACCCTGGTTAGCTTGTCATGACCCCACTGTTTCATGGCAGCGGAGGGCTCTCACGGGGTAGTCGCGAGTGTGCTCGGGGAGGTGTTTAGGGGTTTCCGTTGGTGCTACTACGGTGGAAAGTCCAGACCAGGTCTCCACCGTGCACATTCCCCCCGAATATTCCGACTTGGCTCTCGCCTTCTCCAAAAAGAGGGCGACTCAATTACCACCTCATCGTCGGGGGGATTGTGCGATAAATCTCCTGGTAGACGCCGCACTTCCCAGGAGTGACGTGTATCCCCTGTCACAGGCGGAGATGGTGGCTKTGGAAACATATGTAGCCYAATCCCTCGGTCCTCTACTTCTCCCGCCTCAAGTTTCTTTTTTGTGAAGAAGAAGGAGGGAGGTCTGCGCCCGTGTATTGACTATCGAGGCCTAAACCAGATCACTGTGAGGTACAGTTACCCGCTACCGCTCATAGCCACATTGAGTCAATGCACGGGGCACGCTTCTTCACCAAACTAGATCTCAGGAGCGCTTACAACCTGGTGCGTGTCCGGGAGGGAGACGAGTGGAAGACGGCGTTCAGTACGACCTCAGGGCACTATGAGTACCTCGTCATGCTGTACGGGTTGATGAATGCTTCATCAGTCTTCCAAGCCTTTGTAGACGAGATTTTCAGGGACCTGCGCAGGGTGTAGTGGTGTATATTGATGACATTCTGATATACTCCGCTGCACACGCCYAGCAAGTGTCCCTGGTGCGCAAGGTGCTTGGTCGACTGTTGGAGCATGACCTGTATGTTAAGGCTGAGAAATGCCTGTTCTTCCAGCAGTCCGTCTCCTTCCTAGGGTACCGCATTTCCACCTCAGGGTTGGAGAATTCAGCTGTGCGTAATTGGCCGACTCCCACCACGGTAAAGGAGYTGCAGAGGTTTCTAGGGTTTGCCAATTACTACCGGAGGTTTATCCGGGGTTTTGGTCAGGTAGCGGCTCCCATTACCTCACTGCTGAAGGGGGGGCCCAGTACGTTTGCAGTGGTCAGCTGAGGCGGACAGGGCTTTTGGTCACCTGAGGGCTCTGTTTACCTCGGCTCCCGTGCTGGCCCATCCGGATCCCTCTTTGGCCTTCATAGTGGAGGTGGATGCGTCCGAGGCTGGGATAGGAGCCGTGCTCTCTCAGCGCTCGGGTACGCCACCGAAGCTCCGTCCCTGTGCCTTCTTCTCGAAGAAGCTCAGCCCAGCGGAGCGAAACTATGACGTGGGGGACCGGGAGAAGTTGGCTGTCGTCAAGGCTTTGAAGGCGTGGAGACATTGGCTTGAGGGGGCTAAACACCCTTTTCTCTTCTGGACTGACCACCGCAATCTGGAGTACATCCGGGCAGCGAGGAGACTGAACCCTCGCCAGGCAAGGTGGGCCATGTTTTTCACCCGTTTTGTTTTCACCCTTTCTTACAGACCAGGTTCCCAGAACGTGAAGGCAGACGCACAGTCCCGGCTGTATGACACAGAGGAGCGGCCCATGGATCCCACCCCCATACTCCCGGCCTCCTGCCTGGTGGCGCCACATTGAGCAGGCGTTATGTGCAGAGCCTACTCCCCTCCAGTGTCCCGCTGGGCGTCTGTACGTTCCYTCTGCTGTCCGTGACCGGATGATCTATTGGGCCCACACGTCACCCTCCTCTGGTCATCCAGGCATCGGTCGGACAGTGCGCTGTCTGAGTGGGAAGTACTGGTGGCCCACTTTGGCTAAAGACGTGAGGGTTTATGTTTCCTCCTGCTCGGTGTGCGCCCAGTGTAAGGCTCCTAGGCACCTGCCCAGAGGTAAGCTACACCCCTTACCCATTCCACAACGGCCTTGGTCGCACCTGTCGGTCGATTTCCTTACCGATTTTCCTCCCTCACAGGGTAACACCATGATCCTGGTCGTTGTGGACCATTTTTCCAAGTCCTGTCGTCTCCTCCCTCTGCCCGGTCTCCCTACGGCTCTACAGACTGCGGAGGCCTTGTTTACACACGTCTTCTGGCACTACGGGGTGCCTGAGGATATAGTGTCTGATCSGGGACCCCAGTTCACTTCGAGGGTCTGGAGGGCGTTCATGGAACGTCTGGGGGTCTCGATCAGCCTTACCTCGGGTTTTCACCCCGAGAGTAACGGGCAGGTGGAGAGAGTTAACCAGGATGTGGGTAGGTTTCTGAGGTCTTATTGCCAGGACCAGAGTCAGATCGAAGCTCCTGCGGTGGACGACTGGTTCAGGCACYCGGAGGAGACATGGGACGCCACTCATGTTCACCTTCAGCGGGCCGTGCTGCGCCAGAAAGCCAGCGCAGACCGTCACCGCAGGAGCTTCGATCTGACTCTGATGCCAAGGCGCCAGAACAGGCTGGTACCCCAGTACGCACTGGAAGGGGGAGAGGTTAGTGGAGGAGTGGCGGAGCGAGTTCTGGGCCATCTCTGCCCAGGGCACGAACGCCGCCCACTCCCCCGGCCGGGTGAGGTCTCACCGCAGTGAGGTCTGGCTCTCGACCCGAAACCTGCCCCTCCGCCTGCCCTGCCGGAAGCTGGGGCCGCGGTTTGAGGGGCCATTTAAAGTCCTGAGGAGACTGAACGAGGTTAGTTACAGGTTACAGCTTCCCCCCGATTACCGTATTAACCCCTCGTTCCATATGTCTCTCATCAGGCCGGTGGTGGCTGGCCCGCTCCAGGAGTCTGAGGTGCGGGAAGTTCCTCCGCCCCCTCTGGACATCGAGGGGGCCCCGGCGTATTCTGTGCGCTCCATACTGGATTCGAGGCGTCGGGCGAGGGGCCTTCAGTACCTCGTGGAGTGGGAGGGGTACGGTCTGGAGGAGAGATGCTGGGTTCCGGTGGAGGACGTGTTGGACCCTTCAATGCTGCGGGCATTCCACCGTCTCCGTCCGGATCGCCCTGCACCTCGCCCTCCGGGTCGTCCCCGAGGCCGGTGTCGGCACGCGGGTCAAGGGGGGGGGTACTGTCACGACTTCCATCMAAGTCGGTTCCTCTCCTTGTTCCGGCGGCGTTCGGCGGTCGATGTCACCGGTCTTCTAGCCATCGCRGATCCACCTTTCATTTTCCATTTGTTTTGTCTTGTTTTTGTCTTGTTTTCCCACACACCTGGTTTACATTCCCTCATTACTTGTCATGTATTTAACCCTCTGTTCCCCCCATGTCTGTGTGTGAAATTGTTTGTTGTAAAGTGCTTGTGCGACGGGTTATTTTGTACCCATATTTTGTGGTTCTGGGTGCCGTTGGTTTTGCATATTAAACTGCTCCGGTTATTACCCAGTTCTGTTCTCCTGAGCCTGACTTCCCTGCAGCCAGTCACGCACCCCTTACACATAGCCCCATCGTCCTTGTCCATGTCCCCCTGAAATAGAGTTTATTATAGTGGGAGGAAAGGTTTGTCAGCCCCAGCCATTAGCCCCATGGCCGCTGGCAGGGAATCTCTCATTGGATAGTAATAGTTGTGGTTAGTGGTCCATTTCATTGAGAGAGGCAGTGAGTGGCAGGTAAAGAGGAGGGTGGGGAGGCTTCTGCCAAGCTACAGTGGATATGTGAGATTCCTGCACTGCATTTACTGGCCTGTCACTGCAGGAACAGACGTTATGCGAAAGAGGAACAAACAGCCATACAAAGGAAGTCTGATGCTCTTGCTTCCATCTCATGAGGAGTGAAATATTATTATGATGTTCTATCTGATTTCAAATGTGTATCGCGTTTTTGACAATTCCCAGCTACTTCATTTTGGAGCGATGCATGGAACTTCAATGACATTGCAGCCCTAAACTGTCAGCATCTCAGCATCCTACAGATGCTGCTTTGGGATTTTTCCTAACTCAATCGCTCTCATTCACATGAACTGATTCATAGGAGGTGGATTTAGAGCTTTCTGCTTTGATGACTGGTGCAGAGAAATAGGCAACTAGTAGAAATAAGGCGTTGGTGTGTGATAGTGAATGAGATCCACCAAACCTGGGCAAAACAAGAAACTGGCTTGAACTGACTGAGCTAGTTTGACAAATACTGTATGAATCACACCATTCCACACATTCGGTCGCCTACAGCAGATTCCTTTGTTTATGGATTTGTGTAATTTCAAGAATTTCAGTGAGGTATTTTATTTTAACACAATGCATTCCAGTGCCAGCTTCCCATTCGAATTGCTACATTGTGGATCTAAAAGGAGGTTATTATGCTTGAAATCCAAAGAAAATATGTTTAAACAAAACTAAAATAGCACGCACATACTGTAATTGATCGAGATTATCTGGGCATTTCATGCCAAGCAGCACTGTGCTTTACTGATTTACCTGAGTATCAGGTACAAAGAACTGCCTTTCTTTTGGTGTGCAAAGTGCATAATTTGAAGCAATGCATTCACTTTCTTTTCAAACTTTAAGTCAGATTTACTTGTAATGTTGCCTATACTCTCTGATGCTTCATCTAATGATAATTTTACCTCCTGCATCATTTCATACTTGTTTCATAAAATTAACAGTACTTCTTCACAATTGCGATGGATTTTAAACCYTAGATGAATTATGGGACCATTGTAGAGGGAGACCATTTTCCAACTAGGGCTGCAAAACGCTCTCATAAAATATATAGTAAAATAACTCTCTGCTATGCAGAACCATTCAGATTAAATTGGGTTTTCCACTCAAGTAGCAAATGTCCCCACTGTAACCATGGAACCGYATGTAAAAAATAAGGTATTTTAAATATGGATTGAAAATGTTCTCTCCGTTACCCCTTGAAAATCACCTATTTGATCATACATTAGAAGACACAGGGCCCACACTGTTATTGACATTGAATAGAACTGTATAGACTACAACTAGAAGCAGTGTCCATGGTCCTGAATGTAGACTACAACCTTGAGTGCTGTCCATGGTCCAGAATCCCTTCCTTCCTTGGTTCATTCATTACCTTATTCATGGGTGTAATTATTCGGGTAGACTTGCCTGGCTGAATTAGCTCTGACTGAGGTAAAGCKCTAAATCTTAAGGCAATGAGACATATCCTATTGTGGCACTAGGCATGGACATCCATACTTAACTGTTAAGACTGCGCCTGATACTGTCTAATAGGTACAGTATATATACACACAGTGGCCAMTTTATTAGGTACACCACCTCATTCACGAAAATGGTTCGCTCCTACAGAGTGAGTCACGTAGTCATGGCTTGCTATATAAAGCAGGTAGACAGGCGTCAAGGCATTCAGTTCCGTTTCGACTGAACGTTAGAGTGGGCAAAACGAGTGAGCTAAGCAACTTTGATCATTGTATGATTGTCGGTGCRAGGCGCGCCGGTGTCAGTATCTCAGAAATGGCTGGCCTCCGGGCTTTTCACGCACGACAGTGTCTAGAGTTTACTAAGAATGGTGTAACAAACAAAAACATACAGTCAGCGGCAGTCCTGTTGGTGGAAACAGCTCTTTGATGAGAGGTCGAAGGAGAATGGCAAGAATCGTGCAAGCTAACAGGCGGGCCACAAACAGGAAAATAACATGGCAGTAGAACAATGTGCAGAATGGAATCTTGGAACACACAACTTGTCGGTCCTTGTCACCGACGGTATTGCGGCAGATGACCACACCGGGTTCCACTGCTATCAGCTAAAAACAAGAAAAAGCAGCTCTTTTCGGCACACGATCACCAACACTAGACAATTGAGGAGTGGAAAAACATTGCCTGCTCCGACAAATCCGGGGTTCTTGTTGCGCCATGCTGATAGCAGATTCAGGATTTGGCGTAAGCAGCATGAGTCCATGGCCCCATCCTGCCTGGTGTCAATGGTACAAGTTGGTGGTGGTGGTGTAATGGTGTGGGGAATGTTTTTCTGGCACACGTTGGGTCCCTTTATACCAATTGAGCAACATTTCCATGCCTTGAAGAATTCAGGCTGTTCTGGAGGCAAAAGGGGTACGACCCGGTACTAGATGGGTGTACATAAAAACCTGGCCACTGGCCATTTCGGCAAATGCCAGATGGGCTGGTCCATTCTTTGCCCAGTGGGCTTGTCTAACTTTGATCATTATCAAGCTAATACTGGGGGCCTCAAGGGGGAAAAAATGGTCCGGTGTATTAAAATACCATGGTCAATTTCTGGTCCCAGTCCGCCCCTGTACACACACAGACACACACACGCGCACACGCACACAAAGACACACGCACACGCACACACACACGCACACACACACACACACAGTAGTGGAGTAGATCCACGACAATAGACATAATAATTGATTCAATTAAGTGTCCCTCAAGAAACTATTTATCTAAAGCAGTGATCACCATAAGAAGATAGACATTTTGATAAATGGGGACTTTTTGGCACATCTGTTCCTGCTACGCCCTCTGGTGTTCATCCGGTGTCTTCTTGACCTGCAGTTACTCCCCCTGTACACTCGCTCTCTCCCTCTCCCTCTCTGTGTGATTGTGTGGTTGGAGACAGGTGTGCTGGAGTCAGAGCAGATTGCTACCAGCTGCAACTCGTTCCATAATCAAGACCTCTACAAATACTCAGTCCTGCCACTTCCACTCCGCCAGATCGTAATCTCTGCTCAGTCAGTTCATGATTCTAGCCATTTGTGATTACGCAAGAACCTGTTACTCTGCTGTGCCTGTTTCCATGCCTGACACCGTTTATCCTCTCATTGCAGTTACCGCTGTCTCCTGTGCCACATCTCACCACACAACTATCTTGCTCTGGATTTTATTCACCATCACTACCTTGGATTCCCCTCAGCCGAGTAGAACAGGGTTAACAGGTCCTAACTCCAACCTCAGGCTAACAGACTCCAACCTGAGGCTAACAGACTCAACGCTGACGCTGAAAATATGAGTCGCTGTACTTTGTGAGATTAGTCTAACACTGTTATCAAACTCTCCTCCCTTCGTGGTCAAATTGATGCAAAGAATTTATCTGATTTTCTGTAATATACCATTGTGTCCATGACGTGGTTGGGGCGCTAGGTTTGACGACAGTCATAAATAACCTCTCTTCCCCTTTTTCTCTCTCCCCACTATAACTTGAGTGACATTAAGAGAACCCATGGTTAAAATATATTCTGGGACATCAGACGTTGCGGGGAAAGAACTATATTCTGGTAATCCAACCAACTGTACAATGCGTGGTCACTAAGATATTTATTCAGTTCGGTCCCTCTGACAGCATTCTCAGTCATATAGAATAGACATATAACGCACTGTGAAAAGTGCTAAACGTATAGAGGTATCGGATTCGACATGGAATGTGTTGTTTAATTCAAATGTTTGGAATATGAATTGTTTGTTGCAAGAGGTGAATGTAATTTTACCTTCCAAATGAAGAGATCTGTGGTTTTCATAAAATTTGGCTTCTGCTCAAACCACGGGCCCGCCCCTGTGAAGAACTGGGTAATAAACCTTTCAGACACACCCCTCCCTCCACTAAAAAGCATTTCCAGAAGATAACTCCTGTTCCGTGGTATGCTAGGATGACATCCAGTGTCAGAAATCGTTCAGATAATCACTTTAGATGAAAGCCAAATCAGCATGGCTTTGATTGCATGGTTATGAACTTTGAACTCGTGTTCACTACAAAGATATAACTCCTAAGCCGTTGATGTGGAAAACAGCTGCTACCAAACGCAGTTAGGAAGGACAGTCCGATGTATCCCTCTTCCTACACCACAAGTACAGAACAGTCATCCGTGACTACCAGAACCAGAGACATCCTCCAAAGAGGACAAGGACTCGGTTGGCGACACGGGCCTCTCCACCAACCTACTGAAGCGCAGCTCAGAGTAAATATTCATGTTGCATTTACTGCTCTCAAATGGCGGTAATTTAGAATGCATAAGATAAGATACGAGAGCACAGGCTCGCCTATGTTCCCGTCTCCCGTCTTTCACTAGACTCAGCCCCTTCTTGTGTAACAAACTGCAGATCTATTCTCGCCCGCTACGGACGTTCTGTCATGGACGTAATTTGTGATCAAGTTATGATTTAAGTGTATATGTGTGATTCGTGTGATTAGTTAGGTATTTAGTAAATAATATTAAACCCAATTTGTATTGCTATTCAACTTGTAGCCAGGCATTTGCGCAGACAATCAAGGACTTAACAACTTTCAATGAGACTGAATAAAATGCACATTAATGTACGCTATTTAGTAAAATATTACTAAATCTATAAGTAGTTTATTCGAAAGATAACAGCTCTATTAAATATTCTTTCGTGTGGCCCTCTCTAGTATATTCATATATTACATGATTAGTTCAATAGGCTAATATTAATACCGGAGAAATTATTTCTATAGATGAGCAGTCATACGATCAATCTGGCATAGTCAAAGACAGACATTGCAATGCTTAAAAGCCAGATCAATGTCAGTGGGCTGGACGACCATAATATTGTGACCTAACCATGAACACCAAGGTTCCAAAGAAACCCCCTAGGATTGTGGTTAAGGAATTTTTAAAACATTTAATCATGAGCTATTTCTAAATGATTTGGCTGCTGTACCCTGGGAGCTGATTTATCTAGAGGATGATTTAAATCAGCGCTACAGAATGTTTTATTGATTTGCTCACTGAGGTAATGGACCATCATATAAGAAAGAGTACAGTTGTGCTCGTCCATCTCCATGGATTGATGATGAACTGGGTGAGGCTTTTTCTCAAGAAAATATGGCAAAAGTCTTAGCAGCCAAGTCAAAATTAGAAATTGATGAACAGAATTATAGACATTGTGTAATTATGCAGTTAAATTGAATCGAAAGAAAAAAAAGTTATTTTACAACAATGCTTTTATTGATTGTAAAAATGATTCTAAAAAGGTATGGAACACAGTTAAGGGCTTACTTGGTACATCTATCTCATCATGCCCATCTAGTGTGGAGGTTGACGGGAGAATAATAACAAAACCAGTTGATATTGCCAATCATTTTGCAGATTTATTTACAAAGAAAATTAATTTACTGAGCAACAATGTAAACATACATTCTTCCAAACAAGCTATTGTCCAATGGATTGATGATCATGTTATGAGCAACAAGATCTGCTCTTTTAGTCTGCAAACAGTGTCAGTGGAGGAGGTGTTAAACCTATTGAAGTCATTACCTGATGGTAAATCTACAGGTTATGGTCTTATGGACAATTCTTTGCTTCGCTGTGCTGCCCCCCAGATTGCAGTTCCACTGAGATACATATTTAATTGGTCACTGGAAAAGGGGATGTTTGCAAATGTATYGAAGCATGCGAAACTGTGTCCTATTCCGAAAGACTGCAAAGAACCCATTACTCCTGCCAATAGTCGACCAATTAGTCTACTCCCTACACTCAGTAAGATATTGGAGGGTATTGTGAGTAGACAAATATGGGAGTACATGGAAAATAATGATCTGATTACAGCCAATCAGCATGCTTATCGCAAAAACCATCCCACTACCACTGCATTGGTTGACATGACTGACCAGTGGCTCAATGCTATGGATAATGTCAGGTTTGTGGGTGTACTATTTTTAGATTTCAGTGCAGCATTTGATTTAYTGGATCATGAAATAATTTTGACAAAATTAATGCATTATGGTTTTAAGGAGGTAGCATTGAATTGGGTACAGTCAAATCTAACTGACAGGAAACAGTCCACCTATATCAATGGTTAATTTTCTTCCCCTCATGTATTAAACTGTGGAATACCGCAGGGCAGCTGCCTTGGGCCACTTCTTTATTTAATATATACCAACGACCTTCCCTATGCCTTAGCTGAAACTCAAGCTACTATATTTTGCAGATGATACTACAATTTATGCAGCAAGACAATCGGTTCAACAGGTACAGCAAGCTTTACAAGGATATTTGGAGAATATTAGGGAGTGGGTTTGCCAAAACAAACTTGGTTTAAACACCAAGAAAACCAAAGTTATGTTGGTCTGTTCCACTAGGAAAAGGCCAAAACAGCATGGGATACAATTAAGTATGGGAGGAGTACAAATTGAAGAAGTGGCAGAAACCAAACTATTGGGAGTGCAGCTAGACAACTGCTTATCATGGTCGTCTCAAATAACTAATCTATGTAAAAAAAAATATTAAAACAGCATGCTAGATGGCTAAATATTTACCAGGAAAAATTCTTCAGCAAATAACACAAGCATTAATTGAGAGTCAGGTGAACTACTGTTCTGTGGTCTGGGGAAATGCATCATCAAGTGAAGTTAGGAGGCTGCAGAATGCACAGAACAAAGCAGCAAGGATTGTTTTAAGGTGGAGATATGGTTCTTCTGTTGCAGTCATGCGCAGTGTTCTTGGTTGGTCATCAATCGATAAGATAATTGAAAAAAACATGCTTATTTTATTTCATAATATACATCATTTAAAACGGCCAAATTCTATTCACAACGGTATTCAGTTGGTAAGAGACAGACATTCCGTAAATACTAGGAATAGATTGTCCACCATCTATGCGTTGTCCAAACAGAAAAGAGAAATAGGCAAAAGAACATTTCGATTTAGAGCAATAAAGAAATGGAATAAATTAACTGAGCAAACCAGAAACCTTTCAATATATAAATTTAAACATAATTTTAAAACAATTTAAATATAATACATAGAAATGTTGTGGGACTATAGTAGATGAAGAATCAATCTTTTTTTAGATTGAGTATTTATTGGGTCATTATGTTAGTATATTATGTATGTTTGTAATAGTGTGTTATATGTGGAAATGTGTTCGTGTTATAAATTGTATTTTAATGTTTAAGGACTCTTGGAAGATTAGTCCAAATGGGGACTAAAGGAGATCCAAATCAAATCAAATCAGTCTCCACATCTGGCTTTTCTGCAACTCATCTGAGCTTCCCCGGGTCTACACTCCATATCTCTCTGTGTAACAACAAATATTTTGATTAATTCATCCCTGTTTCCCCATCTGAGTCTGCTCTTGGGTTCCCCTGTGTCGCTCCGCTTAACACTTTGGGGATAAAAATAGCCACCGTGGATCATGAGTTTCGTTGCTAGTCCTTCCGTGACCGTTAAAATTTGTTTTGTTTAATTTATTTCTGAAATGGCATATTTCTCGTGTTAAACATAAGAGGCTTTGTGGCGGTGTGCTACTGSCTGTTCAGATTTTCCACTTTTCCGACGGGAGTGTGTCTCGGCACAAAGTGAAGAAATTAACTCTGAATTCAATGGAGCCGTAATGAGATTAGGACCGGGAAGTCAATCGTTCAATGGCGAACTCCACATGAGCAGAGTGCTCATCCTCTTGTGCAAAAACAGTGTCAGGGCCAAGAATCCAAGCCACATGGACATTTTAGCTCATATCATACAGTTGTAGGTGTTTGGAAATTGTTCAGAAATCATAGATTAAAACCAACATCAAAACTAAACTGGCAATKTCCTTCCCTTATTTATTTCCCCTCCCTCTTCTCTTCCCTTTCCTTTTTACATTTTAGCAGACACTTTTATCCAGAGCAACTTACAGTAGTGAGCATATACATTTTCGTACTTTTTCATACTGGTCCACTGTGGGAATCTAACCCACAACCCTGGCATTGCAAGTGCCATGCTCTACCAACGGAGCCTCTCCTGTCATGGCCTTATCTTCCAGTCCCTTCCCTCCTGATGCTCTGGCCAGCTAGCCTCACATAACATATTCTGGGCCAGCATTCCAATCAGGTCAGCCTGAGACAGAGAACAAAGGAGTKCTGTCCTGCTGCTACCTCCACTGGACCTCCAACCAGAATAGCCCTGCCCTTCAACCAGAGGAGCCCTGCCACCCTGCCTCCCCTCCACCACCAGTCCTCCAATCCCCCCCAGGACTCCTTGACAAACCCTCACCTCCCCACAACCTCCAGGAGTTGAGATTTCACAGCTCATAATCCAAAACTAATTTTGAATTGAGGGTTAGTCCCAGGTAAATCAAAATGTCATATCAGGAAATATTTGTGTGAAATATTCATGCTCAGGTAAATTGTTTGCTTTCCCCTCCCTCAAATGCTGATTCAGGCTATGAATTCCAACAAAGTTTGYGATTACATTTTGTTGGGTGGGTTATAATCCATCCCTTAGGCTTGCAAATGGTCATCATGTTCATTCAGAACAGATAATAACTTTCTGTCCTCCTTGAAAGTCACACAATATGAGTTCTGCCTCAGCAACTGGAAATGGCTGCAGGTTTTTACCACGGCGAATGCACACAAAATACATTACAAATGAACCCATCTATTCAAAACCAAGGCCAACCATGTCTGCCTCAAACACCAATGGAATGCATTAAAACTTGTCAGTGTGACCACTGTAGGGCCTACACAGCCTGATCTACATCCACCTACTAATGACAATCAAAATCAAGCTCTCTGATCAACCCAGAGAAACGCCAAATCAATAGTCCCTCAGCTCTTGTTTTCAATCTCTCTACCATATTGCTAATCCACCACGAATGACTGGACCAATTCATTCTCTATGCAAACACAGAGCCATTGGCTTCAACAGTCTCCACGTGGATGTGGCAGATGGGTCCCAGGCAGATTGGGAAACTTCAAAGGGTCGGGAAACAACTATTTTTCATATTCTCACTAACTCCAGTCTAATGTTTCTCTTTATGGCTCCCCTTTTACTTTGAGATGATTATAGCAACCATAGAAATTTACACACACACACACACACACACACACACCAAAACAAACGCAGACAGAGTGTAAACGTTCAGCATCTTCCATCAGAGTGAGGACCTCCGGGAGAATGGATATACCACAATGTCCATTAAAAAACAGCCTCTGATTTATTAGTGATTTTCTGCTTGATCTGTGTTTAATATTGTGAACTGTAAGGTATCAGTGAAGCCCTTTCCAAAAGCAAATTACACGCTTGGACTCAGTCCTTTATGTGTTTGCTGAGTGGTGAATTTAAAGCCCATTCATATTCTATTGGCACTAGACTTAATAAGAGATCTCTTGCAATTCCTCCATTTGGGTCCGGTCAACAATMCACTGTGCTGTAGAAGAAAAACAAGGAAGGGAAGCGCTACAACATCCGGGACTAGCATTAGCCACTGGTGGGAAATGGTGATTCATAAAGAAAGTAACCATATTTTTTCTGTTTTTTCCACCTCACCCTTAAATTGAGTTGAGGAAATTGATGCCTTTGCATACTGAATGGAGAATACTTTATTTTTGAACACGGTCCACAGGGATAGGAGTGTATAACCGTGTGCATAGATTCACTTCGGAGGGTAAGATGAAACGACTCAATATCGCCATCTGCCGGCCTTTGGGCTCAAATTCTCAGTCGGCTCTATGACTCTGGAGCAGAGTGAAAATCACTTACACAATTACACAAGTATTGGTATTGTTTGAATAGAACACACCTGAACAAAGCTGYACGCTACAACTTGGTCTCAGAGCATTTCYTAATATTRTGTATGTAAATCCGACACACTCCATTTAGCATGATATGTTACGTTTCGTACAGTATGTTTTAATTTGTGGATGTCCATAATATGTTKTGAATTCCAATTTGTTGTGGCTAATGTGGCTAGGTGGCTAACGTCAGATAGACTAGGGGTTAGGGTTAGGGTTTGGGGTTAAGGTTAGAGTTAGATGTTAGATGTTAGGTTAAACGGTTAAAGGGTTAAGGTTAGGGTTAAGGTTAGAGTTAGGTGTTAGGTTAAAAGGTTAAAGAGTTAAGGTTAGGGTTAGGAGTTAGGTTAAAGGGTTATGGTTTAGGTTAGGGGAAGGGTTAGTTAACATGCTGAGTAATAGCAAAATAACTAAAAAGTAATAAGTAGTTGCAAAGTTGCTAATTAGCAAAAATGATCAAGTTGTCCATGATGAGATTCATGAAGAATATACTCCTACCCATCCACCCCAACCAACCACCCTTCTTTAATTGTTGCCTTAAATAAGTAGTCTTCTGTCTTATTTAACAAAGTCCTGAATTTACATTTACTATGTTACTATGCTAGTCTATGAGACCAGGCTGGACTGAGTAGCAGCAGTATATTTCACCTGATGTCCCATTAACCATGCACAAGTGACACACTGAGGCTTTTGCACCAGAACAACGTTTGTACACAGGGACAGAGTTTCACGTTTTACTGTTGCAACTCATAAACATGTAGCTAATTTCTAAGGAGTGTCTTCCTCTTTACCTTAAATGTGTGAGGTAAAAATAATCAACCTCCACGGAATTGACTTGGAAACACTTGCTTTTATGACTACTGCAAAGCTGCAAAGAACAATTACACACACACACACACACGCACGCGCGCGCACACACTCGCAAGCACACCTTCATTCACTTATTCTCTACAACACGCACACACGCCATCACCCAGCCAGATGCTGTAAAGCTGTGTGTAGTGTGAGAGGAAGTGTGGTGTGGTGCCTGTCTTGGGGACACAGAGGACATTCGCTAACGTCGCTTCTCAGTTGGGCAGCCCGACTCCGGACGGGTGCGCTCTAAACTCGTGACGAAGCTTTCTCAAAGTGAAGCATGCGCACACATCTTTGAGCGGCGACTGATATAGGCTACAGCTCAGGTAAGATCGGCTTTCATGTAACTTTTATCTGTAAAATAATTATCGGCAGTTATATATATATTGAAATAGTCAGAGGAGGTCATGGGTGTGGTGGTGTGGCTGCTTTAACTATAGCGAATGGACGAATTTGTGCCGTTCAACAGCGTGTCAAAGAACTACATAAATTATGAATATATGCTGAGGCGGCTGTTTTTAGCGTGGGCTTGTACATGCATTATTTGATAGTGGTGTAGACTGAAAATAATTCTTAGACGCAAACGGATGCGACGGGGTGTCGGTGACAGAGTGCACTCGATCACATCACTGACATGACAGGCTCAGAATATTTAACTGGTCAATGACAAATGGGATGTCCGCTAGATTGACTTGGTCTTATTGATATCAATCACAGTGATAGATAGCATCACCCCATGTGTAATTGTATGAAAACTGAAATTATTAAATTAAAAGTTTCGACTTAATTGCAATGCATTTTTTATTGTAAAAAAACATTCCTTACCCCAGGGCACTTCAACGGATGAAATAGGGAACCATGTTTGTATGTCCCGTCAATAAATTACCAGATCTATGAAGAAACAGAGTGCACGTGTTTCTTTATTGCATTATTTCTATTCTGCAGGCATAACATTTTGTCATAGCCATAATACACCATAATAATTGCCTATAGAGCACTAAGTACCCACRGGGCACACACTGGTTAAATCAACGTTGTTTCCACGTCATTTCAATGAAATTACGTTGAACCAACGTATAATATACGTTGCATTGACGTCTGTGCCCAGTGGGTAAGCTATACAAACTATGCAAACTTGAAATATGCCACATATTCTACCCCACTGCTGTATAGCCCACCAAAATGCAAGTCTGAAATGTCTGAATATTCAAGCTTCAACCACTGAACTCAAGGCTCTCACAGCCTTTGTCTATACCTGAGAAAAATATACTGACACTTTAAGCAGAATTRTAAGTTATTGCTGTTTAGTGTAACCAATAGCAATCTGTGAGATGCTTTCATACCTAATTTAATCATAATTAATAAAGTTTACAAGTGGACATGTGTGTGCAGAGATTATGTGTGCATAGAGGTATAATTGCTGCGCATATTAATAATAACAGGAGCTTCGAGTGTATGCCTGTGTGTTTGTGCATGATGCATCTCTCCTCTTTAGCCCATGATTACGCACGCGAGAGTCAATGGACAGGCATCTCGAGCCAGTGGCACAGGCAGTGAGAGCAGCGCGAGCACGTTCTGTCTGAGGTAGCCTAGTTGAATGCCCCTGAGCACCACCACTTCAGTGGCACAGATGTGTCTGGTCGTCTCTCGTCTGTAATTCAATGTCTGTAATTATCTCTCGTAGTTGAGGTGGCGCGAGGAAGAGCGGTCGTGGGCGACACACACGAACAAGGTCCGCAGCATGTTTAWGCATGTTTAGCCACTGTTGAATGCAGGTGGAAGAGCGCGGTCGCTGTCCCTGGTGCTGAATGCGCTTGCCAGTCGATCTGCGGCAAGCGTTGCGAGACAGTAAACGTTTTTTGGTCGAGAAAATACGCATGGACTGACGTGAATGCTGAACAACAACCAAGCGGTTAACATAGCGCTGTGCAGAGTAAATTGGTTCTCAAGTCCTCTATTGTTTGAAGGATGGAGAGATTTTTCCTGTCAACCATGCCACTGCTAATTCTCGGCTGTCTAGATGTCTCTCGCGTTTTAGCGGGTAAGTTAATATTTATGTAGGCTACTTAAAAAAATATATTTTTTCAGCAATTATTCACCCAGGCATTCACGTATTCGCCATGCAGTGAGAACGATAAGGTTAATGTGCGAGCGTTAGGAGGATTGCATTGGTGTTCGTGCAAATAAACCATGGGAATAAGTGAATGTTTGTCCTAATTTGTTTCTAATTGGCATTTAGGCTAGCCTATTCTGTGCAATGAGTGATGAAGCCTGTGTGTGTAAGATCCTGTATTGATACAATGCTCCAGACATTTTATACTGGGACTGGTCTATACTGGTGAAGAAACCTAAGAATTTGGTAAGAGAATAGGATATCTTTGGCAAAAACATTCTATATGCTATGGAACAAGAGCAGTTACGTTTCTGGATTTAAAGGCTAGACAAATTGATTTGTAACATCTCAGCACCAATCGTTTTTATTGCCTACTTCATGTTTCCAGGATGTTTTAATTAATGTAGCCTATTTCGTATTTAGTACCAATAAGCAAGAATAGTACTAGACGTTGAGCCAAGCAGTTGCCAAGTGGTTACTTTCATAAGATTTAGACTCATATGATGTTACACTGACTTAACCCAAACAGGTTCATAGATAACCAACTGTGTGTGTGTGTGTGTGTGTTTGCATGTGTGCATGTGTGTTTGCATGTGTGTATGCGTGTGTGTATTGTGTGTGTGTGTGTGTGGTGTGTGTGTGTGTGTGTGTGTGTGTGTGTGTGTGTGTGTGTGTGTGTGTGTGTGTGTGTGTGTGTGTGTGTGTGTGTGTGTGTGCGCGCGTGTTCAAGTAAAGCTGATCTTTGAATTTGATTAAGTAGCACAATGTACAGGTTCAAGCCTAATGTCCCAGGTAATGAAATAGCTTTAATAAAATTATATATTTTTTTACTATGCAAAATCTAGTTTTTTGGCTGTGATTCACATGTACTGTTATTACATAATGATGGAGTAGGATAACACATCTATACATATCTTATTCTAAACACATCACAGTAATATGTCATATCTATACAGCAGGGACCAAAATAACAGTTAATGGACCACTGGCACACGTTGCTATACAATCGGTGGAAGAAAATAACAATTTCACATTGTTCCTTGGAAGGCGTGCTGGCAGATCTATGCGTGGGAGTGAACCCTGGGAATAGACTGGTGAGAAGAACCCCAGCAGAATCCATATTGTGCATGCCCGAAACACATGAGTGCTATGGCTTTCACAGCTCATCTTGACGGAGTGCTGCTAATCAAACTGACACACTACTGCAATCAGAATTCACCTCTGGTCCACGCAACCTTGCCCTCTCCAGCATTTACATTTCAGCTGGATTGCATTGCTCCCATCGGCCTCCTCTTTATACCACCTATCACCCTCTCTCTCTTTCGCACACACACTCATACATACACACAGATACTTAGACATAGCCTAGACACAGACAATTTCATGCATGCACGCACATACACACACACATCCTTACTGTGTAAGCACATCATGTTTTGCAGAAAGTGGAGTGCACATATGGGCGGCATGGCTCCTCAATCTAGCTTCTCATACCCTCTTCTCTGGCTACCTGTCATGCTTTCCTTTCTCCTCTACATTGACTTTCTGAAGACTTTTCAGAAGAAACACATTCTGAAGAGTATTTTAGACAAGTGTAATGTTCCCTCCAATCCACTCCAATCCAATCTCCATCCAGAAGTGCCCTTGACTCTCTCCACTTAACACTTCTACTAAGGAGATGGAAGAGGATTAATGGTCTCTCTGATTGTCTGAGTGTTCTTCAATCCTGGTCCTGGAGACCCACAGGGTGTTAGAACTGGACTGGAAAAAAGCCTGCACACTCGGTGTATCCCTAGGTCCACTGCATTGAAGAACACCATTAGATCTATGAATTAGGGGCTAGCTGCATTGCTATGTGTATTTACTCTCTAGTACAGTACTGTCTTGTGAAATMATATACAATAGGTGACATTTACTGTGGCTATAAGTAGTTTGATGTAGATGGAGCAAATTCTCTCTGCACTGCCTGCAGGACTGGCTCATGAGTCAGTGCTTTATTCAATCGTCCAGCACAATCAGAATGTATGAAACAATTAGTGTGAGTAGGACGGATAGATTGAAACAAGCGTGTGGGTGGGCGTCAACACACTGTAAACTTTACAGTTGTGACATCCTTTAATGTGTTTCTGTTTATTGTGAGTCATAAAGTGTCAGTTACCCTGTACTACGAATGCAAAGCTAACGTTTCCATTTAAAATGAACCTCACACTCTTAACGTGGGTGTAAATTCCACCAGACATTTCCTGCTCTGAAACAGGCTCACCATGACACAATAAATCAGTCAATCAACAAATTAAATCAACCAATCAATCAATCAAATAATTAAACAGTAACCAATTAGTAGAAATGCCCAGCAAGTCCTCCTTTAGGGACCCTTTCATGTTCTGATGAACCGAGTAGCTGTTCTAAAGAAACYTGTTTTTTACTATATAATGTAATATGACTATTAAACTCCCCCAATGAGGACTCTAATGCTAGGGAACCAGAGGAGTCTTGGCACTCCCTAACCCTGCCACAGATTTTCAGTAGCGGTAGTATATTAACTGTCAAGTGTCAAGTCATCACACCATCCACCTGGAGGAGTTACAGCACCCAGACAGAGGAGTCAAAGGTAGTTAAACACTCATCATCGCCACTCTACTGCCAAATCATTTGCTGTGGAAGTGATAATGGTGCCGGAGGGGATGGCTGCCGTTTTACGGGCTCCTAACCAACTGTACTATTTTGTTTGTTTTTTCGCATTGCTTGTAACTTATTTTGTACATAAAGTTGCTGCTACCGTCTCTTATTACCGAAAAMACCTTCTGGACATCAGAACAGCGATTACTCACCTCAAACTGGATGAAGATTTATTCTTTAATGAGTCCGACATGAAGGATACACTGCTTCCCGGAGACCAGGTCCAAATCCCCGTCATTTGCATGAAGTAAAGACAGAGATACAGGGGTGAAGGTCGGGGTGCCTTGTGAGGATTCGTAGGCGAGTGAGTAAATTGCCACTACCATCGGTTCTATAGGCCAATGTGCAATCATTAGAAAACAAACTGGATGATCTACGGTTGAGACTATCCTACCAACGGGACATTAAAAACTGTAATATCTTATGTTTCATGAGTCGTGGCTAAACGACAACACGGATAACACAGAGCTGGCTGGGTTTTCCGTGCATCGGCAGGACAGAGCAGCTACGCCTGGTAAGAGAGAGGGGGGGGGGGGGGGTCTATTTGAGAACCTCATGGTAAGCTGTAGACCACACTATCTACCAAGAGAGTTCTCATCTATATTATTCGTAGCCGTCTATTTACCACCACAAACCAATGCTGGCACTAAGACCACACTCAACGAGCTGTATAAGGCCAAAGCAAACAAGAAAATGCTCTACCAGAAGTGGCACTCCTAGTGGCCGGGGACTTTAATGAAGGCAAACTGAAATCAGTTTTACCTCATTTCTACCAGCATGTCGTATGTGCAACCAGAGGTAAAAAACTATAGACAACCTTTACTCCACACACAGAGACCCATACAAAGCTCCCTTGCCCTCCATTTGGCAAATCTGATCATGATTCTATCCTCCTGATTCCTGCTTGCAAGCAAAAACTAAAGCAGGAAGTACAAGTGACTTGCTCAATGATGCGGAAGCTACGCTACAGGACTGTCTTGCAAGCACAGACTGGAATATGTTCTGTGATTCATCCAACGGCATTGAGGAGTATACCACCTCAGTCACTGGCTTCATCAATAAGTGTATCGATGATGTCGTCCCCACAGTGACCATATGTACATATCCCAACCAGAAGCCATGGATTACAGGCAACATCCGCACCGAGCTAAAGGCTAGAGCTACTGCTTTCAAGGAGTGGGACACTAATCCGGACGCTTTTAAGAAATCCCACTATGCCCTCAGATGAACCATCAAACAGGRAAAGCATCAATACAGGAGTAAGATTGAATCCTACTACACCGACTCCGACGTTTGTCGGATGTGGCAGGGCTTGCAAACTATTGTTGACTACAAAAGGAAACCCAGCTGCGAGCTGCCTAGTGACACGAGCCTACCAGACGAGCTAAATGCCTTTTATGTTCGCTTCGAGGCAAGCAACACTGAAGCATGCATGAGAGCACCAGCTGTTCCGGACGACTGTGGGATCACGCTTTCCGTAGCCGATGTGAGCAAGACCTTTAAACAGGTCAACATTCACAAGGCCGCGGGGCCAGACGGATTACCAGGGCATGTACTCAGAGCATYCGCGGACCAACTGGCAAGTGTCTTCACTGACATTTTCAACCTCTCCCTGACCGAGTCCGTAATACCTACATGTTTCAAGCAGACCGCCAAAGTCCCTGTGCCCAAGAATATGAAGGTAACCTACCTAAATGACTACCGCCCTGTAGCACTCACATCAGAAGCCATGAAGTGCTTTGAAAGAATGGTCATGGCTCACATCTACACCATTGTCCCGGAAACCCTAGACCCACTRCAATTTGCATACCGTCCCAACAGATTCACAGATGACGCAATCTCAATCACACTACACAATGCCCTTTCCCACCTGGACAAAAGGAACACTTATGTGAGAATGCTGTTCATTGACTACAGCTCAGCGTTCAACACCATAGTACCCACAAAGCTCATCACTAAGCTAAGAACCCTGGGACTAAACCCCTCCCTCTGCAACTGGATCCTGGACTTCCTGACAGGCTGCCCCCAGGTGGTAATGGTAGGCAACAACACATCTGCCACACTGATCCTCAACACTGGGAACCCTCGGGGGTGCATGCTTAGTCCCCTCCTGCACTCCCTGTTCACCCACGACTGCGTGGCCAAGCGCAACTCCAACACAATCACCACACAACAGTGGTAGGCCTGATCACCGACAACGATGAGACAGCCTATATGGTGGAGGTCAGAGACCTGGCAGTGTGGTGCCAGGACAACAACCTTTCCCTCAATGTGAGCAAGACAAAAGAGATGATCGTGGACTACAGGAAAAGGAGAGCCGAAAGGCCTCCATTAACATCGACAGGGCAGTAGTGGAGCGGGTCGAGAGTTTCAAGTTCCTTGGTGTCCACATCACCAACAAACTATCATAGTCCAAACACACCAAGACAGTCGTGAAGAGGGCACGACAACACCTTTTCCCCTTCAGGAGACTGAAAAGATTAGACCACACTACCTACTGAGAGAGTTCTCATTTGTATTCTTCGTAGCAGTTTATATACCACCTCAGTCAGAGACTGGAACTAAGATAGCATTGAATGAGCTGTATTCCGCCATAATCAAACAAGAAAACGCACACCCAGAGGCGACGCTCCTAGTAGCCGGGGACTTTAATGCAGGGAAACGTTAAACTTCCGGCGCCGACAGAGAWGACCGCCTCGCTTCGCGTTCCTAGGAAACTATGCAGTATTTTGTTTTTCACAAGCATTTCGCTACACTCGCATTAACATTTGCWAACCATGTGTATGTGACAAATACAATTTGATTTGACTTAAATCCATGTTAAATGTGCAACCAGAGGGAAAAGAACTCTGGACCACCTATACTCCACATACAGAGACGCATACAGTACAAAGCTCTCCCTCGCCCTCCATTTGCTAAATCTGACCATAATTCCATCCTCCTGATTCCTGCTTACAAGCGAAAATTAAAGCAGGAAGCACCAGGGACTTGATTGATAAAAAATTGGTCAGATGAAGCAGATGCTAAGCTACAGGACTGTTTTGCTTGCACAGACTGGAATATGTTCCGGGATTCATCCAATGGCATTGAGGAGTACACCACATCTGTCATTGGCTTCATCAATAAGTGCATCAATGACGTCGTCCCCACTGTGACCGTACATYCATACCCCAACCAGAAGCCATGGATTACAGYCAACATCCGCACTGAGCTAAAGGCCAGAGCTGCCGCTTTCAAGGAGCGGGACTCTAACCRGGAAACTTATAAGAAATCCCGCTATGCCCTCAGACGAACCATCAAACAGGCAAAGCATCAGTACAGGACTAAAATCGAGTCGTACTACACCGGCTCTGACGCTCGTCAGATGTGGCAGGGCTTGCAAACCACTACAGACTACAAAGGGAAGCACAGCCGAGAGTTGCCCAGTGACACGAGCCTACCAGACAAGCTAAACTACTTCTATGCTCGCTTCGAGGCAAATAACACTGAAACATGCATGAGAGCACCATCTGTACCGGAAGACTGGGTGATCACGCTCTGTCGTGGCAATTTCCTGTATTACCAAATGAGGAGAGTTACAAACCACACACCAGTCAGAGTTATACTTAAACTTCATCTTTAATAATATGATCTTTACCATAGCCCTGTGACTTTCAACAATTCACTATCTATAATGAATTGTTGAGAGTCTCAACATAATGGCAACTGAGATCTTTTATAGCAAAGATACACCCCTCTCAACTTACATGACGAACCACAGATCTTAGGAACTCTTCACAAAGGGCCTTTTACTTGAGAAAGGAGTATCCCTTAGCCAGATTGCATTCACTATAAATTATCGCTCAGTTTGGTCTATAAAACGAGGTTCTAATCTCGTTCCTGGTACTTCATAGTACCAAAACATTACCTCATCCAAGGCATAACTCAATTGTCAACTCTATATACTCCCGTCTCAAGTTAACCCCCTCTTCTCCCCACTCCTGGACAAGCTCACTGAGGGGAGTGACTTGCGCACAGACAATCACGCCATCCCTTCACATGGTTTAGCAGATACATTCACATATGAAGACAATGTTCCATTCTGTACTCCTCCCTTTCTGATATTCTGCATATTACCAGAAACATGTAAAAGACAAGCCTGACCTCTCCCCTCTCTGGGCCCCAAGTGACTGAGCCCTAGCTGAGAAGGGAAAAGTACAACTGCCAACAGTATAGTCCAAAGGGATACATTCTAATGACAAGTCTCTCACATAAGCATATTATGTAAATAAAACATCTTATTCATCTATGTTACCCAACTAATTCTGATTCATCCGCCACAGCTCTCCGCAGCCGATGTGAGTAAGACCTTTAGACAGGTCAACATTCACAAGGCCGCCGGGCCAGACGGATTACCAGGACGTGTACTGCGAGCATGCGGTYATCAACTAGCAAGTGTCTTCACTGACATTTTCAACTACTCCCTGTCTGAGTCTGTTATACCAACATGTTTTAAGCAGACCACCGTAGTGCCTGTGCCCAAGAACACTAAGGTAACCTGCCTAAATGACTACCGACCCGTAGCACTCACGGCTGTAGTCATGAAGTTCTTTGAAAGGCTGGTCATGGCTCACATCAACACCATCATCCCAGAAACCCTAGACTCACTCCAATTTGCATACCGCCCCAACAGATCCACAGATGATGCAATCTCAAACGCACTCCACACTGCCCTTTCCCACCTGGACAAAAGGAACACCTATGTGAGAATATTARTAGTTGACTACAGCTCAGCGTTCAACACCATAGTGCCCTCACAGCTCATCAATAAGCTAAGAACCCTGGGACTAAACTCCCTCTGCAACTGGATACTGAACTTCCTGACGGGCCGCCCCCGTAAGGATAGGTAACAACACATCCGCCATGCTGATCCTCAACACAGGGGCCCCTCAGTGGTGCGTGCTCAGCCCCCTACTGTACTCCCTGTTCACTCARGACTGCACGGCCAGGCACAACTCCAACACCATCATTAAACTTGCCAATGACACAACAGAGGTAGACCTGATCACCGACAACAACGAGACAGCCTATAGGGAGGAGGTCAAAGACCTGGCCGTGTGGTGCCAGGACAACAACCTCTACCTCAACGTGATCAAGACAAAGGAGATGATTGTGGACTACAGGAAAAAGAGGACCGAGCACGCCCCCATTCTCATCGATGGGGCTGCAGTGGAGCAGGTTGAGAGCWTCAAGTTCCTTGGTGTCCACATCACCAACAAACTAACATGGTACAAACACACCAAGACCGTCGTGAATCAGGCACGACAAAACCTATTCCCCCTCAGGAGACTGAAAAGATTTGTCATGGGTCCACAGATCCTCAAAACATTCTACAGCTACACCATCGAGAGCATTCTGACTGGTTTCATCACTGCCTGGTATGGCAACTGCTCTGCCTCCGGCCTCAAGGCACTACAGAGGGTAGTGCGAATGGCCCAGTACAACACTYGGGCCAAGCTTCCTGCCATCCAGGACCTCTATACCAGGCGGTGTCAGAGTAAGGCCCTAAAAATTGTCAAAGACTCCAGCCACCCTAGTCATAGACTGTTCTCTCTGCTACCGCACGGCAAGCAGTACCGGAGCGCCAAGTCTAGGTCCAAGAGGCTTCTAAACAGCTTCTACCACCAAACCATAAGTCTCCTGAATATCTAGTCAAATGGCTACCCAGACTCTTTGCATTTCCCCCCCTCCACACCACTGCCACTTTCTGTTGTCATCTATGCATAATCACTTTAATTAACTTTACCTACATGTGCATACTACCTCAACTAACTGGTGCCCCCGCACATTGACAATTTTTTACTTGTCGTCGGGTCCTCTCCTTGTTCGGGCGGCACTCGGRGGTCGGCGTCGCCGGTCTTCTAGCCATCATCGATCCACTTTTCATTTTCCATGTGTTTTGTCTTGTTTTTCCTCACACCTTGTTTCAATTCCCTCAATCACTTGTTGTGTATTTAACCCTCTGTTCCCCCCATGTCTTTGGGTGGGATTGTTTTTTGTAAGTGCTTGTGCACGTGTTGTTTGGTGCGCGACGGGTTTTGTACCCAATTATTCTTGTTATTTTTATGCCGTGGGTTTTGCTAATAAACTGCTCCGACTATTACCAAGTTCTGCTCTCCTGCGTCTGACTTCCCTGCCACCGATTACGCACCCCTTACATTACTGCTGCTCTTTAATTACTTGTTATTTTTATCTCTTATTCTTATCCATATTTTTTTGAAACTGCACTGTTGGTTAGGGGCTCATAAGTAAGCATTTCACTGTAAGGTTGTATTCAGCGCATTTGACTAATAAAATTGTATTTTATTTTATTCTGTGAGGGTATGTATTTAGGAACTGTTGAGTATGGTTAACTGAAATACATCTCAACAAAACAGAATCTGTTCAGCATCTTTTTACAGTGGAACTCATTTCAGCAGCTTATTTTTCAGCGCACCATGTAGTGTACTCCAG
>NC_036849.1:20876351-20976134 GCF_002910315.2 Salvelinus sp. IW2-2015
TTGGTGGGGGGGCTGAGCTTTTGGGGGTGGGGGTTCAAATTTGCCATTTAGAGCCCATGAATGCAATATGATAATGGAGGGGTGGTTTGCACCAGTGCTGCTATAGTGCTGTTATAAGTTCCTGTTATACACACACACACGTGCATGCACACACACACACCAACGCACACACACACACACACACACGCACAAACATACACTCACTCACACACACACACAGCCCCCTCGGCAGCTCACCAGAGAGTAAAAATACGGTTTTTATTTTCTCCTCTCTGTTAATGTCCTGGGGGATAGCCCAGATGGTGTGAGTTACATTAGTATGCTTCCAGGAGTTTACCTGTATCAGTTTCCCCCTCTCTCTCTTCTGTAATAACATGCTATCTAACTCTGCTGCCAGATCTCTGCTGCGCTAGTCCCAGTGCTAATCCTCTCTGCTGCTGCTGCACAGTCTAAAACTCAAATTTTCCCTCGTCTTCCTGAAATTGCACGTCTGTGCATGATATACACTCTTTCTCCTGCTGCCTAAATCCAGTTTAAGAGCTACAGGCCTGGGGACATTCAGGCCGTTCAGACAGGGAAGAGGGAGAGAAGCATACCTCTCACCACCACAGGCGGCTCTCAGAGCAGAACAGTCATGCTCACCAGGAGAGAGAGAGAAAGTGAGAGAGAGAAAAGGAAGAGAGAGGCACAGAGAAAGAGAAAACAAGAGAGGGAGAGAGAGGGAGACCAAGAGTGTGAGAGAGAAAAAGTGAGAGGGAAATACAGCCAGACAGAGAAAGAAAGCGAGAGAGATACAGATAGAAAAAAGCAAGGCAAAGAGAGAAAGCCACGGAGAAAGTCAATGACGACATCTCTTTCTCTCTCTCACCACCATCTCCATCCCAGTGCCATCCTTTTAGGCAGGCAGCTAGACATTACCACACCAGCTGCCTCAACAGAGTGGCTTACACTCTACAGAGAGAGAGAGAGAGAGAGAGAGAGAGAGAGAGAGAGAGGGATAAGGAGGAGAGAAATAAAGAGAATTAGACAGGAAGTGAGGGATGAGGAGAAAGAGTGAAACAGGGACAGGGAGATAGATGATGAGAGAGTGGACAGGAGAAGAGTAGGTTACAGGGAAGAAGAGTGATGAATAGGAGCGAGTGAAAGAAGGAGAAAGGCAGAATAGTGAAAAAATCCTATCATGTTTACGTGCTGTGTGTATTATGTGCCTAGCTCTACTGGGACATTGATTGTGCAGGAGCCTTGATGGGGATTAGATTTAATTTGCAGTTAACAGACGAGCAGATGCACGGGCTTGTCAAATAATCAGCACCGCCACCCACGCTCCATTAACTGGGTTGGTTATGTTTCCACTTGCCACTGTAGAAATATGTATTCAATGTTTATGTATTTTTATTGGTTGGTTGAATTTACATATCAATAAGGTGTTATGCCATTGGTTACGCTTGCAGATAGGAAGAGATCGCAAATGTAAGTCTGATATTGACATGCAAGCGATAGATCACATTCTGAAATACAGTATTCTAATTTCATATTTACAGTGTGTATGAGTTCACTATGTACATGTGCTGATGTATATATGTGTGTACGGTACCTGTTAGATATTGGGGGCATCCTGGGATATGCTTTTGCATGTTATTGATGTAGGAGCAAGTTATTTTTTTATATATTMTTTATTTATCCTTTATTTAATTAGGCAAGTCAGTTAAGAACAAATTCTTATTTACAATGATGGCCTAGGAACAGTGGGTTAGCTGCCTTGTTCAGGGGCAGAACATCAGYTTTTTACCTTGTCACCTCGGGGATTTGATCTAGCAATATTTTGGTTACTGGCCCAACGCTCTAACCACTAGGCTACCTGCCGCCCCAGTTAGCTAGCAGGAGTTAGCTAGTGTACTCTAGTTGTAATGGCCGCATTAGCTCCCTGCTAATTCACAGTTATTTCCATGCTAACAGACAAATCACAAATCTTCAGCCATGTCCCCCACATCTGAATGATCGGCAATGAAAAGCCAACCGACATTTACTCCTGAAGTGCTGACCTGTTGCACCCTCTACAACCACTGTGATTATTATTATTTGACCCTGCTGGTCATCTATGAATGATTGAACTTCTTGGCCATGTATTGTTATATTCTCCACCCGGCACAGCCAGAAGAGGACTGGCCACCCCTCAGAGCCTGGTTCCTCTCTATGTTTCTTCCTAGGGTTCGCCTTTCTAGGGAGTTTTTCTAGGGAGTTTTTCTAGGGCGTTTTTCCCAGCTAAGATGGGGAGAAGTCTATCCACCAAGAGGGACAGTAAAATTGTAACTGGCTCAGAACAGGGCAGCTGTCACGCTCGTCTGAAGAAGTGGACCAAAGCGCAGCGTCGTACGTGTTCATGATAATTTATTCACCAAAACCACTCAAGCAAAATAACAAAGTGAGGAACGATACAGTTCTGTAAGGTGCAGGCACTAAACAGAAAATAACTACCCACAAAACACAGGTGGGAAAAGGCTGCCTAAGTATGATTCCTAATCAGAAACAACGATAGACAGCTGCCTCTGATTAGATGCCCACACCGGGTGGGCATCTATTCACGGCGGCTGCTCCGGTGCGGGACGTAGACCCCGCTCCACCTCTGGCTCCCCCCACTTTGGTGGTGCCTCTGGTGCGGGGACCCTCGCTGCAGGCCCCGGACTGTTATGGTTTCTCGCCCACTGGGCACAGATGCCAATTCAACGTCTATTAATTTCATTGAATGACGTGGAAAACAACATTGATTCAACTAGGATGTGCCCATTGGGTCATTGCACACACACATCGGTGAGAAACACCACCGTATGGTCCACTTTGATATTCTAATCCCCTCAGCTATTACTGCCAGCATGTCTGTCTGTCTGTGTGATATTTACCAATGAAATGAGAAGGGTGTCATTGGTTTGCTGAGCAGTAAGAGCTGTATGAGCACAGAGGCATGAAAGGATGAAATGCTGCAGGACCAGACCAGGGTCTAAGATCAGCAAAGCAACTCAGTCAGAATCAGCCTTGGTTCACACTCAGTCAGAATCAGCCTTGGTTCAACACTCAGTCAGAATCAGCCTTGGTTCAACACTCAGTCAGAATCAGCCTTGGTTCAACACTCAGAAAGATTCAGCCTTGGTTCACCACTCAGAAAGATTCAGCCTTGGTTCAACACTCTGTCACGGCCGATGCTGGAAGAAGACCAAGGTGCAGGGTGGTGAGCGTACATTTTCTTTTTTTATTTTTTATGTCGCCAACAAAACAACAATGAAAGAACAACCGTGAAGCTTACAGGGATTAGTGCCACAAAACAAAGTTAACTACCCACACTGAAAGGAGGGAAAAAGGGCTACCTAAGTATGGTTCCCAATCAGAGACAACGATAGACAGCTGTCCCTGATTGAGAACCATACCCGGCCAAAACATAGATTAAAGAAACATAGAAACAAAAACATAGAATGCCCACCCCAAATCACACCCTGACCAAACCAAATAGAGACATAAAAAAGCTCTCTAATGTCAGGGCGTGACACACTCTGTCACGATCGTCTATGGGTGAGAGAGAGGACCAAGGCGCAGCGTGTGCAAAATACATTCTCCTTTATTTAGAGAAAGGAAAAAACACGAAACGAACACTGATAACAAACTAAACAAAACAACAAACGACCGTGAAGCTAACGACGTAGGTGCATACACAAGCAACAAACGTTCAACATAGACAATTACCACAAAACCCCAATGCCTATGACTGCCTTAATATGGCTCTCAATCGAGACAATGAACCACAGCTGCCTCTATTGAGAACCAAATCTAGGCAGCCATAGACATACAAACACCTTAGACAAGACTCTGACCCATATACATACAAAACCCCTAGACAATACAAAAACACATACATTCCCCATGTCACCCCTGACCTAACTAAATAATCAAGAAAACAAAGAATACTAAGGCCAGGGCGTGACAGTACCCCCCCCAAAGGTGCGGACTCCGGCCGCACAACCTGACATTGAAGGGGAGGGTCCGGCGTGGAATCGGAACAGGTCTCACCGGACTGGGGAGGCGCACTGGAGGTCTCAAGCGTAGAGCTGGCACAACCCGTCCTCGCTGGATGGTTACTTTCACCCGGCAAATGCGGGGCGCTAGCACAGGACGCACTGGGCTGTGCAGGCGCACCGGAGACACAGTGCGCAGAGCCGGCGCAGGATATCCTGGGCCGTAGAGACGCACTGGAGGCCAGATGCGCTGTGATGGCACCATCCGTCCTGGCTGGATGCCCACTCTAGCCCGGGCGATGCGGGGAGCTGGAATAACAGCAACAGTGTGTGAAAACCTTGTGAAGACTTACAGAAAACATTTGACCTCTGTCATTGCCAACAAAGGGTATATAACAAAGTATTGAGATAAACCTTTGTTATTGACCAAATACTTATTTTCCACCATAATTTGCAAATAAATTCATTAAAAATCCTACAATGTGATTTTCTGAAGAAAAAAAATCTAATTTTGTCTGTCATAGTTGAAGTGTACCTATGATGAAAATTACAGGCCTCTCTCATCTTTTTAAGTGGGAGAACTTGCACAATTGGTGGCTGACTAAATAATTTTTTGCCCCACTGTATGTGGTAGTAGAGTAGGGGCCTGAGGGCATACACGTAATGTGTTGTGAAATCTGTTGTGAATGTATTGTAATGTTTTTAAAATTGTATAACTGCCTTCATTTTGCTGGACCCCAGGAAGAGTAGGGTTAGGGTTAGGGTTAGGCAGCAGCTAATGGGGATCCATAATAAATACAAATACAAATCTGTCACACTGGTGCCGAGACCAGTATTCTTGTCTTCGTGGCACATCTGTTAATTGCACGAGTGAGGGGGAGTGTGAGTGGGTGAGAGAGTGATAGAGTGCGACGATATTTCGGAGCTCGCCTCTTTGCCGCTCTCTTGGCCGGCGGGTTGGAGAATTCATTTGGTAAAAGTAAATAACTAATTTCTCCTCAAAAGAGGAAAGCCTTGGAGGTATGCTTATCACAACACTCATTTGTGGAGTGGAGCTACTGCATGGAAAGGGAAAAGACAGGGAAATGACACACTTATGCATACACACACTGGTCTCTGTGGCTTTGGGCAAGGGGTTTGAAGCCACACTCCAGTGGTTCGCATTCTGGGTTGTACATTTCCACAGTAAACTAGACCATACCATTTTCTATGTTAAACCAGGTCTTAATGACCTCTTGGTTCGGAGCTGTCTGTGCCTCTGTAACTCTGTATTTACTGTAAACCTGGAGTATGTCTATTTATCCGTACTTCTTCTGCCAATCACAACCAGAGGGATGCATAGTAAAAACCATGTTAACAGTATGCAAGTGAGTCATAGCGTGCTGTATTTTAGAGGCTGTGGATCGATATGGGGGTGTTGGAAGGATGCAGAGATTATGAGGGGATGGGGTAGTGGTAGGGGTTGGTTGTTCTATGCCAAGCCTTAACTTTGACTTTCTATTGTCTGAAGTGGAGGAGGCACTGAGCAGCTCCCACTGAAGTGTCAGTCCTCCTGAGCACTCTTTACATTCAAAAGGACTAGAATACTGTCTGCAGTCCACCTGTCAGACTAGGCCCTACTGGAGCACAAACACACTAGCAACCTAGAGGGAGACAGGTACAGATGAAGAGAGAGAAAGAGAAAGAGGGAGAGTATTGTAAAGATAGCTTTGTTGAGTCAGATAGACAAGGAAAGAGAGAATGGCTGAACGAAAGAGGAGGGAAAGAGAGTATGTATGAGAAAGATGGAGATGAGGAGAAAGAGTGACCAAGAGAACAGGAAAATGTTTTGTTCCCCGGGCCCATGCAGCGGCAATAAGCAGTGGCAATAAGCAGTGGAGATAGAGTGAGATTGAAGAGCTAGATTTAATAAAACCGGTGATAGTGCATTCATAATTGAACATGCCATCGTGTTATGGCTCCCAGTCTCTCCCTGCGCGCCTATCGCAGACCTTAATTATTCAACAGCTGCTTTAGATGCCAAATGAGACACATTAACTATATTGTTCCAACTCTGCCTCAGCCTTTCCTGCTGTTTCTTTAACTGCTGTGGGTTTGAAAGTGAGTATGTGACTGCGTGCGTGCGTGCAGGCAGGAGTGGGCGCCAAGGTCCTTTCTGGAAAACTACAGATCAGCACAAACCACTGATTTCTCTATCATGGCACACTAACTATGAATGAACAAAGAACACACCTGCCAACTGTTTTTGATAATGCAGGGACGTACTGCACAGTACAGTCAGCCTGGAGAAGAGTAGGAATGACTGGGAAGCACAAAAGGAGAAGTGTTTCCTCTTGCAATCTCAATGACACGTTTGAAGGATATTGAAAAGCCACTTGTGATTCCCCCAGCGTGATCGTTAGCAGCAGGCGAGGACGTGTTAATGAACATGTGCTAATTTATCGCCGCTCATATCCCCAGGAGGGTAGACTATGGCTGAGACAGCAACCCAAGGTTCAGTTCATTTGTCTGTTTATGGTCTCTCCCCACTGGGCACAGATGCCAATTCAACGTCTATTAATTTCATTGAAATGACGTGGAAACAACATTGATTCAACTAGGATGTGCCCATTGGGTCATTGCACACACACATCGGTGAGAAACACCACCGTATGGGTCCACTTTGATATTCTAATCCCCTCAGCTATTACTGCCAGCATGTCTGTCTGTCTGTGTGATATTTACCAATGAAATGAGAAGGGTGTCATTGGTTGCTGAGCAGTAAGAGCTGTATGAGCACAGAGGCATGAAAGGATGAAATGCTGCAGGACCAGACCAGGGTCTAAGATCAGCAAAGCAACTCAGTCAGAATCAGCCTTGGTTCAACACTCAGTCAGAATCAGCCTTGGTTCAACACTCAGTCAGAATCAGCCTTGGTTCAACACTCAGTCAGAATCAGCCTTGGTTCAACACTCAGAAAGATTCAGCCTTGGTTCAACACTCAGAAAGATTCAGCCTTGGTTCAACACTCTGTCACGGCCGATGCTGGAAGAAGACCAAGGTGCAGGGTGGTGAGCGTACATTTTCCTTTTTTTATTTTTTATGTCGCCAACAAAACAACAAATGAAAGAAACAACCGTGAAGCTTACAGGGGATTAGTGCCACAAACAAAGTTAACTACCCACACTGAAAGGAGGGAAAAAGGGCTACCTAAGTATGGTTCCCAATCAGAGACAACGATAGACAGCTGTCCCTGATTGAGAACCATACCCGGCCAAAACATAGAAATAAAGAAACATAGAAAACAAAACATAGAATGCCCACCCCAAATCACACCCTGACCAAACCAAATAGAGACATAAAAAAGCTCTCTAATGTCAGGGCGTGACACACTCTGTCACGATCGTCTATGGGTGAGAGAGAGGACCAAGGCGCAGCGTGTGCCAAAATTACATTCTCCTTTATTTAGAGAAAGGAAAAAACACGAAACGAACACTGATAACAAACTAAAACAAACAACAAACGACCGTGAAGCTAACGACGTAGGTGCATACACAAGCAACAAACGTTCAACATAGACAATTACCCACAAAACCCCAATGCCTATGACTGCCTTAAATATGGCTCTCAATCAGAGACAATGAACCACAGCTGCCTCTAATTGAGAAAAATCTAGGCAGCCATAGACATACAAACACCTAGACAAGACTCTGACCCATATACCATACAAAACCCCTAGACAATACAAAAACACATACATTCCCATGTCACCCCTGACCTAACTAAATAATCAAGAAAAACAAAGAATACTAAGGCCAGGGCGTGACAGTACCCCCCCAAAGGTGCGGACTCCGGCCGCACAACCTGACATTGAAGGGGAGGGTCCGGGGTGGGCCTTATTATGGCGGCGGCTCGGGTGCGGGACGTGGCCCCCACTCCACCATAGTTAATACCCGCTTTGGTGGCGCCTCTGGAGCGGCGACCCTTGTAGCAAGTCCGGACTGAAGACCATCCCAGAGGGCGCCACCGGACGATGGGTAGCTCCGAACTGAGGGGTAGCTTCCGGACTGAGGGGTAGCTCCGGACTGAGGGGTAAGCTCCGGACTGAGGGGTAGCTCCGGACTCATGGTTGCTGACGGAATCTGGTTGCTTCATGGCTGGCTGACGGATCTGGCTGCTCATGGCTGGCTGACGGATCTGGCTGCTCATGGCTGGCTGACGGATCTGGCCTGCTCATGGCTGGCTGACGGATCTGGCTGCTCATGGCTGGCTGACGGATCTGGCTGCTCATGGCTGGCTGACGGATCTGGCTGCTAGGCTCTGACGGATCTGGCAGATCCTGGCTGACTGGCGGCTCTGGCAGATCCTGGCTGACTGGCGGCTCTGGCAGATCCTGGCTGACTGGCGGCTCTGGCAGATCCTGGCTGACTGGCGGCTCTGGCAGATCCTGGCTGACTGGCGGCTCTGTCAGATCCTGGCTGACTGGCGGCTCTGGCAGATCCTGGCTGACTGGCGGCTCTGGCAGATCCTGGCTGGTTGGCGGCTCTGGAGATCCTGGCTGGTTGGCGGCTGTGGCAGATCCTGGCTGGTTGGCGGTTCTGGCAGATCCTGGCTGACTGGCGGCTCTAGCGGCTCCTGACTGACGAACGGCTCTGACGGCTCGGGACAGACGGGCGGCTCTAATGGCGCTGGGCGCTCAGATCGGGAAGGCTCAGATGGCGCTGGGCAGAGATGGCTCAGATGGCGCTGGGCAGACGGATGGCTCAGATGGCGCTGGGCAGACGGATGGCTCAGATGGCGCTGGGCAAGACGGATGGCTCAGATGGCGCTGGGCAGACGGATGGCTAGATGGGCTGCAGATGGATGCTCAGATGGCGCTGGCAGCAGGCATACTCTGGCCGGCTGAGGCGCACTTTAGGCTGGTGCGTGGTACCGAACTGGAGGTACCGGGGCTAAGGACACCGCACCTTCAGGCTAGTGCGGGGAGAAGGAACAGGGCATACTGGACACTGGGAGCGCACATTAGGCCTAGTGCGTTGTGCCGGCACTGGTGGTACCTGGGCTGGGGACACGCATCTCAGGTCTAGTGCGGGGAGCAGCACAGGACGCACAGGAGGCGTGGTGCGTGGTGTAGGCACTGGTGGTAATGGCCTGGAGACACGCACCATGCTACAAGGGCTAGTGCGTGGAGGAGGAACAGGGCTCTGGAGACGCACAGGAAGCCTGGTGCGTGGTTAGGCACTGGTGGTACTGGGTTGGGGTGGGGGGTGGCGCCGGAAATACCGGACCGTGCAGGCGTACTGGCTCCCTTGAGCACTGAGGCCTGCCCAACCTTACCTGGTTGTAATGCTCCCCGTCGCCCGACCAGTGCGGGAGTGGAATAACCCGCACCGGGCTATGTAGGCGAAACCGGGGACCCATGCGTAAGGCTGGTGCCATGTAAGCCGGCCCGAGGAGACCACACTGGTGGCAAGATGCGTTGGGCCGGCTTCATGACATCCGGCTCAATCCTCAATCTAGCCCTGCAGTGCGGGGAGGTGGAATAACCGCACCGGGCTCTGAACACGTACAGGAGACAACATGCGCTCTACTGCGTAACACGGTGTCTGCCGTACTCTCGCTCTCCACGGTAAGTAACAGGGAGTATGCGCAGGTCTCCTACCCTGACTTCGTCACACTCCTTTTATCCCCCCTCCAAGATTTTTTTGGGGCTGACTCACAGGCTTCTACCGCGTCTTCGTGCTGCCTCATTCGCCGGTATCCCTCCTCGCACTGCGCCAGAGAATCCCAGGCGGGCTCCGGCACTCGCCCTGGTCGATCGCCCACCTGTCAATTCCCATGTAGTGTATCCCATATCCTGCTCCCATTGCCATAAATCCTGTGTGTATTGCTCCTGTTGCCGGCTTGACACGCTGCTTTGCCCGTTTTGGTGGGTAATTCTGTCACGATCGTCTATGGGTGAGAGAGAGGACCAAGGCGCAGCGTGTGCAAATAACATTCTCCTTTATTTAGAGAAAGGAAAAACACGAAACGAACACTGATAACAAACTAAACAAAAACAACAAACGACCGTGAAGCTAACGACGTAGGTGCATACACAAGCAACAAACGTTCAACATAGACAATTACCCACAAAACCCCAATGCCTATGACTGCCTTAAATATGGCTCTCAATCAGAGACAATGAACCACAGCTGCCTCTAATTGAGAACCAATCTAGGCAGCCATAGACATACAAACACCTAGACAAGACACTGACCCATATACCATACAAAACCCCTAGACAATACAAAAACACATACATTCCCCATGTCACCCCTTGACCTAACTAAAATAATCAAGAAAACAAAGAATACTAAGGCCAGGGCGTGACACACTCAGAAAGATTCAGCCTTGGTTCAACACTCAGAAAGATTCATCCTTGGTTCAACACTAGAAAGATTCAGCTTGGTTCAACACAGAAAGATTCCGCTTGTCATGGTTCACTTGGTTCACACTCAGAAAGATTCAGCCTTGGTTCAACACTCAGAAAGATTCAGCCTTGGTTCAACACTCAGAAAGATTCAGCCTTGGTTCAACACTCAGAGGAGTGCAACTCTCTGGGACAGATGGACAGTACAGAGGGAAGGAAGGTCACAGGGGCAGTTGTGCCCACATCACTGACTGTATTAATGTGTGGCTTGTGTCACAGCAGTGCAGAGAGAGAAGACAGACAGAAGACAGACAGAAGACAGACAGGACAGACAGACAGACAGACAGACAGACAGACAGACAGACAGACAGACAGACAGACAGACAGACAGACAGACAGACACGACAGACAGACAGACAGACAGACGAGCAGAGCGAGAGAACGGCTGGTCGGAGCTGAGAGAGAAGGGCCTAGGGAGGTCAGAGAAGTACATTCATTAATGAGAATGAGACTAAGGTGGGAGACAGCCAGGGTTTGTGTGTGTGTGTGCTTACGTGTGTGCGTGCTTACGTGTGTGGTGTTGCTGTACGTGTGTGTGTGTGTGTGTGTGTGTGTGTGTGTGTGTGTGTGTGTTGTGTGTGTGTGCGTGTGTGTGTGTGTGTGGTGCAAGTACTTAAAGGACTAATGCAGCCATTTTATTTATACAGTAATATCACATAATTCTGGCTAACAATTACAACTAGCTCTCACATAGTTCACGTCAGAATCAGAAGTTCATCTGTGTTTCTCAAACGTCAAATTTCAAAGTTGTTTTAAATGCCAATGTAAAAAGTGTTTAAGGTTAAGTTTAGGCATTACGTCCACATTTTTAAGGATAGTGTTACGTTTAGGCATTAACTCTGAATGGTTAAGGTAAGGGTTAAGATTTGGGTTAAGTTTTGGGTTAAGTTTTGGGTTAAGGTTTGGGTTAAGCTTGGGTTAAGGTTGGGTTAAGGTTTGGGTTAAGATTTGGGTTAAGGTTTGGGTTAAGATTTGGTTAAGGTTTGGGTTAGAGATTTGTGTTTAAGGTTTGGTTTAAGATTTGTGTTAAGGTTTGGTTTAAGATTTGTGTTAAGGTTTGGGTTAAGATTTGGTTTAAGGTTTGGGTTTAAGATTTGTTAAGGTTTGGGGGTTAAGATTTGTGTTTAAGGTTTGGTTTAAGATTTGGGTTAAGGTTTGGTTTAAGATTTGGGTTAAGGTTTGGGTTAAGATTTGTGTTAAGTTTGGTTTAAGATTTGGGTTAAGTTTGGGTTAAGATTTGGGTTAAGGTTTGGTTTAAGATTGGGTTTAAGGTTTGGTTTAAGATTTGTGTTAAGGTTTGGTTTAAGATTTGGGGTTTAATGGTTTGGATAAGGTTTGGGTTAAGGCTTGGGTTAAGGTTTGGTTTAAGATTTGGGTTAAGGTTTGGTTTAAGATTTGGGTTAAGGTTTGGGATAGGCTTAAAACAAAAATCTCAAAGCAACTTTCTATCGCTGGATTGGAACTTTGTAATCAGAGGCAGATGCATATGCTCAAACATACAGCCTTGCTCTTCTACATCCCCCTCTCCTTAGAAGTCTGCAGTACTTGTGTTTGAAAGACTTCAGCCACCCTCGAGCAGTGCTCTGTAATGAAGGGAGATGTTAGTAAGCTGTCACCCCTGAACACTGTCACCCTCATGACACAGCCCAGCGCTCCACACACTACTGCCTGTCACTCTGATGAATGTAACAAAGACTTGCTAGTGACTGCTTCCTCACAAGCATGCACACACACGCACACACATACAGAAGCGTCATGCACCCATTACTTTAGAGGAGGCAAGAAGTACGTGAGAATGGAGGGGGGGTTCATACAGATTTTTCCTGCAATCTAGCTTTGTTACCAAAGCACCTTATACCACCCACCACTGCGACCTTTATACTCTAGTCGGCTGGCCCTCGCTACATATTCGTCGCCAGACCCACTGGCTCCAGGTCATCTATAAGTCTATGCTAGCTCACTGGTCACGATAACAACACCCATCCGTAGCACGCGTTCCAGCAGGTATATCTCACTGGTACTCCAAAAAGCCAACACCTCATTTGGCCGCCTTTCCTTCCAGTTCTCTGCTGCCCGTGACGGGAACGAATTGCAAAAATCGCTGAAGCTGGAGACTTATATTTTCCTCACCAACTTTAAACCTCAGCTATCTGAGCAGCTAACCGATCGCTGCAGCTGTACGTAGTCCATCTGTAAATAGCCCACCCAATCTACCTACCTCATCCCCATACTGTTTTTATTTACTTTTCTGCTCTTTTGCACACCAGTATTTCTACTTGGACATCATCATCTGCTCATTTATCACTCCAGTGTTAATCTGCTAAATTGTAATTCTTCGCTACTATGGCCTATTTATTGCCTACCTCATGCCTTTTGCACACACTGTATATAGACTTTCTTTTTTTCTACTGTGTTATTGACTTGTTTATTGTGTTATTGGCTTGTTTATTGTTTATTCCATGTTATTCCATGTGTAACTCTGTGTTGTTGTTCTTGTCGCACTGCTTTGCTTTATCTTGGCCAGGTCGCAGTTGTAAATGAGAACTTGTTCTCAACTAGCCTACCTGGTTAAATAAAGGTTAATGTTTTATTTTTTTTTATAATAATCATTATGCCTAATTCCTTTTTAATAATATCTACATTTTTCTCTACCAGGGGTGTATTTCAGAATACACTATTGCACGGAGCTGGTAAAACTATTTCTGGAAAATGTATTCAAATAAATTCTAAATAATGTTATTTAATTGCCACAAAAACTCCATGATAAACGATAGAATGACAAACCAAATAAATATGTATAGCAGCCTAGAGGTAGGTAAGTATAAGGGCACAGGGCGAGACCCAGATGCAGACACYGGAGGCAGATGGTTCGAGTCTCTGATATATAAATATAATCCAAGGGGCAGGCAAGAGAATGGTCGTGGACAGGCAAAAGGTCATAACCAACGTCAGAGTCCAGGAGGTACAGAGTGGCAGGCAGGCTCAAGGTCAGGGCAGGCAGTATGGTCAGGCAGGCGGCMTCAGAGTCAAGGCAGGCAAGGGTCAAAACCGAGAGGACTAGCAAAAGAGAAATAAAAAAAAGTAGGAGCACGGAATGTACTGCCAAATTCTCTAAAACAACGTTGGGGGTTGCTTAGGGTAGAACAATTTACATTCAATTCTCTGGCAACAGCTCTGGTGGATATTCCTGCATTCAGCATGCCAATTGCACCCTCCCTCAAAACTTGAGACATCTGTGGCATTGTGTTGTGTGACAAAACTGCACATTTTAGAGTGGACTTTTATTGTCTGCAGCACAATGTGCACCTGTGTAATAATCATGCTGTTTAATCAGCTTATTAATATGCAAAACCTATCAGGTGGATGGATTATTTTGGCAAGGGACAAATGCTTACTAACAGGGATGTAAACACATTTCAGAAAAATGTCGTTTTTGTGTTTGTGGAAAATTTCTGGGATCTTTTATTTCAGCTCATGAAACATGGGACCAACACTTTACATGTTGTGTTTATATGCAAAGCCCAAGGAGCCTGACCCTCTCTGGAAGTTGCTGTAGCCCTGCTTGGGATATTTAGCCTACATTGGCTAATGGTTGAGGCGCAGGGCCTGTTCAAACTTGGTGTGTCAGGATGGGCAATTGAATTGGGAGATAATAATGRATTTAGCTTATAGTTTATTGAGATGCATGAATACACCAAACCAAAAGCTTGATTTTAAAGCTATTTTAAAATGACTTTCCTGCAATTCTACGTAGTTGTCACGCCCTGGCCTTAGTTATCTTTGTTCTCTTTATTACTTTGGTTAGGTCAGGGTGTGACGAGGGTGGTTTGTGTGTTCTTGTCTCGTCTAGGGTGTTTGTACTGTCTAGGMTTTTTTTGTAGAGTTATGGGGTTGTGTTCATTGTAGGTGTTTATGTAAGTCTATGGTTGCCTAGATTGGTTCTCAATTAGAGGCAGGTGTTCATCGTTGTCTCTGATTGGGAACCATATTTAGGCAGCCATGTTCTTTGGGTATTTTGTGGGTGATTGTTTCCTGTGTCAGTGTTTGTGCCACACGGGACTGTTACGGTTTGTTCGCGTTTATTGTTTTTGTATTGGTGTTCATTGTTCAGTTTTCTATATTAAAACATGGACACCTACCACGCTGCGTATTGGTCCGATCCTTGTTACACCTCTTCAGACGAAGAAGAGGAAGACAGCCGTGACAGAATCACCCACCAAACCCGGACCAAGCAGCGTGGTAACGGGCAGCAGCGGCAGCAGCAGCAGCAGCGAACACAGGATTCATGGACTTGGGAGGAGATTCTGGACGGCAAGGGACCCTGGACTCAGCCAGGGGAATATCGCCGTGCCAGGGCAGAGTTGGAGGCAGCGAAGGCAGAGAGACGCTGGTATGAGGAGGCAGCACGGCGACGCGGATCGAAGCCCGAGAGTCAGCCCCAAAAATTTCCTGGGGCGAGGCACACGGGGAGTATGGCTAAGCCAGGTAGGAGACCTGAGCCAACTCCCCGTGCTTACCGTGGAGTTAGGGGGCGTCGTACTGGTCAGGCACCGTGTTATGCGGTGGAGCGCACGGTGTCCCCAGTACGCGCGCTTAGCCCGGTGCGATACATTCCAGCTCCTCGTGTCGGCCGGGCTAGGTTGGGCATCGAGCCAGGTGCCATGAAGCCGGCTCAACGCATCTGGTCTCCAGTGCGTCTCCTCGGGCCGGCATACATGGCACCAGCCTTACGCATGGTGTCCCCGGTTCGCCAGCACAGCCCAGTGCGGGCTATTCCACCTCGCCGCACTGGCAGGGCTACGGGGAGCATTCAACCAGGTAAGGTTGGGCAGGCTCGGTGCTCAAGAGCTCCTGTACTCCTTCACGGTCCGGTATATCCGGTGCCACCTCGCCCCAGCCCAGTACCACCAGTGCCAACACCACGCATCAGGCTTCCAGTGCGTCTCCAGAGCCCTGTTCCTCCTCCCCGCACTAGCCTTGAGGTGCGTGTCCTTAGCCCGGTACCACCAGTTCCGGCACCACGCACTAAGCCTCCTGTGCGTCTCCAGAGCCCTGTACGCCCTGTTGCTGCTCCCCGCACTAGCCTTGAGGTGCGTGTCCCTAACCCGGTACCACCAGTTCCGGCACCACGCACCAGGCATACTGTGCGCCTCAGCAGGCCAGAGTCTGCCGTCTGCCCAGCGCTGCCTGCGCTGCCCGTCTGCCCAGCGCCGTCTGAGCTGCCGCCTGCGCTGCCCATCTGCCCAGCGCCGTCTGAGCTGCCGCCTGCGCTGCCCGTCTGCCCAGCGCCGCCTGCGCTGCCCATCTGCCCAGCGCCGTCTGAGCTGCCCGTCTGCCCAGCGCCATCTGAGCCGCCCGTCTGCCCAGCCTATCTAGCCATCCCGTTCTGTTCCTGAGCCTTCAGAGCCGTCCGTCAGTCAGGAGCCGCTAGAGCCGTCCGTCAGTCAGGAGCCGCCAGAGCCGTCCGTCAGTCAGGAGCCGCCAGAGCCGCCCGCCAGCCAGACCTGCCAGAGCCGGTCAGTCAGCCAGGGCTGCCAGAGCGTCAGTCAGCAGGCGCCAGCCGTCAGTCAGCCAGGGCTCCAGAGCCGTCAGTCAGCAGGAGCTGCCAGAGCGTCAGCCACCAGGAGCTGCCAGAGCCGTCAGTCAGCCAGGAGCTGCCAGAGCCGTCAGTCAGCCAGAGCTGCCAGAGCGTCAGCCAGCCAGGAGCTGCCAGAGCCGTCAGCCAGCCAGGAGCTGCCAGAGCCGGCAGTCAGCCAGGAGCTGCCAGAGCGCAGTCAGCCAGGACTGCCAGAGCCGTCAGCAGCCAGGAGCTGCCAGAGCCGTAGCCAGCCAGGAGCTGCCAGAGTCGTCATCAGCCTGACCTGCCAGAGTCGTCAGTCAGCCAGGACCTGCCAGTCGTCAGTCAGCCAGACCTGCCAGAGTCCTCAGTCAGCCAGGACCTGCCAGAGTCGTCAGTCAGCCAGGAGCTGCCAGAGCTGCCTGTCACCCGGCGTGCCGGACTTGCTCCTCAGTCCGGAGCTGCCCCTCAGTCCAGTGGGGCCTTTAATTAGGATCTTAGACCCTAGGTCGGAGGCGAGGGTCGTCCCTCTGAAGAAGCCTTTGAAGAGGGCAATGACTATGGTAGAGTGGGGTCTACGTCCCGCAAATTCAATTCATTGATAGTTCACCTCTCAGTTTTGTTTCATTCTATAATAGGGTATTTTATAACCATGTGTTCAAGCTAATCAAATCAAAGTTTATTTATGATACGGCATGTAAGTCCTTTCCTGTTCCCTGTGGGCAGCAGGTAGTCTAGCGGTTAAGCGCGTTGGGCCAGTAACCGAAAGGTCGCTGGTTTGAATCTCCGAGCTGGCATGGTGGAAATATCTGCTGTTCTGCCCTTGAGCAAGGCAGTTAAGCAACAAAAACTGCTCTATGGGCACTGATGACGTGGACCTTGTTTAAGGCAGCCACCAGCACATCTCTGATTCAGAAGGGTTAAATGTGGAACACACATTTCGGTTGAATGCGTTCAATTGTGCTACTGACTAGGTATCTGCTTTCCCAATACAATCAAATGCCTACTAGCAATAAAGCTCTTGTCGCAAACAGTACAATGATATTGAGCTATAGGTATTTACATTAGGCTATAGCCTACAAATAGCTATACCATGTTGTCGTAGGCTATTGGCCTACTGCAAATTATTGTTGTTTGTTTCTGAACTGGCCGAATGGGCAGAGCTATCCTTCAGCACCACAAGCTGGTTCAACTTTAACATCATTGCGCGATCCTGGCGTTGTCCCTTCATTACCACAAACTACTCTCCAATTGCTGAAAATCTCATCAAGATCTGTTACCTAGTCCTTCCTACTCATAACTTATTATTTCAAATAAAAGATTGTCACTTCTCACCATGTTGCTTGTTTAGTAAAGTTAGATCAAAGCTGAATCAATGTCTGGCAAGATCAATTCATTTGAACGTTACATAACAGAACGGAATACATTACCATAGCATAGTAGGCCTACTGTTACTGTGACATCACAAACACCTTTAAGGATGGTTAGCTGAAGCTGAATAGTAAAAAAAAAATAATCACATGCGCCAAAACTCAACAGAGAGCGCCTCTATGCAGGAAGTACTCTCTGATTGAAACAAAATACAAGAAAGGCTAATAGTTTGTTAACACCATCTGTTCTAATTGGCTCACACAACAGTCATTCAAGAGGATCTAAATGCCCATTAAAGGGATTGAGATCAATCAAATGATTGTCATGGAGAAGCAGTTTGGACGTTTCACTGGTAAAACATGAATAATTGTCATTCACAATTGACAGTGATGATGGCCTATTTGGCCTATTTTTAAATTAGGTAGCCTATGCCTAACGTGGTGTTTGAGGGTATTAAAATTATAACATTTTCTTGAGACAATATGTGTGGGCCTAGGCAGACGTTACAATTGGAGAATGCATTTTATGCACATTCTATAATGATATGCTATTCAATTGGTTACATCTGTCGGTACAAACTTTGATTGACGTCATAAAAAAAACAGCACTGCTCTTTACCTGTTCAATTGTCATTTTAAATCAGGGTGTCATTCTGACTGTTGTAAATCACACATCTCAATATACTGCACTAACATGCCCACCCACTGGGCACAGACATCAGTTCAACATCTAATTTTCATGTGAATTTGGTTTAGTTGACAACTAATGTACATTCAATGTGAAGTCAACAAAAAAATAAGTTGGGTGGAAAAAAGCCGAAATTCCCTTACATTGATGAATTTTTGCAAATCCTATCTGTTTTCCACGTTGATTCAATGTCACCACATATCATTTTTTGTGGCGGGTATTAGAGCCAAATGGAGAACAATCAGATCAAAGAGTCACTGACTCAGTGACTGGAAGTACTGAACGTGAGGAGGACTCTTTGCATAGAGGTTAAATAGTATATGTCAAACTGGAGAAACATTCAGAGGACATTTCTTCTCACAGCATGGGCCTCTCTCTGTCTTTTTATCTGTCTGTCTGTCTCTCTCTCTCTCTCTCTCTCTCTGCCTGTCGTTCTGTCTCTGTCTCTCTCTTTCTATCTGCCTGTCTTTCTGTCTCTCTCTTTCTCTATGTTTCTCTCTATCTGCCTGTCTTTCTGGCTCTCTGTCTTTGTTTATTTCTCTATATCTCTCTCTCTCTGCCTGTCTTTCTGTCTCTATGTTTCTCTATGTTTCTCTCTATTTGCCTGTCTTTCTGTCTCTCTGTCTTTGTTTATTTCTCTATATCTCTCTCTCTCTGCCTGTCTTTCTGTCTCTCTGTTTCTCTCTCTCTCTGCTTGTCTTTCTGTCTCTATGTTTCTCTATATCTCTCTCTCTCTGTCTGTCTTTCTGTCTCTCTGTTTCTCTCTCTCTGCCTGTCTTTCTGTCTTTCTGTCTTTCTCTCTCTCTCTCCTGCTCTGTCATAAGCACTCATTCACTAGTTGGGTTATCATGCACAGAACTGACAATACACAAAGCAAATGTGTGTGTGTGTGTGTGTGTGTGTGTGCATGTGTGTGTGTGCGTATATGCATACATCCATTCGTGTGAATGCACAAACAACTGATTTGTGTCACAGTCACAGAAATGAATGTATCCCCCTGCTGGTGGCATTGGGAACTAAACACTGTCTGACACAGCACATTTAGACCGGGGATTTGGTTTAGGGGTGGCTGCTGTGTGTCTTCACTGCCATTCCCTGGAGAGCAGGGGGACCAACCCACATGATGATTAATAAAGAGATAATGAGTGTGATTTGTCACTCAGTTTACGATGCCGCCTGCATGCCAGCCTACCAGCCTGCCCAGTTGCCCTTCCCTGCAGCTTTTTTAGGAATCCCAAACAAACAAACACAAACTCTAGAGTCAAAAGAAACAACGACCCAAAACCAACATGTAAAAACATCCACCTGAGCTTTGGTGGTTGGCGTTTGGTGCTCTGCACTAGAACAAGGCGCTTCACACTGCATCCACCTCTCAGCTGTTGTTATTCTTTGTGTCAACAGCAGGCCAAACAACCCAAGAGGAGTACGTCCCAAATGGCACCCCATTCCCTTTATAGTGCACTACTTTTGGTAATATTTGATATCTATACATATTATATCTACCTCCTATGCGACTCGTGATAAGACTATGCAATTAATATGTTAACAAAGTCTACTGCAGCAGGCTAAATCAGGGTCACACAGTGTTTCTTGGTAGTCTTAAACAAATCTACTTTGAAACAAAAGTAAACACCTCACACACATGGTTATGTTTTTTTTTAAAGACACCTGTAGTATGTCAGATACAGATTTGAAATGTATTCAATTGTTTAGTTTGCATCCCAATACTTTATTTAAACCACAGAATATATATATATATTTTTTTAAGTTTGACATAGAAACACCACATTTTCGGCTTTTAATTTTTTTCAATGTTTATTAATAATTAAATTATAAAAAATATGAATAACATTCCAACCATGATGCCACTAGGTAATTTGACTGCAGGAAAGGGCTACATGAATTATCTGACTCCATAAAGATGATTAAGAAATATGCAAGAGACTATAGTTGAGTTTGGGTAATAGGCCATCAAGAATGGTCTGAGTATGGAATTCTAAATACAAATAGATTTAATATCATTGTAAAATGAATGGATTCACATACAAGGCAGAGAGATACATCATTACAACACTGCATATATACATAATATGACATTTGAAATGTCTTTATTCTTTTGGAACCTTTGTGAGTGTAATGTTTACTGTACATTTTTATTGTTTATTTCTCTTTTGTTTATTATCTATTTCACTTGCTTTGGCAATGTAAACATATGTTTGCCATGCCAATAAAGCCCCTTAAATAAAWTMTTTAATTACATTGAAATTGAATTGAGACAGAAAGAGAGAGAGAAAGATAGACAGAGAGCACGGTTACATGCACACAGTAAKACGATTTTTGTTGATAGTCAGATTAATATAATAATTAATTGAAAACTTTTACATGCTTTGCAAGAAGAACGATTTCCCTAATAATCCTGTTTACACATCTGAAGTCAGGCTACCTGATGGGACTTAAATAAACTCAGCAATCAAAACAAACGTTCTACCACTGTGACAATGTCATTTTTGAGAAGCCTGTTTGATTCTGTGTTCGGACAGTTTGTATGTGAAAACTGTTTCTAAAGTGCATACTTTCAGTTTTTTCGAACTCACCACTCGCCTATAAGAGGGAGGCTTGTGTTACCGGTGCTGGCACAAATACACCCTGGAATGTTGATTAACCTCTTTACATGTTCTAATCATTCTAAAGATTGCTCAGAAAACCAGGTGTAGATATAATCTGTAGGGGCGGCGCAGAATAGATTTTACCATGTCTCTCCTCAGGTAATAGCTGAGGACACACACACCCACAACAAAAATGAATTACACAGCAACAAATCATTACTTTGAAGTCATGTATCATATAAGCCCTAATTAAACTGCCACAGTAAGCAGCACGTACAACGTATCATTACACTGAATAACAAAAGTGATCCAACTCTATACAGTACCCCATTTTMAGTTGAGTGTAATTTCACTGAATATTCAACTGATGCTAAATGTGAACTTATTCAAAATTCTGCCCTTAAATGCAAGGCTATTCAAAATCCAACCCCTTAATACTAGCTCCACTCTAGATTTGATTGCAGTTGTATTTCTTATGAATCATAATTATGCTGAAGGGATGTGAGTAATAAATCAGGCCACAGCTCTCCCACGGTAAGTAGTAGTGAACAATTAAACCACCTCAGGAAGGCTGATGGCCAATCTGTAGCCATACTGTCTAGACTAGCCAAGCTCTGCGATTTTCTGAGTTGTTTGAAGTACTCTATTGAGGCGGTGTAAATAATACATGTACCCATGACTGTACCCACTCTACCCAGTACCCACTAGACAGTAAGAAAGTCTACTTAATTTGCTTCATGTGTATCTCCTCTCTCTCTTTCTCTGTGTGTTTGCAGACAGCTTGGCGGCTCCTGTCAATGTGACCATCAAGGCTCTGAAGGCCAACTCTGCCGTGGTGACATGGGACATCCCCGAGGGGGACCCCGTCATCGGCTTCGCCATCACACAGCAGGTGAGAGAGACAGAGCGCAACGTGGAGGAGGATACACTCACACACACCACACACACACACACACACACACTCGCCAACAGGAGATTAATTAGTACCTGTCACCAATCGTTACCCACCATCTCTCCGCGGCGTCCCCGGCCAGCCGCTTGTTTTGCAGAACTGTTGTCACAGGACGTTATGTTGTCGGGACGATCCTGCCAGATCGCCTGTCTCCTCGACAACAGCAGCGGATGATGACAGCTATGTAAAGAGGGAAAAACAATATTATTTATCCTGGTACACACAGTCCCTGCACAGCACACATCTTTGCTTTGCACATCTCTGAACACGCACTCTGTAGTTCAGCATAGTAATGCAGATGGACAGGTGTGTGGTCAATATGACAGTCAGTGTGATAACTTGGCCAATGAGACAGCAAAGTGTAGGTTAGGATTAGAGCAGGGGAGGTCAAACATACGCCTCCGTGAGCCAGATCCGACCCACGAGGGAACAAACTCAATATCCTTTAAAATGACTAAAACCAAATTGGTTAAAGAATCCATTTCTAAACTGTTTAGAAATGATATTAAACGTTTCTTGAGTGTGTTCAGCTAGCTAATTATCACCGAAATTAAAGCTAGACAATCAGGGAGCATMGAAAATTCCAGAAACGATGGATAGAGATAAATATAGCTTGCAAATTTTGATGGCGAGGAAATGTAAACAATTTTGAGTTTGGCCCTCCGGACCTCGTTGAAGACTAAATGCAGCCCCTGGGGCAAAATTTGATTGACACCCCAGGGTTAGAGGATAAAGACTAGGAGACACTTAATGATGTTTTGACCATTATATTTGACAACCAAAATGTGACAGAAGTGAAATAGTACAAAAGAGAGTAGTTGATCCAATCATTGAGCAGTAGGCCTGAGTAAAGCTGTTCCCATGGGTTATTTTAAACAAACATGACAAATCCATATTGGACACACACTTTACTAAGAAGTAATGGTATTTGTTGCAGGCAAAGATCAGGGCTTAACCTTTGAAATTGAGTAAATGGTTCGGTTCCATTCTAGCCCATTAGGCAGATGATTTCCTGGTCCCAGAAGCCCAGATGAGAGCCCTGGTCCCGCCCATCTCCTGACTGCTGCTCCCTCTCTCCACTCCTCCACATACAGCTCCTCTCCACACAGTCTATTTCTGTCCACTATTACTGTACAGTACCTGCATACTTCTACTACTAAGACTTTTTTGTTTGTTTCTTGCCGTCTTTTCAAAACATAACTCTTATTTTTTTTATATACTTWAAWAAAAAGTATTATTATTTATTTATTTAATGTCCTTGTCTATAACTGTTCTGTTCTTTGTCATGTATTTGTATGTTTTATGTGGACTCCAGGAAGAGCAGCTGCTGCATGTGCAGTAGCTAATAGGGATCCTAATAAACTAAACTAAACTAAACTTATTGGGAGTGAGTGGGTGATATCTGTGAGAAGTTCACTACGGTGCAATGTTGTGTGTGAGACTTCTCTTCAACATCAGTGGATATGTTTGTGTTACACTGCTCGCTAAACGCCCCTCTGTGATGATGTGCCAACAGAAAAAGGATGTGCGCATGCTACGCTTCATCCAGGAAGTGAACACCACCACCCGCTCCTGTGCATTATGGGACTTGGCGGAGGAGACCGACTACATTGTGCACGTGCAGTCCATCAGCATGAGTGGGCCCATGAGTCCGCACAGCGAACCCCTGCGCTTCCGCACGCCCAAGGAGGCCGAGACACAGGCCTCCAAGAGTAAAGGTAAACATCTCAACCAACTCAACAAGCAAATACACACAGTAACTAAGGTAAAAACGAAGTCTAAAGTACTTCTCCGTGTTCCTGTACCTTATTGTAATACACGCACAGTGCCAAAGAATAATGAGGAAACTGTGCACAGCAGTGCCTCCACATACCATGTCTAGAGTACAGCTTGCAGTTGGACTCTTTACAACTCTTGACAGATTCCGTAAAGGCCAATTAAAATCAATAGGGACGCAAAGCGTGAAATTAAGTTCCACAACAGAATGCTCAAGCACTCTTACCACAATTCCTAAATACAACACCTTCAGGGTGCTCTCCATGATGTATTGATGTGTCTACCCCAACTGCCCACAGGCCCTGCCCTGTGCTGGGCCTGTACCCCTTACCTCACCCACCTCGCCGCCTCGCTCCTTCACTCACTCCTCACCCCCCTCGCCGCCTCGCTCCTTCACTCACTACTCACCCCCTCGCCGCCTCGCTCCTTCACTCACTCCTCACCCCACTCACAGCCTCGCTCCTTCACTCACTTCTCACTCACACTCACAGGAAGCAGACGCAAGGACAGCAAGGGGCTTGTGATTCTGAGAACACTTCTCAGTCACAGGCATAGGCTGTTTGCACACACGGCCGTAGGCACGCACACATGCACACACACGCACACACACACTAACACGCACACACTTAGTAGAGACATTCTCATGATTCTCAGCTAGGAGAAACTAGCAGAAAATTCTACAAACAGCTCCATCACATTGACGTCCAGTCCCCAGGGGCCCCAACCTTCCACAGAGCTACATCCATATAGGTGGATGAGATGAGACGAGACCCTGTGCAGTGAAAGTGGTGGTCGTGTGTGAGCGATGGCTGGGCTGAGATGAGATGGATATGGCTGAGGCTGATTTGTGCATGCTTCTGAGAAGTGTTTGTTTCCCTGTGTAAAGCCAGGCAGACACCTTGACAAATGACTCTAGTGTTGAGGAGTGCCTCAGAGCCAGTCGCATAATGATAGGGCTCCACTCCCCTCTGTCTCCCTCCACATCTCTCCAACTCCCTCTACACCCCTCCCTTTCTATCCCTTTCTCCTTCTTTTTCCAGCCCTTTCTTTCCATTCCTCTCTCTCCCTCTACATCCCTCTCTCTCCCTCTCTTTCCATCCCTCTCTTTCTATCCCTCTCTCTCTCTACCTCTACATCCCTCTCTTTCCATCCCTCTCTTCACATCATACCACACTGTCAACCTGGCTCAGAGTACTACCTACAACACTATGCCAGGAAGGGGCAACACACACACACACACACACACACACACACACACACACACACACACACACACACACACACACACACACACACACACACACACACACACACACACACACGCACAGTTGCTTTGTTGTAATAGTTTGTTGCCGTAATTGCAATAGCAATGTTCAGTAGTGTTGGCAGCGCAATGGTACTATTACCATTAGTAGAAGCAGGAGTCAAAGTTTATGATGATTTGTGTATTTATACACTATATATACAAAAGTATATGGACACCCTTTCAAATGATTGGATTCGGCTATTTCAGCCACACCCGTTGCTGACAGGTAAAATCGAGCACACAGCCATGCAATCTCCATAGACAAACATTAGCAGTAGAATGGCCTTTCTGAAGAGCTCAGCGACTTTCAACGTGGCAACGTCATAGGATGCCACCTTTCCAACAAGTCCGTTAGTCAAATTGCTGCCCTGCTAGCGCTGCCCCGGTCAACTGTGAGTCCTGTTACTGTGAAGTGGAAACTTCTAGGAGCAACAACGGCTCAGCTGCAAAGTGGTAGGCCACACAAGCACATAGAACAGGACCGCCAAGTGCTGTRCTCTGTTGCAACACTCACTACTGAGTTCCAAACTGCCTCTGGAAGCAACATCAGCACAAGAACTGTTCGTCAGGAGCTTCATGAAATGGGTTTCCATGGCCGAACAGCCGCACACAAGCCTAAGATCACCATGCGCAATGCCAAGCGTCGGCTGGAGTGGTGTAAATCTCGTACCCATTGGACTCTCAAGCAGTGGAAACGCGTACTCTGGAGTGATGAATCACGCTTCACCATCTGGTAGTCCGACGGACGAATCTGGGTTTGGCGGATGTCAAGGGAACGCTACATGCCCTAATGCATAGTGCCAAATGTAAAGTTTGGTGGAGGAGGAATAAAGGCCTGGGGCTATTTTTAATGGTTCGGTCTAGGCCACTTAGTTCCAGTGAAGGGAAATCTTAARGCTACAGCATACATGCCATTCTAGACGATTCTGTACTTCCAACTTTGTGGCAACAGTTTGAGGAAGGTTCTTTCCTGTTTCAGCAAGACAATGTTGACAATGCATGACAATGCTGTTCACAAAGTGAGGTGGTTTGTCGAGATCGGTGTGGAAGAACTTGACTGGTCTGTACAGAGCCCTGACCTCAACCCCAATGAACACCTTTGAAATCATTTGGAACGCCGACTGTGAGCCAGGCCTAAAAGCCCAACATCAGTGCTGACTTCACTAATGATCTTGTGACTGAATGGAAGCAACGTTCTAACATCTGGTGGAAAGTCTTCCCAGAAGACTGGAGGCTGTTATACCAGCAAAGGAGGGACCTACTCCATATTAATGCCCATGATTTTGGAATGAGATGTTCGATGAGCAGGTGTCCATAAACTTTTGGTCATGTAGTGTATATTTATGTGTTTTGAAATCCAATGAGGCCATTTAGAATAGACATCCCACTCAAGGGCACAACATCCCACTCAAGGGCACCACTCTGGGACTCAACAGCCTTCTGGTTCAGCTCAGACATCCATTTCCCAGAACACTGCACCATATCACTCAAACACACAGAGATCTATGTACAAACAATCACACTTTACCATCCCACACAAATACATACACACACTTTTTTATACATACCGGTAAACACTGACTGCACCATTTAACACTGCAGTAAACACGGCAATGAACACCACACACATCCATCCATTTCCCCAAGCCCTACACCATCACATATACCAATCAAGTTCCCCCACACATTGCATCCCAAAAGCACACAGTCATCATACTAAGGGAGAGATGACCTGTGCTAAATGTACCCTCCTCTCTTATCAAATGACTCTCTCAGTTTGTTTGTATTGCATAACCTCTCTGGCAGTCTCATATACACAGTGACGTGTATTTATGGATCCCAAGGGAAGCCACCAAAAAAAAGTGTCAAGGGAAGCCAGTTTGGATTTGGCTTTCCTCCAATCATTTCACATTGAGAGCAATTGACAGAAAAACTTTAATAGTTGCATCTCGTTGTGTGGTTGTCCGGTGGCTAGCTAGCTAAAGATTGTCCTTTCCTAAATTAGCCATGGATGGAGATAGGGATTTGAGCTTGTGGTTTTACTTAATTCTCCATAGTGGCCAATAATTATAACTGCGATTCTGATCAAACCATAAATTCATACATTGTTCCCCTGGCCTGAGAGGATGGAAGTTCAGTATGTAGCTTGATGTAGAAGGCTAATGTTAACTAGATAACTGTCAGGACCCGGTGCGAGAAACAGTCACTAATAATCGTCAGAACCCAGAAGATGAGGCAGACACAGCAGTACTAGAGATGGTGGTTTAATTAAAGAACAAAATCTTCAGGCAAAGAAACTAAATCCACAATGTCCAAAAATAAAGCCAAAAGGCACAAAATGGAAATCGTCCAAAATACAAAAGAAACTCCACAAAGTGGTAAAAAACAGCAGGGAAAAACAAACCTCAAAAGACTACTCAAATAATACACAAGAACTAAACCAGAGAACCTCTGGAAAATCCAACAAGAGAAATATCTGTATAAAACAAGGGCTTGGGGCTGGGGCTGGGTGCTAACTTACAAACACTGAGGAACACACAGGGTTTAAATACTAACAAGGGAATGACCTACAGGTGCAAACAATAATTAGAGCAAGAAAAACAAAAGGTACAAAAAAGGTGCAATGGGGACATCTAGTGACCAAAACCCGAACAGTCTTGGCCAAAACCTGACAGATAACGTTGCCCATGAAAGGAAGTTAGGCTAGCGAGCAAGCATTTTAGCCAGGTAGCCTAGGACAGTGGTTCCCAAACTTTTTATAGTCCCGTACCCCTTCAAACATTCAACCTCCAGCTGCATACCCCCTCTAGCACCAGGGTCAGCGCACTCTCAAATGTTGTTTTCTGCCGTCATTGTAAGCCTGCCACACAGACACTATACGATACATTTATTAAACATAAGAATGAGTGTGAGTTTTTGTCACAACCCGGCTCGTGGGACGTGACAAAGAGCTCTTATAGGACCAGGGCACAAAAAATTATATAATAATAATCAATAATTTTGCTCTTTACTTAACCATCTTACATATAAAACCTTATTTGTTCATCGACAATTGGGAATAACTCATCACAGGTTAATGAGAAGGGTGTGCTTGAAAGGATGGACATAACTCTGCAATGTTGGGTTGTATTGGAAAGAGTCTCAGTCTTAAATAATTTTCCACACACAGTCAAGAATCCACTCTCACATAGGTGGGTGGTTGCAAAGGGCATCAGTGTCTTAACAGCACYATTTGCCAAGGCAGGATACTCTGAGCACTTTCCTCTGAAACTCGTCAGTCTATTCTTGTTCTGAGAACTGAAGGCTATTCCATGCGAGTAATTGCCAAGTAACTGAAGATCTCAAACAATGTTGTGTACTACCCCCTTCACAGATCAGCAKAAACTGGCTCTAACCAGAATAGAAAGAAGAGTGGGAGGTCCCGGTGCACAACTGAGCAAGAGGACAAGTACATTAGAGTGTCCAGTTTGAGAAACAGATGCCTCATAAGTCCTGAACTGGCAGCTTCATTAAATAGTACCGCAAAACACCAGTCTCAACTTCAACAGTGAAGAGGAGATTCCGGGATGCTGGCCTTCCAGGCAGAGTTGCAAAGAAAAGCCATATCTCAGATTGGCTAATAAAAATAAAAGATTAAGTTGAGCAAAAGAACACAGACACTGGACAGAGGAACTCTGCCTGGAAGGCCAGCATCCCGGAGTCGCCTCTTCACTGTTGACATTGAGACTGGTGTTTTGCGGGTACTGTTTAATGAAGCTGCCAGTTGAGGACTTGTGAGGCGTCTGTTTCTCAAACTAGACACTCTAATGTACTTGTCCTCTTGCTCAGTTGGGCACTGGGGTCTCCCACTCTTCTTTCTATTCTGGTTAGAGACGGTTTGCGCTGTTCTGTGAAGGGAGTAGCACACAGCGTTGTACGAGATCTTCAGTTTCTTGATAATTTCTCGCATGGAATAGCCTTAATTTCTCAGAACAAGAATAGACTTTCAGAAGTTTCAGAAGAAAATGCTTTGTTTCTAGCCATTTTGAGCCTGTAATTGAACCTAGAAATGCTGATGCTCCAGATACTCAACTAGTCTAAAGAAGGCCAGTTTTATTGCTTCTTTAATCCGCACAACAATTTTCAACTGTGCTAACATAATTGCAAAAGAGTTTTCCAATGATCAATTAGCCTTTTAAAATGATAAACTTGGATTAGCTAACACAACGTGCCATTGGAACGTAGGAGTGATGGTTGCTGATAATGGGCCTCTGTATGCCTATGTAGATATTCCATAAACAAATCTACCGTTTCCAGCTACAATAGTAATTTACAACATTAACAATGTCTACACTGTCACGCCCTGACCTTAGAAAGCCTTTTTTATGTCTCTATTTTGGTTTGGTCAGGGTGTGATTTGGGGTGGGTATTCTATGTTCTTTCATTCTATTATTTGTATTTCTATGTTTAGGCCGGGTAGGGTTCTCAATCAGCGACAGCTGTCTATCGTTGTCTCTGATTGAGAACCATACTTAGGTAGCCCATTTTCCCACCTGTCTTTAAAAAAAAAAAATATTTTCACCTTTATTTAACCAGGTAGGCTAGTTGAGAACAAGTTCTCATTTGCAACTGCGACCTGGCCAAGATAAAGCATAGCAGTGTGAACAGACAACACAGAGTTACACATGGAGTAAACAATAAAACAAGTCAATAACATGGTAGAAAAAAAGAGAATCTATATACAATGTGTGCAAAAGGCATGAGGTAGGCAATAAATCGAATAATTACAATTTAGCAGATTAACACTGGAGTGATAAATCATCAGATGATCATGTGCAAGAAGAAGATACTGGTGTGCAAAAGAGCAGAAAAGTAAATAAATAAAAGCAGTATGGGGGGTGAGGTAGGTAAATTGGGTGGTAGTTTACAGATGGACTATGTACAGCTGCAGCGATCGGTTAGCTGCTCGGATAGCAGATTTTTAAAGTTGTTGAGGGAGATAAAAGTCTCCAACTTCAGAGATTTTTGCAATTCGTTCCAGTCGCAGGCAGCAGAGAAGGGCTATATCTGTTCTTGGTTCTGCATTTTTTGAACGGAGCATGCTTGTCTAATATGGTGAGGAAGTAACATTTAAAGAATGACCAGGCATCCTCAACTGACGGATGAGGTCAATATCCTTCCAGGTACCCGGGCCAGGTCGATTAGAAAGCCTGCTCGCAGAAGTGTTTTAGGGAGCGTTTGACAGTGATGAGGGGTGGTCGTTTGACCCGGACCCGTGGCGGATACAGGCAATGAGGCAGTGATCGCTGAGATCTTGATTGAAGACAGCAAGGTGTATTTGGAGGCAGGTTGGTCAGGATAATGTCTATTAGGGTGCCCATGTTTACGGATTTAGGGTTGTACCTGGTGGGTTCCTTGATGATTTGTGTGAGATTGAGGGCATCAAGCTTGGATTGTAGGACTGCCGGGGTGTTAAGCATATCCCAGTTTAGGTCACCTAACAGAACAAACTCTGAAGCTAGATGGGGAGCGATCAATTCACAGATGGTGTCCAGGGCACAGCTGGGAGCTGAGGGGGTCTGTAGCAGGCGCAACAGTGAGAGACTTATTTCTGGAGAGATTAATTTTTAAAATTAGAAGTTCGAACTGTTTGGGCATAGACCTGGAAAGTATGACAGAACTTTGCAGGCTCTCTCTGCAGTAGATTGCAACTCCTCCCCCTTTGCAGTTCTATCTTGACGGAAAGTGTTATAGTTGGGTATGGAAATCTCCGAATTTTTGGTGGCCTCCTAAGCCAGGATTCGGACACGGCAAGGACATCAGGGTTGGCAGAGTGTGCTAAAGCGGTGAGTAAGGCAAACTTAGGGAGGAGGCTTCTGATGTTTGACATGCATGAGCCAAGGCTTTTTCGATCACAGAAGTCAACAAATGAGGGTGACTGGGGACATGCAGGGCCTGGGTTTACCTCCACATCACCCGAGGAACAGAGGTAGTAGGATGAGGGTGCGGCTAAAGGCTATCAAAACTGGTCGCCTAGAGCGTTGGGGACAAAGATAAAAGGAGCAGATTATTGGGCGTGGTAGAATAGATTCTGGGCATAATGTGCAGACAGGGGGGTATGGGGCGTGGGTACAGCGGAGGCAAGCCAGGCACTGGGTGATGATAAGAGAGGTTGTATCTCTGGACATGCGATCTCAATGGGTGAGTCACGCATGTGTGGGGGTGGGACCAAGGAGGTATCAGAGGTACGAGAGTGGAACTACAGGGTCCATTGCAAACCAAAACAATGATAATGATAACTAGCCTGAACAACAGTATGCAAGGCATATGATATTTTGAGAGAGACATACAATAAGGCATAAAGTGATTGCAGGTCTTGATTGGGAGAGCTAGCTAAAAACACAGGTAAGATAACAGCAGCAATAAGAGGGGCTAGTCTAACCAGCAACAACAGGTAAAAATGGCGACGACTAGGCAGAGAGGGTCGGATTAACTACACACAGATCCTGAGTTAAAGCACAGAGCCGACAGATAAACACAAATAAACGAATGGAGTACCGAATGAATGGACAGTCAAGCATGCATCAGCTATGTAGCCAAGTGATCATAGTGTCCAGGGGCAGCCGTAGATGGAGCAGGGAGGCCTCCACTAAGCTAGCACGCGGCGTTTAAAGTTAGTAGCCCGGGGGGTGGTCTGCTCAGACGGAGGGGGTCTGCTCAGACGTGGTCGTGTCGACAGAGAATCCAAGCCAGATGCGATGGCGAAAGAAGAGGTTGTGAATTGTAGAATTGTGTTTGCAACTGGTGCTAGCTTCGTGGCAGTGGCGCTAAGTTGCGCGTAGCTACAAGCTAGCTGTGAGATCAGAAGTAGTGGCTCAGGGATTACGGCAGGAATCCGGCGTTGTTGTCGAGAGACAGTCCGATGCTGGTAAATTGGTGAGTAATATCGGCTAATATAACAGGCTGGTGTCTGTGCAGAAGGTAAAAGCTACTAGCAGCGGCAAAAAAAAAATGGGCTAAATTAGCTTTGTAGCTGGTATTTTTGGGGGTAGCCAAGAATTCGTGGTAGACCTCTTCAAGCTACCGGCAGGGCCTAGCTGAGGCTGCTCAAAGGCTAACTTTTGGTGCTTGCTTCGGGACAGACGTGTTAGCCAGTAGTAGCCATCGGTTGCAGCTAGCTAGCTGTGATGAAACGCGTGTACTGTCCAGAGCTTGCGTCAGGAATCCGAGGAAAAAAGCAGTCCTATATGCTCTGGGTTGATATACGCCTGTGCAGACTGGCAGTATTGGCCCGGTATTGTAAGCATGGTTGTCCGAGTTGAGGTTGAGACCAGCATGGGCTAACTGACTACTAGCTAGTAGCTAGTTATCTGGCTAGCTTCTGATTGGGGTTACGGTTCTAAAGTATAAAAAAATAGCAGGTCCGTACCACATTGGGTGAGGCGGAATGTAGGAATGTATATTCAGTTCCTAGATGGAAAGTGAAATTAAAATATATACGAAATGTATACGAAAAATACGAAGACTATTTACACGGGACAGGACAAAACAAAGACACGTCCGACTGCTACGCCATCTTGGATAATGTTTGTGGGAAGTTGTCTTTGTTTGTTGGCACTATAGCCTTTAGCTTCACGGTTGTTTTGGATTGTTTATTGTTGGCGTCATATAAATAAAGTAATATGTACGCTCACCACGCTGCACCTTGGTCCTCTTCATTCAACGGCCGTGACATACACTGTATTCTGATCAATTTAATGGTTTTTCAATATACAAAAAAGGTGTTTTTCTTTCAAAAACAAGGAAATGTCTAAGCGACCCTAAACTTTTGAACAGTTCTGAAGCAATTCCAGCGTTGCTTTGCTGTGTGCTTGGGATCATTGTCCTGTTGGAACYTAAATCTTCCCCACAGTCTAAGGTCGGTTGCARTCTGAAGCAGGTTCTCGTCAAGGATTTGCCTGTAATTGGCTCCATTCATTGTCCCCTCTATCCTTACCAGTCCCTGTCTCTGAAAAGCATCCCCATAGCATGAAGCTGCCACCACCACGCTTCACGGTAAGGATGGTGTTATACGGGTGATGAGCTGTGCCAGGTTTTCTCCAGACATAGCGCTTTGCATTCAGGCTAAAGTGTTCAAATTTGTCTCATCAGAACACATCATAGTTTGCCTTGTGCTCTCTTTCATGTGCCTTATTTCAAACTCCAGGCGTGCTGTCGTGCCTTTTTCTCAGGAGTGGCTTCCGTCTAGCCCCTCCCCCATAAAGCTCAGATTGATGAAGTGCTGTAGAGACTGTTTTCCTTCTGGCAGGATCTCCCATTTCAGCCAAGGAACTTTGTAGTTCTATCAGAGTGGTCATTGGGTTCTTGGTCACCTCCCTGACCAAGGTCTTTCTTGGCCGGTTGCTCAGTTTGGTCGGACGGCCAGCTCTAAGCAGAGTCTGGGTAGTTCCATATTAGTTCAATTTCTCAATGATGGAGACCACTGTGCTTTTGGAAACTTTCAACACTCTGGACATTGTTTTATACCCTTTCCCAGATATACAGTACCAGTCAAAAGTTTAGACACACCTACTCATTCAAGGGTTTCTCTTTATTTTTACTATTTTCTACATTGTAGAATAATGTTGAAGACATCAAAACTATGAAATAACACATATGGAATCTTGTAGTAACCAAAAAAGTGTTTACCAAATCAAAATATATTTTATATTTGAGATTCTTCAAAGTAGCCACCCTTTGCCTTGATGACAGCTTTGCACACTCTTGGCATTCTCTCAACCAGCTTCATGAACTAGTCACCTGGAATGCATTTCAAGTAACAAGTGTGCCTTGTTAAAAGTTAATTTGTGGAGTTTTTTTCCTTCTTAATGCGTTTGAGCCAATCAGTTGTGTTGTGACAAGGTAGGGGTGGTATAGAGAAGATAGCCCTATTTGCTAAAAGACCAAGCTCATATTATGGAAAGAACAGCTCAAATAAGCAAAGAGAAATGACAGTCCATCATTACTTTAAYACATGAAGGTCGGTCAATCTGGAAAATTTGAATAACTTTGAAAGTTTCTTCAAGTGCAGTCACAAAAACCATCAAGCACTATGATGAAACTGGCTCTCATGAGGACCGCCACAGGAAAGGAAGACCCAGAGTTACCTCTGCTGCAGAGGATAAGTTCATTAGAGTTACCAGCCTCAGAAATTGCAGCCCAAATAAATGCTTCACAGAGTTCAAGTAACAGACACATCTCAACATCAACTGTTCAGAGGAGACTGSATGAATCAGGCCTTCATGGTCAAATTGCTGCAAAGAAGCCACTACTAAAGGACACCAATAAGAAGAAGAGACTTGCTTGGGCCAAAAAACACAAGCAATGAACATTAGACTGGTGGAAATCTGTCCTTTGGCTGATGAGTCCAAATTTGAGATTTTTGTTTCCAACCGCCAGGTCTTTGTGAGACGCAGAGTAGGTGAACGGATTATCTCCGCATGTGTGGTTCCCAACGTGAAGCATGGAGGAGGAGGCGTGATGATGTGGGGGTGCTTTGCTGGTGACACTATCAGTGATTTATTTAGAATTCAAGGCACACTTAACTAGCATGGCTACCACAACATTCTGCAGCGATACGCCATCCCATCTGGTTTGCGCTCAGTGGGACTATCATTTGTTTTTCAACAGAACAATGACCCAAAACACACCTCCAGGCTGTGTAAGGGCCATTTGACCAAGAAGGAGAGTGATGGAGTGCTACATCAGATGACCTGGCCTCCACAATCACCTGACCTCAACCCCATTGAGATGGTTTGGGATGAGTTGGACTGCAGAGTGAAGGAAAAGCCACCAACAAGTGCTCAGCATATGTTGGAACTCCTTCAAGACTGTTGGAAAAGCATTCCTCATCAAGGCAAGGGTGGCTACTTTGAAGAATATAAAATATATTCTGATTTGTTTAASCCTTTTGTGGTTACTACAATATTTTTACATGTGTTACTTCATAGTTTTGATGTCTTCACTATTATTTTACAATGTAGAAAATAGAACAAATTAAGAAAAACGATGAGAAGGTGTGTCCAAACTTTTGACTGGTACTGTATGCCTCATCACAATTCTATCTCAGAGATCTACAGACAGTTCCTTGGACTTCATGGTATAGTTTCTGCTCTGATATGCACTGTCAACTGTGGGACCTTATATAGACAGGTGTGTTTCTTTCTAAATAAATCATGTCCAAACAAGTGAATTGGCCACAGGTGGACTCCAATTAAGTTGTATTAAGGCTGTAAGACAACAAAATGTGGGGTATGAATACTTCCGGAAGGCACTGTATGTGTTTGTCTCCCAAGACCATAGATATAGAACAAACATGTGGTCTGTGCCTAAGACTCTGATGAGGGAGGTTTTCTAGAGTGACCAGTGGGATGTCTGCAAAACATTACTGCAGTAAAACAGGTGTATAACACTCCAATACATAATCCTGCAGCTATATGGCATACAGTTGACCATGTCCCTGAATGCACCCACCTGCAAACTCCCTACTCTACATACAGTACGCCCCACCTCTTACTGTCTGCAGGGGACTCAATCTGTCTCTGGGACTGGAGACTGTGTGTCCATGACATTAGAGCTGGCCAATATTAGCCACGTGGAGGCCATCTGGCAGTGGTGTCAGGAGCGTTTGGCTGTCCAGCTTTGATTTGTTAATGCCAAGGTACATAGGCCCATCGATTGACTGAATCGCTCATTGGGAGAACATGCAGGAGGGTAGTGGAGCTACACAGGGCCCTCAGAATGAGTCACTGCCTTCTTCTGTTTGGTCTTTAAATGGGGTGCACTCAGTATGCTGTTGTGTGGTAAACTTTTGCCAGCAATCTCCTGAATTCGCAAACAGTCCAATATGTGATGTTGCTTTCAGTTGCTTTGTATGAGTGGACCATGAACACACACAAACATAGGCCACACACACACACACACGCACGCACGCACGCACGCACACACACACACACGCACAAACAACTCTGATTCTTTTTGGCGCTTTATTTGTAATAATAATGATTATTGAGTTCTGTCTAGGCCCAGCACAATCAATCCTGGCTGCTGTGATTAACTGTCTCTCTCCAACCCCTTCAGAGTGGGGATCCCCACTGGCCCTGCCTCAACCTTATGTATTCTCTTCATGCTCAGCTTCTAATGAATCATTTGACACTATTAGCCTCTCTCAGACAGAGTGATCTAATTGGGGCGTCTGCTGTGAGGTTCCCACATAGCAGCGCTCTTCATTGGGGAGCTACACTGAACAAAAATATAAACGCAACATGTAAAGTGTTGGGCCCATGTTTCATGAGCTGAAATAAAAGATCCCAGAAATGTTCCATACGCACAAAAAGCTTATTTCTCTAAAATGTTGTGCACAAATTTGTTTACATCCCTGTTAGTGAGCATTTCTCTACCTGACAGGTGTGGCATATCAAGAAGATGATTAAATAGCATGATCATTACACAGGTGCACCTCGTGCTGGGGACAATAAAAGGCCACTCTACAATGTGCAGTTTTGTCACACAACACAATGCTACAGATGTCTCAAGTTTTGAGTGAGCGTGCAATTGGCATGCTGACTGCAGGAATGTCCACCAGAGCTGTTGCCAGAGAATGATGCCACGTGTATGGCGTTGTGTGGGTGAGCAGGTTTGTTGATGTAAACATTGTGAATAGTGTGCCACATGGTGGAGGTGGGGTTATGGTATGGGCAGGCAGGCAGGCATAAGCTACGAACACCGAACCCAATTGCATTTTATTGATGGCAATTTGAAAGCACAAAAATACTTTGACGAGATCCTGAGGCCCATTTTATGTATTTGTTATCTGTTACCAACAGATGCATATCTGTAGTCCCAGTCATGTGAAATCCGTAGATTAGGGCCCTATCAATTTATTTCAATTGACTGATTTCCTCATATGAACTGTAACTCAGTAAAATCAATGAAATTGCATGTTGCGTTTATATTTTTGTTCAGTATAATTGTGGAGGCTGTACACAAGTTTTTAGGGTTGTGTCAGAATCACCTGGAATCATGAAAAATGTGGTCTGTTTGAAGCAGTGCTAATTGACAGAGAGACAGTGATGAGTGGTGCCATTCGGGGACTGGAGAGGAATAGCAAGATCAGTCTACACAATACACTGTCAGCAGACAGTTCTATCCAGCTGACAAGGAGCAGACCAACTACAGTGTATGTATAGTTACAGTAGAGGGGAGAGGGTATACGGGGCTCACTGAGGTTATGCCCTTCCTATTCAAATGACGACTTTTACCCCAACACTCCCCCATCATTAAACTGGCCTGTTGTGAGCACCAGTGGAGTCCGAATATTTAATAAGATGCCAGTTACCAATAATAACTCTGATGATGGTGTTGCCATGGTGACCAAATGATTGTGCTGCTGTATTTGACCCTCCAGACGAGGTGACCATGGAGGAAGTGGGAGCTCAGCTGAGGGCGGGGGAGTTCATCATTATCGTGGTGGTGCTGATCATGTGGGCAGGTGAGGGGTGGAATGTTCCAAAGGTCAGAGTGCTACCTACACACTAGGGATACAACATTCCAGTAAGTTTCCCCAAATTCTCAGGTGTTCCAGAAATATTTGGAGGATTCTGGATTTCCTGCTAATTCTGTGAATCTTCCAACCAGGATTATTGGAAATCCTGTAAATTTTGTGAAATTTACCAGAATTTCACAACCCTACCACACACACACACACACACACCACAGACCATCACACATACACCCTCAAGAGTGTAGAACAAAGAAGGTTATATTTTAAACAAATATGGTTCACAATTTGTAGTAATTTGTCCTTGTAAAATGATTTCCGTCTACTCTTCACTTCGGTAATGTGGTTGTTATTTACGATCTGTCTGTGTGTGCCCTCTTCTCCTCTCTCTGTCAGGTGTGATCGCTCTCTTCTGCCGTCAGTATGACATCATCAAAGACAACGAGCCCAACAACAACAAGGACAAAGCCAAGACCTCATCAGAGTGCAGTACTCCGGAGCACCCAACGGGGGGGCTGTTGCGCAGTAAGGTATAACCCCCCCACCCCCTCCACACTGAGTCCCAACCGACACCGGACAGGTGAATCGTCCCGGCGACTTAAAACCTTCCACTTACACCAGCACCTAGCACAGTAACACACATAGTACCATCAGGGCTACGCCCACCCTATAACAGAATATGCATTGATTTACCAGCATTTTTGGCAGCACTTCGTCCTAAAAAACACAGTTAAAATGCAAACATGCATCTCTCTCAGGACATAAGCCACAACAGTGCTATAAATCCAAAGCCTTTCAATCAATGCACAAACAGCCCATTTGCTGCTGGCATGATTGTCCCATGTCCATTCGCTCCTCTCCATCTCCCTCAACAACTGGCTGATGCCCTCTGGTCATCTCCGATCAAGCCAACTAGACCAATTCTGACACTAAAATGATCAAATACTCTCTATCTCCCTTCCAGAGAGAAAGCATCATAAGACCAAGGCATCCTCCCATTTTGTCCAGGTGCTCCGTGCTCATAGCAGAATGACCCTTTATTCAAGGTTTAGAGAGTGGCCTTCATCTTTCTCATCACTGCTGTTCCCCTTCTTCCCCGCTACAGTTCCCCAAGAACAATAACAACAACAACCGCACGCCATCTGTGAACATCATCGAGCTGTGATGGCTAGGACCCTCTCTAATCCAAAGGACTGAGTGTCTTCTGAACAGAGCAACCAAAATGCCCGTTATGCCCATCTGCTTGTTAGGGTGAGGCTGGGACTGTGGGCACGCRCCCTTGACCATGCCCAGCCCTTTGGCACGGGGCTTGGGTGTGAACTGTGCCCCCAGGACTCCAGGGGTCAGGCCTCAAAGGAGAGGCTCTAGGTGTGATGGCAGGACTGTGGCTGTCACTGATCTAATCACTGCCACAGGGCCAAGGAGATAAGGGCCAAATGGATTCCGCTGTAAGATGAGAAACAGACGGGAGATATGAACATGGCCAGGGGACTGCAGGTAACCAGGGCCAGAGGCCATCTCTCTATTAGCTTCAGTGCAGGCTGCTGAGGGGAGGACAGCTCATAATAATGGCTAGAACATAGTTTTATTATTATGATCTGTCCTCCCCTCAGCAGCCTCCACTGCTCAGCTTGTTATCAATGAACTGAAACACACTGTTTCCCCCCTGTTCACCATGCTGCAACCGAGGCTGGAGCACTGAGAACCYTGTGAAAATGAATTCCACCTGTTGTATCTTCTCTCTTAAACAGTAACCTTGTTTCTTTCTTTATTTGCCTCCTATCAAGCTCTTGCTGTAAGGCACATACTGTCTTTGCTATCGTTTATCTTGTTTGACATATTATACCTGTTATTCAAACTCAAACTACATCTCTGTATCAAAGTCTGTCTTCTTTTTTTGTCAATCTACTCACAAAAACGTATTTGCAGGATACCAACCAAGGTTAGTTATATAGATCTCCTTATGGTTATCTAGATCTCACTCCTGTTATATACATCTCCCTATGGTTATATAGGACCTCCCTATGGTTATCTAGATCTCACCTAGTTATATAGATCTCCCTATGGTTATATAGACCTCCCTATGGTTATCTAGATCTCACTCTAGTTATATAGATCTCCCTATGGTTATATAGATCTCACTCTAGTTATATAGATAATCCCTATGGTTATATAGACCTCCCTATGGTTATATAGATCTCCCTATGGTTATCTAGATCTTACTCTAGTTATATAAGATCTCCCTATGATAATCTAGATCTCCCTATGATAATCTAGATCTCCCTATGGTTATATAGACCTCCCTATGGTTATATAGATCTCACTTTAGTTATATAGATCTCACTCTAGTTACTATAGATCTCCCTATGGTTATCTAGATCTCCCTATGGTTATCTAGATCTCCCTATGGTTATCTAGATCTCCCTATGGTTATATACATCTCCCTATGGTTATCTAGATCTACTTATGGTTATCTAGATCTCCRTATGGTTATCTAGATCTCCCTATGGTTATCTAGATCTCACTCTGGTTAAACTCCCTGAAACATCCTCTGAGAGATGTTTTCATTCGATCAAGGAATCCAGACAACACAAGGATAATTTGGGAGGCCTATCTGATGCAAGGTGACGGCAATGACGTCAGAGCAGGATCAAAAGATTACTCAAGACACTTGTGCGGCAGAATTCTCAATATATCTGGAGTATTAAAACTTGTTAGCTCTGACAGCAGAAATAACAATGTAATTGATAAACAAAGTTGGTCTGTGCATACACACACCAAGAAACTTCTTATTTATCATTGGTCATCTTAAATATTGCATTTTCCTTGAAAGTATTTTTTTTTACTGATTAGTAAATTTATATTTTTGAAGTGTATCCTTTCTCTTATCACCTACTTTTACTAGTGAGCCTTCTAGAGAGGAGAAAGCAAATACGATTTAGGCAAGTCTTGTTAAGTTTATGGACTCACCTTTAAGAGGGACTTGACTCATGTGTATAGACTGGATGTATCTCTGAAGAAGGGCTAAACAGGCCTCTCCCATGTCAGCAATAACATCACTGAGTGGAGCAGTGGAGCGTCTCACACACCAGCAGGCCATGAAGCACCTGGGAGGGCCACACCTGTCCACGTACTTCCCAGCATTCTGAGCTCGGGGGCAACAATACTCAACAAACTTGATGCAGGGTGACTTTAAAAGGTGATGAACATTGTTAGGAGTTTTTGAGGGGTTTAGATACGTTTTATTTTATGAGTATCCTTGTTTATGAAAGACCTTTCTATGAAATGCCTGCCACCTCCAACTTGCCCTGAAAGTTGTCACTAGGGTGCCCAGGCCTAATCAAAGATTTGATCACGAGCTCCATATGTTGGTTCTAAACTTTGACCCCTTTAATTCAGTCCCATCTGACACCATCACTAGTTGCCAGCTTGACAGAAGGGCTTCTACCAAAGAGGAAGAGGCGAAGCGAGAGGGTTTACTCCATCAAAATCTGTCTACGATAAGCAGACTGATAAGCATACCGATAAGCAGACCGCCTGCCCTCCCGCCTTTGGGACAACAACTCCCATTGTTAGGGCGGAGACTAACCTAACGTAGCAGGCGTAAAGGAAACGCTTGCCCGGAGTTCCCACATCCGATTTTCTGTGGAAAATGAAGCTACGGTTGACGATAGCGCAATGGTTGAATTAATGTTGTTTCCAGGTCATTTCAATGAAACTAAGTTGAACCAACGTGGAATAGACGTTGAATTAACGTCTGTGCCCAGTGGGCCGTATCCCTGAAAACCGGATGCATCTGCTAAGGGTGGGAGGAGACAAGTCCATCTCGTCTTTATATACAGTATCTCTGCTTCTACGGACTCATCTTCTTCAGCGTGTGTGAGTCCACCCTCCCCACCCCATGTACTGTGTATCACAGACACAGACAGAGATGTTGTTGACATGCTGTATGAAGAGACTATAATGTGGAGATTCTCAATGGGCCAAACAACCTCCTCCACATCCCCATGAAGGGGACATCGCTGTGGTGAATGAGGTTATGTGTTTTAGGGCTGATTAAAAAAGCACTGCCTTAAATACCTAAATCTTCCATTTTCTTTGATAGGATGGAATGATAAAGGCCCAATTTGTTCCACATGTTTTTCCATTTCGCCTTTTCCTGCCTCTTGTCCCATGGGAAGGCTGCAGTATGGTGGTCTGTCTACAACTGTTTGGAGTTGGTTTAGGGGAAACATGCTAAGAGAACAACTATAATTAGATTTCAGAGAACATTGCTAAGGGATGGGTGAACGTAATGCTCAATGAAGAGCATGACAAATAAATGTGTACATACATTTTCTCCGTTATTATTATGTGGTTTCTAGAAATGCTACATATAAATATTATTTGAGAATATATTATTGTGTTTTCAGGAAATGGTTTGGGAGTCTCAAGGGCAATTTAAATATAATTTCATTGTAGAAAATGTGTTCATGATACTTCTTTGCTTTCAATGTATTTCTATCACATTCTATGGTTGTCTTATTTAACCTATATCCATTATAAAACAATCTTGTTAATTGTGAATATAGAGGAATAGAGAAATCTTAATATTTGCCACAGAACATTCCTGTGGACACTCTAAAAAAGCGACCTACTTAATATGTATTCATCAACCAGACATGACCAAATAAAATAAAACAATTCTCACAATAGCCATAAACACAGCAGTGGAGGCTTGTGGGAGGAGCTATAGGAGGATGGGCTCATTGAAATTGCTGGAATGGAATAAAAATGGAATGGAATCACACATGTGGATTCCAGTCATTACAATGAGCCTGTCCTCCTATAGCTCCTCCCACCAGCCTCCACTGGTTTGTACAGTATTGCATGAATTACTCCAGCTCTGTTACGACTCATCACCTTCTGTGTCAGACTAGCCATTACTGAACTGTGACTGTTGACACATCAAACAGCCTTCCGCTACTCTCCACCTTCCTATCGCACGCGCGCACACACACAGACCTACATTTTACATTTACATTTTAGTCATTTAGCAGACGCTCTTATCCAGAGCGACTTACAGTAGAGTGCATACATTTTATTACATTTTACATTTTACATACTGAGACAAGGATATCCCTACCGGCCAAACCCTCCCTAACCCGGACGACGCTATGCCAATTGTGCGTCGCCCCACGGACCTCCCGGTTGCGGCCGGCTGCGACAGAGCCTGGGCGTGAACCCAGAGACTCTGGTGGCGCAGCTAGCACTGCGATGCAGTGCCCTAGACCACTGCGCCACCCGGGAGACCTACACACACACACACACAAAAACACTGAGGTAGCACACACTTATGCACGGCGCACGCACACACACGCACGTACTCATGCACACACACACCCTGAGGTAGCACACACATAAATTGCACACACAGACTAAGGAAGCACACAGTAATTCCAGCGGTACCCGTTGCGGTGCAGACAGTCCTCCCTGCAGGTGATTAACCTTGGCTGTGGGAGAGAGGCAGACTGTAATGACAGGCATAGCCCAGCGATGTATACATGTTATAGAAGGAGGGAGCTGACTGATAACTAATACAATGGCAGGGTTTTGTCTTTCTCTCTCTCCTCACTTCCACCATTAATGAGAAAGACGGGAGCAGAACTCGGCTTCCATTTCTCCAATAAACTGTGATTCATGTCAGGGACAAGAGCAGGCTTTAGGCAGAGAGGGAGGAGAGAGAAAAGAAAATGAGGGAGGGAGAAAGAGAGAACGGAAGGAATGAGAAGGAGAGGGCCCATTTGATTGGTTAACACAGACATATGGATGTTCGGAGGACAAACTTGGTGTTTTGCTGCATTACCCCAAGCACTTCTCACAAAAGTTTCTGTGCTGAAGGTTGAAACCATGTGTCCTTAGGACTGCTGGTACTGGTAGCTCATTGGAGTCGATAGGCATCCGTTGACTTAGTAACGGATGATGATCCTCTCCCTGGATGATTTCCTTTGAACTGGGTCCATGTCTGTTTGCAGTGTACCCGCACTACATCCCACAATGGCACACAGGAATAGCTTCTTTCTCATTCACCTACTTACTTGCAGAGTTGAGTATTTTACTGTCCGCATTGGATTTGGAAAACTCTAAACTTTCAGTTACGTTGAGATTCATAGTCAGGGCCAAACATAACCAATACAGTGCTCAAATATTTTATTAAAAGTTGCTTAAAGTTCATTCTCATAAAAAGTTATTGAATGAAGTATGAACTTTTCACTATGGCACACCGTTTGCTCTATGTTGCCAATGTAAATAAAATCATAATGTCATTCCTGTTTCAATAATATTCATACATTTAGGGCTAATGTACTGTAAAGCATATTACATTTTTGTTATGTTGCCAAGTTGTGGTCCAACCATGCAGTTTCAGTTCTGCGTTGATGGATTATCTGCTTGACTTGCTCTGGGAGCCAACACATCCTGATGTCATAGTAGATATACAGTGGGATTGATCAATCATCCATGCAAGGAGGCCAACAGCATAAAAATATTATATTATTTATATGGCCAACAGTTCTCTGCAACCTTGCCATATATGAACTGGTTTCTTTGGATCAAAGTCCCTTGGGAGATACAGACTCTTTAAAATAACTCAGCTGTCAGAGGTTTCTGATATGACTTGGTGATATTTTCATCCAGTATTCAGATGGGCCTGATCAAGCTTAGGGCCCAGCTGGAGCTTCTGAGGGGATAGGTAGCTGTTTTTAAGACTGTAAGAACTTAACGTTCCACTTCGATCTTGTGGTGGTAACCCACACATTTTATAATGCTGAAAAATGATGTTTGCTAAACAGATTTGTTTGGGATTGTTGATTTGCTCTCCTCGTAGGACAAAAACCAGGGGATGGGACTTGTTTCGTGAGGTTTAGTCCACTGATAATATCAGGCAAATACAAAGAGATGTTATTCTAAGTTGTACATTTTGCAGAGCCAAAAGAAACTTAAAATGAAAAGCAATGATTTTAGGGTGTGGGTCTCTTTACTTTTACTTTGGTACTTGCAAAGAAGCCTGGTTAAGAAAATGTTAAAAGCTTTATCAATGTCATCATGTTTATATTCCATGTATAAAATAAACAAGTAATTGCTTAGTGAGGGCTAGCATGGTTAAACTATTATGCACACGATTACACAATTTCTATAATGAGGAATATGGTTAATGCTTAGGTTACTTCTGGATGATGGTTAATCAAATAAAAATTATTTAACATTTTCAAATAAAGTATATTCGTTTTCTCCTTTTCTCACATTAGTTTTTGAGGTCAAATAATACTGTACATCAAATGATTTTCTTCCACGATTCCAACCATGGTAATTGAGAGGGATGAACTCAAGTTTAGTATTCATATCCACATATAGGTACTTCAACAATCATAGGCAATACATGTAAATCAGAGGTTTAGAATAACAATGTTATGATTATAAGAACAAAAAAAMAACAAGTAAAGAAGTTAGAGAGCCCCCCCTTCCTAGACATTAGCACCAGTGAGCCACATCTCCTCAGTCACTGACTGCACTTACATATGGTATTCTGACTGGGCTAGACATTTATCTTTGTAAAAAAAATCAACAACAGGGTTTCAGGCAACTGCTGTTATTGTAGAGTTAGCAACCTGTGCTAGAAACGTGCAGAGATTCACAATGTCACAGAAATCAATACCCGCACATAACAGAACCCTACAAATAGGTTTTTATCTCACTCAATTCCCACACTAGATTGTGTTTACATCAGTCTCTCCACCACGAGCATCAATACAGGGCCAATCCCTATCTGCATCGCATCGCAGCATAGAATAGGCTAGATCAGGCTACCTGATAAATAATTTCACCCACCTGGTGTTCCAGGTCTAAATCAGTCCCTGATTAGAGGGGAACAATGAAAAAATGCAGTGGAATTGGGTGACTGGAGTCTTTGACAATGTRTTGGGCCTTACTCTGACACCYCCTAGTATATACTGCAGGTCCTGGGTGGCAGGWAGCTTGGCCCCAGTGATGTACTGGGCCATACGCATTACCCTCTGTAGCGCCTTACGGTCCGATGCCGAGCAGTGGCCATACCAGGCGGTGATGCAAGCGGTAAGGATGCTCTCGATGGTGCATCTGTGTACGTTTTTGAGGATCTGGGGACCCATGCCAAATCTTTTCTTGGTGATGTGGACATCAAGGAACTTGAAACTTTCGGCCCGCTACACTACAGCCCCGTCGATGTGAATGGAGGCATGTTTGTCCCTCCTTTTCCTGTAGTCCATGATTAGCTCCTTTGTCTTGCTTACGTTGAGGGAGAGGTTGATGTCCTGGCACCACCCTTCCAGGTCTCTAACCTCCTCCCTATAGGCTGTCTCATCATTGTCGGTGATCAGGCTTGCCACTGTTGTGTCATCAGCAAACTTAATGATGGTGTTGGAGTTGTGCTTGGCCACGCTGTCGTAGGTGAACAGGGAGTACAAGAGGGGACTAAGCAAGCACCCCTGGGGGGCCCCCGTGTTGAGGATCAGTGTGGCAGATGTGTTGTCCAGGTGGGAAAGCGCAGTGTGGAGTGCGATTGAGATTGCGTCATCTGTGGATCTGTTGGGGCGGTATGCGAATTGGAGTGGATCTAGGGTTTCCAGGATGATGGTGTTGATGTGAGCCATGACCAGCCTTTCAAAGCACTTCATGGCTACCGACCTGAGTGCTACGGGGTGGTATTCATTTAGGCAGGTTACCTTCGCTTTCCTGGGCACAGGGACTTTGGTGGTCTGCTTGAAACATGTTGGTATTACAGACTCGGTCAGTTGGMCCACGCATGCTCTGAGTACACGTCCTGGTAATCCGTCTGGCTCAGGCCACACACACAGCTTCTGGATGGCTGGCTAGAGACAGACTGTCAGAATATCTGTGGAGACGGGCTTACTTTAACTGCCTGCATTATTTAATGGATGGAGGACATAGTGACAGGGCCTACACATACAACATTATAGTATACAATAAACGTTAGAAGAAACACCAAAAATGTACACATGTACACAGACACAAGGCGAAACAAGCTGATGGTATGCCATAGGCATCCACCCACAAACATAATTATAATCCAACTTTTGGGACTGAGACATTTTACCGGATTCTATAGAGATCCATTACAATACCAAATATTGTCACCAGTTCAAAGCAAACAAATAAACTCAAATGTTACATCAGTGCCTACTGTTCAATGCTACTCTACAATAATAAGCATCAACAGGCTTGTTCACAGAGAGACCTCTAGATGTTTGTGGGCTGTACAGGACTATAAATGTTATACAAGTTAAAGGACTCTGGGCTTCTATAACATACATTTACATAATAAATGATCCTCTTCCTTTCCTCCACATTGAACTCACACTTGGCATTTTAGACCATTTCACAGACCAAGTGTGATATCTGCAGCAAAGGCATCTGAACCACATTAACTGTAGCTACAACACTGTTTTAAAAAGGCGTTTAATTCACCTGTAAGGTCGAAGGCAGGTGCTCATAAGTCACTGATTCAATCATCTTTAGGCAAGGTTGGCATACATAATTCAGATGAAATGTCTACCCTTTCCCTGAAAACACTCTCAATAAGTAGGTCAAGGAGAACTGCTCACCTCCTGTGAATGGTGCTGGGAACCAGAGGGAGGAGTGTCATTAAAATGCCTGGGAAGGAGTCAGATAAGAGGTATCAAAGGTCACTGGACCAGTAGAAAAAAGCATGATATGAAAACTGTCATGTAAAGCCTAGAAAGGCTAGAGACTCATGCAAATTAAGCATAACATGGCCACAGACAAAATTACCTTAAAATTACCTTTCTGACTAATGCTAATAAACAAATGACAGACCATCTGAGGCAGCAAGTGAAGAGCATGTCTGGACATGTACATATCATATCACACCAGGAATGTGATGGATCAAAAAAGTGATTGTCCCTTCAAACTGTTCTAGCTGAACCAGGGTTAATCAGAAGTACTAAAAAAACTTCAACAGTATGAATACAAAATATATTGGGTAAGAAATTAAAACTGCACAAATAAGTACTTAGACAGGGAAATAKGCACAGCATTCAAAAAGCTAATCAAGACTAGGAATGAAGTTATAAACAAGGTACAAGTGCAGCAATGAACCCATGAAATGAGGGAATGATGACCAGAGCCCTCCACATATGCAACATACTAAGGTTCAGGTAAAATGACTAGGCTATTAGTCTGCTTTTACGTTATATCATTTTCTTCCTTTTTTGTCAATGTTATCCTACACTGGAGGGTAAGCTGAAAGGAACAATTTTAACAAATTAAATCATAACATAAAAAGAGAATCATCACACTAATATTACTGAAAACAAAATAAAAACAAACAATGACTGGAATCACTGGGCTTCAAGCCACTTTAGCAATTAACATATTACATCTTGATGCAAATTAATACATTTCAGATAAAATATCCTTTGTTGCTTGGATTGACAGAACCGGACTTCTCTCGAAGATCTGTGGGACCTTGGCAAAGCACCGGGGGTTCCTGTAGTTCTGGTTCTGCTATTCGTCCAGAGTATAAATAGTTAAGTTAGTTCTAAAGGTTCTTTGGTAATTGCTGAAAAAACAAAATGGGGAAAAAAGTATTAKAATTAAATTTCACCAAAAAAAAGGGGTAAAGTGAAATCAATACTCAGAAATGAGTACTTCATTGCATTAGAAGAAAACATGCAATCAATTATCAAATTAAGACCAAAATGTCCTCTACAGAGGGCAGCAGTAGATACAAACACACACACACGGAGATGCCTGTACCTGCAGTGGAGATCTGAGGGGGGCTGCCGTTGAGGCTTGGTGCCTGGTCAGCCACATGGTTCATCAGGTTCAGCAGCTCGGTCATCACCCCTGGAGACAAACCCATACAAGTTACACACACATTACAGGCAGAACAAGTTCAAAGAAAAATCATAAGAATAAGATGCAGGACAGAAAGAATATACAATATCAATGGCATGAAAAACCTGGGAATTATCATTCCATTTGAGGGTCATTATGAGTGTCATTCAGAAAGCTTGAATAAGTGGCTTTGGATAAAACCGTATGCTAAGTGGCTTATATACCATTACTTAATAATACTAATACTTATCAAAGTATTATTATTATGATTATATATTATATTAAGCTCGTGTCCATTATCAAAAAGGCATGCAATAATTGTATTCGAGATAAAAAAGGAAATTATCAATCTAGAAAAATCACATCTGAAACAAGTCTGCTCTAACATGTGGGAAACTCGCCAAAAACCATGTGATGTCATAGCGCGCTGAGAAATGGAAATCCAAGAGAGCTTCCTATTGTTACATGTGCACCACCTGAGGAGGAAGGGCTTGTGGTAATGGCTGGAGCGGAATGGTATCGAATACATCAAACACATGGATTCCATGTGGCTTAAGCACTGCACAGGTTTGAAAGCAGCTTTAAGATCCATAGGTAGGTTAGGATTCAAGTTTATTAATACTGGTATGAATTAAAGAGATTGAACAGGATCTTAAGCACTTACACATGTTTTACATATTGTATGAATTGGAATTCGTGACATATAAAAACTGCAAGAGATTTCTTTTTTTGCAGGACATAACATAACATAACATAACATATGAAATGGATGATGCTGTACACAATTGTGCACACTTTTTGGCTTATGAGCGATATATTCAAAATTACTGCCTGAAATTATACAAAACCTTTATAACGCATCTTTAAGTCTCACACCAGACTGGGATTTCACACACAGCCTTGCAGATCATTACAGCCAACCACGGAGGATTCACGACAACATAAGATAAGGACTTGGTAAACGGATAAACGCTACATGGACTGTGTGTGTGTGGACAGGGAAGGGTTTTGGGGGGATAAATACAGACTTCAAGAGGACAACGAGAGGCAAGGCAACACTCAAGAAATAGAGTATATCCTGCTTCCTTACAAGACCTCAGATATGACCTGACAGAGTTGAATAAGTTATGCTATATTGATGCTTTCACCCTTCTAGTCATGTGAAAGCATTGATTAAATAATGATGCATTTGTGAAGTGTTTGAGTGGGAGAAAAAAACAGACTGGCTGTCTACATTCAGAGTAGAATTTCAGAGAAATAAACCAGTCTCTGGAAATAATACTTGTCAGGTAAGAAATGATCAAATTGCTCCCTCTAGAGGAAATAGAGAACTTCACAAGGACTCTCTAAAATGTACCCTCTTGAAGATTCTTCTCTGGAGAAGATTTCTGCACAGACCTGGTCTCGGATCCTTTCTGCTCAGGCGGCGTTGAGGGTTTGCTGCTGTTGCTCTGTTGCACGCTGGGAAGCACCACTACTGACCTCCCCTGGACACGGCAGAAGGTCTTAGAGCAATATGAACAGAGATATCCACACAACAGCTATACAGTCACAACCAAATCTTAACAGTTGATAGAGGCAAAACAAATAAATAAATATGCATATGGACACAAAATACAGGAAACCTGTTTGTTAATGATGAAATATTATTAGTTACATCTCACAGCTACATTAAGAGAAACAATATATTTGCATATTACAATGTGTCAGCTTTAGGGGTGTGAACATTTAAACCAAATTGGGATCCTTAACATTAAGAAAAATCCCTAAAGGAAAAACTATACAGGATTCCAATGCGGATAGATAGGCCTAGTGCACGATTCGGCCTGGTTGCCAACTGCCTATACTGTGCCCCTCCTCTTCTCTCAGTCCCTCGCTAGCTCTCTATGAAAGATGCAAGTGTTCTTGGAAGTATGGCAACTAATCAGTCTCCTCCGTTCCAAAGTACTGCATCTTAGGAGTCGATTCCTAGCAGAAGATGTATTTTCTTTCTACTAACAAACTTTCAAGAACTTTCTTTTAAGAGAGAGTGGTCTGCGTCCTGTTTGATTGACAGTTCTGGTAGCCTAGTAATGGACGTTAGTCCCGCTTCAGAAGCGGCATTCCGAGACACTTTCAAGGGTATATGACTGCGGTAGATATAACTTTATTGCCCGGCCCTAGCGGTCATATATATGTAATAGGATCATTGTTCTGCATTGTGAATTGAAGTGGAATTTTATGATTTTCTATCGTTTTAACAGAAAACAAATTTAAAAAATGGCTGTTTTAACGTTAAGCATAATTGTCCATTTGTCACATCTCTGGTCAGCTTAAGGACCTCTTACATGGACTTGGAGAGGCTATGGAATGAATGAAGCCCCCACTTCCTCCTCCACCTCCAAGCCCTCATCTGCACCCTCCACTGGGACTAGAGGTTCCCCATATAACCCATAAGAAACAACCTCCAGAGTGAATGAGTTGATCGGCTGGCAAACCACAGCCTGGCACTCATTGGTCTCAGGGAAATCTGGGTGACACGGTGGCTCCCCCTCCTCTGACACAGCCACCTGTGGCCTCTGCAATCCTTCCCTTCCCCTGACCAAAGGGCTGTACGAGATGTGGGGCTGCAGGGGCGTCACAGCTTGACACGTCCTTCCCTGCCTTCAGTGCTTATAGGTAGGACCTGGAGAAATAACCCTCATCGCTTACGCTCTCCTCTTCCTCCTGTTGGTTTATCTTTTTCTTTTCCTTTCCCTCTTTCTCCTTCTCCTTCTCCCACCATCTTGTCTCATTTTCCATCCTCCCCCTCTCCCACCTCATCATTTCCCTACCCTGTGTTGGACTGAGCCAAGAGAGGCTTAGTTGCTGGTTGTCTCCGTCACTAGGGTTACGGACACTGTCCGTGTCGTAAAAGCTGTTACAGCTTTCGACGAAGGCTTCAATGCCCTCATCCCTCCCCCTGTCGCTGTCAATGGGGCTCAGGCACATGTCATCCACGTCAAAGTCAAAAACAGGCCTCAGTGTCGTTAGATGCTGGGCTGCTTGGAGCCGCAACACCACCCTGTCTAGTGCCTGCTTCTCCTTCTTGCCCACTCTGGACATTATCGAAGTTTGACACACATACAGATTCTGGTGTACCTTTAACTTTCACTGTATTTTCCACACTAGATGGAACTTCTTGGGTGTCAGTAGCAGGGGAGACAGTGACTATATCTGGAAGGGGTTGCATGAATCTACAACACAAGACAGGTCTGGGGAGACTGTCTTTGGACTACAGGGCTTTTTGAAAGGAGTCTTGTTCCTGTCATCAATTCAGGAGCCATCCAATTGCCTCTTGTGACTTCTAGGGGCATTGTTGTTCACAATCTCTATTTTCAAGTTGCAGAATGTCTGAATTGTGTGACTGGTTACTGCTGCTAGGACTAATCTACCACTTTTGCAAGTTATCATTCTGGAATACACAGAGTGGTCTCAAGTGGCCAAAAGTACAATTATCATCTACTTTATGCATGGTTTCTCACTACTAAGCATATGAAACCAAGCATGCCATGACAATGAAAATGATCCAGAATCCCGTGAGAATGGTGAACAATCCACATTTTTATTTTATTTTTCTAAAGATTGAAATAAGAAAATCTAACATGAAACTAGCTTTACCTCTGTGCCGAACCAAGCCATACACCTACCYGCTCTTTAAAAAGTTGGGTAAACAATACTTTCCTGCGGATATTTTTGTCTCAAATTTAGAGCAGCAGAAGGACAAACAGTACAGCAACRGGTAGAGTTTGCATGTAATTTTATTCAACACTCTGACTTGTAAGGAACATTTACTCGAGTTCGCACACAAATGTCTCAGGCTGTATATACAACGCATTCGGAAAGTATTCAGACCGACTCCTTCCCTTTTTCCACATTTTATTACTTTACAGCCTTATTCTAAAATGGATTAAATTCATTTTTTCCTCATCAATCTACACACAATACACCAAGATGACAAATTGAAAACAGGTTTTTTGAATGTTTTGCAAATTCATCAAAAATAAAAAACATAAGTATTCAGACCCTTTGCTATGAGACTTGAAATTGGGCTCAGCTGCATCCTGTTTCCTCAATTGATTGGACATGATTTGGAAAGGCACACACATGTCTATATAAGGTCCCACAGTTGACAGTACATGTCAGAGAAAAAAACCAAGCCATAAGGTCGAAGGAATTGTCTGTAGAGCTCCGAGACAGGATTGTGTCAAATGCACAGATCTAGGTATGGGTACCAAAAAATGTCTACAGCATTGAAGGTCCCCAAGAACACAGTGACCTTTATCATTTTTAAATGGAATTAGTTTGGAACCACCAAGACTCTTCCTAGAGCTTGGTGGTTCCAGGACCTCGGCCAGGCACGACTCCAACACCATCATTAAGTTTGCTGATGACACAACAGTGGTAGGCCTGATCACCAACAATGATGAGACAGCCTATAGGGAGGAGGTCAAAGACCTGACCGTGTGGTGCAAGGACAAGAACCTCTCCCTCAACGTGATCAAGACAAATGAGATGATTGTGAACTACAGGAAAAGGAGGACCGAGCACGCCCCCATTCTCATCGACGAGGCTGTAGTGGAGCAGGTTGAGATCTTAAAGTTCCTTGGTGTCCACATCCCCAACAAACTAACATGGTCCAAGCATACCAAGACAGTCGTGAAGAGGGCAGGACAAAACCTATTCCCCCTCAGGAGACTGAAAAGATTTGGCATGGGTCTTCAGATCCTTAAACGGTTTTACAGCTGCACCATCGAGAGCATCCTGATGGGTTGCATCACTGCCTGGTATGGCAACTGCTCGACCACAAGGCACTACAGTGGGTAGTGCGTACGGCCCAGCACATCACCGGGGCCAAGCTTCCTGCCATCCAGGACCTCTATACCAGGCGGTGTCAGAGGAAGGCCCTAAAAATTGAAGACCATCCACCCTAGTCATAGACTGTTCTAACTATAAGATTTCACCTTCCTTATAACTGTATACATCTTTGTATGTTTAATGTTAGAGAACATTTGCATATTTTCTAAAGGTCTCTCTTGATCAAATTGTCTGCCCCCTTTGATGTGTATGTCACAGAGCTCTAGCTTGGATTCCTGGACTCTTTAGGAACTCACTGTTCATCTCATATTAATATTGTCCATCTTTGACAAACAAAGTATTTTTTGTTTAAAATCTATGAATTATTTAAGATTAATGGCTATGAATCGATCTCTGAACCATGATTAAGCCACTTTCTCCTGCTGCGCTATTATGTAATGATTGCAGGCATGTGCTTTGTCAGTGGCTGTGATGTTGGGTTCAGCCAGGAGTTGATGGACAGTCAGAAGAGCGAATGAAATGGTAGGACGGACATCCCAGCTTCAAGTGGTTTCAGATTTCACATCAGAAAAAATACTATTGTGTCCGTGGTAACCAGGGCTATRMCCCAATGCAAGCCATTTCGATCTACGGTATCCACAGATCAATTTATAAATGAAATGTCGGTCGGAACCGGTACCAGAACCACACAGGTACCCTTACATCTAAGAGGTCTTAACTAACAGGGTTTTAGTTTTTGATTTGATGGGTTGATGGGAAAATGAGCGAAATGCTAATGTTTGTGGGCTAGCATAAAGCGGCTCATCTGATGTTACTAGCTACTGTTAGCTAGCTAGCAAACACATTTGCAATTATTTGCTTCCCTCCCCCATATCATATTTATAGCATTTACCATTACAAAGAAAAAATTGAAGCACTAACCTGTATGGGTTTGTACAACTTGTTGGACTGTGCCAGTGAAGTGTCAAATTTAGCTAATGTTCATAAACCAATTCTATTTTGGATAAACCACCAATGGCACGGGCAAAAGCTTGGCACCTTCATTTAACAGGTGCACGCATGAAACTAGAGGTCAGTGAGTGCATATGACGTCTTCACATTATGGATTTAGCCAGATCTCCCRGAAGATCTACAATCAGAAATAGGCAAAGATACATTAAAATATATCTTGTTACAAAATCCAAAATATCATAAAGACCAATCAAATATAAAATACTGCTGCCAAACAATGTGACCCTACGACCAACAATGCCATGAACAATACTAATAGCTACCATCTATGACCAATATCCCAGATAATTGGCACAGTTCATAGAGTAAMTCTTCAGAGCTTTGTGGCCCCTATTTAGCGAATACATATTACTCAAAATTCAATGTGTTGGTGTCAGTAATGAGTTTCCATGAGAGTGACATAATCAGAGGTGCATGTGGAGGCACAAAAGGGTTTGAAGTTGAGGCAGGGGACTCGCTTCCCGAATGAGAGTAAGTATAATGATAGTGTGGCAATAACAGTGTGTTCGCTTTCAAAGTTGAGTTCAGTCCCACCTTTTGGAGCAAATTCACTGCATTCTATGTGCTTCAACTACCAACACCTCTCAAGGCCTCACACTACAGTACCATCAGACTTCTGATACCAGTGCAGCAACATTGGAGTGATAGAGGGCCACAAAATTGTGAACCACTATTAAAAAAAAGTATTTMGAAAATACAAAATACCATTCTCTGAAGTATCTTGTTACAAATTACATTGGGATTTTCCCAGGCCTTTGAAATACAAATGACTAATGTAAATCCTCAAAAGTAATTGAAATACACATTTTAAATACATGTAACAGGTAACAGGTCCTACAATGACCTAAACAAACAAGACCTAACATTATTATCCTCATATAACATGAATTTATGTTCATGTTTAATGTCAATGGCATTGATTACTTGAATATAACCACAGAGATAGCTATTATTTGATGACGGAGCTGAGCAGTGTGTATTATYTACAGGACCAGTCAAAAGTTTGGACACACCTACTCATTCAAGGGTTTTTCTTTATTTTGCCTATGGAGTGCTGCATCAAATGACCTGGACTCCACAATCACCCGACCTCAACCCAATTGAGATGGTTTGGGATGAGTTGGACCGCKGAGTGAAGAACAAGCAGCAAACATGTGCTCAGCATATGTGGGTACTCCTTCAAGACTGTTGGAAAAGCATTCCAGGTGAAGCTGGTTGAGAGAATGCCAAGAGTGTGCAAAGCTGTCTTCAAGGCAAAGAGTGGATACTTTGAAGAATCTCAAATATAAAATGTATTTGATTTGTTTAACACTTTTTTGGTTACTACATGATTCTGTATGTGTTATTTCATAGTTTTGACGTCTTCACTATTACTATTCTTCTAATGTAGAAAATAGTACAAATAAAGAAAAACCCTGGAATGAGTAGGTGTCCAAACTTTTGACTGGTACTGTGTGTGTGTGTGTGTGTGTGTGTGTGTGTGTGTGTGTATATACAGTATATATATATAAATAATTGAAGTCGGAAGTTTACATACACATTAGCCAAATACATTTAAACTCAGTTTTTCACAATTCCTGACATTTAATCCTAGTAAAAATTCCCAGTCTTAGGTCAATTAGGATCACCACTTTATTTTAAGAATGTGAAATGTCAGAATAATAGTAGAGAGAATGATTTATTTCAGCTTTTATTTCTTTCATCACATTCCCAGTGGGTCAGAAGTTTACATACACTCAATTAGTATTTGGTAGCGTTGCCTTTAAATTATTTAACTTTGGTCAAACGTTTCGTGTAGCCTTCCACAAGCTTCCCACAATAAGTTGGGTGAATTTTGGCCCATTCCTCCTGACAGAGCTGGTGTAACTGAGTCAGGTTTGTAGGCCTCCTTGCTCGCACATGCTTTTTCTTTTCTGCCCACAATATTTCTATGGGATTGAGGTCAGGGCTTTGTGATGGCCACTCCAATACCTTGACTTTGTTGACCTTAAGCCATTTTGCCACAACTTTAGAAGTATGCTTGGGGTCATTGTCCTGACTGATGTCTTGAGATGTTGCAGGTAACCTAGTGGTTAGAGTGTTGGACTTGAACCAAAAGGTTGCAAGATCAAATCCGTAAGCTGACAAGGTAAAAATCTAGCAGTTAACCCACTGCTCTTAGGCCATCATTGAAAATAAGAATTTTCTTAACTGACTTGCCTAATTAAATAAAGGTACAAATATATTTAAATATCCACATAATTTTCCTACCTCATGATGCCATCTATTTTGTGAAGTGCACCAGTCCCTCCTGCAGCAAAGCACCCACAAAACATGATGCTGCCACCCCCGTGCTTCACGGTTGGGATGGTGTTCTTCGGCTTGCAAGCATCCCCCTTTTTCCTCCAAACATAACGATGGTCATTACGGCCAAACAGTTCTATTTTTGTTTCATTAGACCAGAGGACATTTCTCCAAAAAGTACAATCTTTGTCCCCATGTGCAGTTGCAAACCGGCTTTTTTATGGCGGTTTTMGAACAGTGGCTTCTTCCTTGCTGAGCGGCCTTTCAGGTTATGTCGATATAGGACTCATGTGGATCTAGATACTTTTGTACTTTTGTTTCCTCCAGCATCTTCACAAGGTCCTTTGCTGTTGTTCTGGGATTGATTTGCACTTTTCGCACCAAATTACGTTAATCTCTAGGAGACCGAACACGCCTCCTTCCWGAGRGGTATGATGGCTGTGTGGTCCCATGGTTTTTATATTTGCGTACTATTGTTCGTACAGATGAACGTGGTACCTTCAGGCGTTTGGAAATTGCTCCCAAGAATGAACCAGACTTGTGGAGGTCTACAATGTTTTTTCTGAGGTCTTGGCTGATTTCTTTTGATTTTCCCCATGATGTCAAGCAGAGGCACAGAGTTTGAAGGTAGGCCTTGAAATACATCCACAGGTTTTGACTCCACCAATTGACTCAAATTATGTCAATTAGCCTATCAGAAGCTTCTAAAGCCATGACATAATATTCTGGAATTTTCCAAGCTGTTTAAAGGCACAGTCAGCTTTGTGTATGTAAACTTCTGACCCACTGGAATTGTGATACAGTGAATTATAAGTGAAATAATCTGTCTGTAAACAATTGTTGGAAAAATTACTTGTGTCATGCACAAAGTAGATGTCCTAACCYACTTGCCAAAACTATAGTTAATTAAAAAGACATTTGTGGAATGGTTTTAATGACTCCAACCTAAGTGTATGTAAACTTCCGACTTCAACTGTATATAAATAAAATACAATAGCCTCACACTGATGCATACATTTTATTGAATTCAGAGGTAACATAATACCAGAAATTATAAAAATGTATTTCAAACTGTATCAAAAATGTCAGCGATATTAACACGGAGACTTGAACTTAACTCAAACCCTCATATGATATCTTCAAAATTAAATCTCCAAACTGTCAAGTAAACTATCAAAATGAGCACAAACCAGATTAGACAATATTACGGTGGTACATGTAAGAGCTAGATGGTTATTATAATAACAATCAATGACATGAAAGTATGTGCTTTGTAGAGGGATGAGTGGAGAGTGCAAAAATAGATTTTGCAATAGAATAAAAATAKGTTTCTTTATACACACACACAACCCACATATTATGTATGCAAGTAACACAGGAGGCCGGTGAAACCTTAATTGGGGAGGACATGCTCATACTAATGGCTAGAAGGGAATAAATGGAATCGAAAACACATCAAACACACGGTTTCCATGTGTTTGATATCATTCCATTCACTCCATTCCAGCCATTATGCGCCATCCTCCCCTCAGCAGCCTCCTGTGGCAAGTACATTTTGTTAAAGCCCGTTTGCCCAATTATTAGAGCCATTGAGCTCAGAGGAGGTGATGGTCACCCTCACTTTATTCTTATATTTGGCATCATGGCTGAAGTTCACTCCAGCTGGTGGCTTTGACTACATCACCAGTAAGTTTCCCCTCTGAGTGAGTTACTCCTCCATCCACTTATATTAACAAAGGGAACATAACTGTGGCATTCARCCAGACTCAAACACTGACCATGGATGTGTTGACCTTAAATATACTCATTACTTTCTGCCTCTAACGCTTAAATGTGCCTTCACCAAATGCTCAACAAGTGATAAATTATAGCTCCGTTTGTATCAGATTATGTATACTGTATATACACACATACATACCAGTCAGTAGAGACAGAGGCACATTGAATAATGGGGTATTGAATGTAGCAAACACCAGATGACTGGATGTTTAAAACAATGGTTGAAAACAAATGGTTGTATTGCTTTGGTCTTAGTTCTGGAGGCTCTCGGCTCCAGTAGGTCCCTCCTGGTTGGTCAGTTAGACACGCTAACAGTCACATCCCTCAAGATGGCAACACTGAGTGGACTTTCAGATCGAATCATGTACAAACTCCACTAGGCCTGCTATTCTTTCACAGACATCCCACAGTCACTGCCTCTCTACTGCTTTCACCCACATACCTATCGCTTTCCTTCTCCATCTTTCGCTCTCCCCCTCGATGCCTTGCTTCCGCAGTGGCTCCACCCTTAGAACCCAAACATATAGTCTTTTTCGCCGTTGTCTGCATCCGTTTTGTCCCAGTTAGCTGGGGACAGGCACTCTTCAGTGTTGAAGTCCTGAGGGTTTACCCCAATGTCCAGGACCTGGGGGTTATTGCGAGACTCAGCGAGTCTGGAGGGGGGAGGAGACATTTCACTTATCACATTCATAAGGCAAAAGATACCAAATATCAGATGGGATGTGAAAACTCAATACATTGAAATTAACAGACATGTGGAAACTTTAACATTCAAAAGCATTTAAAATGACAAACGTGTGTATTGACATGATAGGAAAGATACTATACAAAAATGTGTCAAACTTGAGTAAGCAACTAAAAAGACAGTGTGTTGGTCTCGAGTTACACTATCCAGAACTAAACTGTAGAGGCATGTKTTTTTAAATGATCAAACAGTGAGGTATGGTTATCTAAGTACTTCACACAGCTACAACTCTCAGGCCTGACTCTCAACACCACTTCACTGCTACGACAGCAACACCACTTGGCTCACCATGTCATTACTCATTCAGTGATGTTGCAATAATGGCGAAATGGCTGTAGATGTGAAGCAGAATAACACACAAATCCAAGACCATGTGGGCATGGACAAAATGAGAATAAATGACAATCAACATGTTAGCGGAGAACCCTGCCGTTCATACACTGCACAGCCTTCCCAACCTCTGTGCACTTTGCTGGTGTAATGTTGGAACCTGTAGTCCAAATTTACATCAGACGGGTAACTTCTCTGTCTTGGTTTGAGCCATACGTTTGCTCAGCGTGGTCTCAACATAAGGGAAGTCAATAGGACAGGGTTCTGAGCCATGGTAATGGGATGCTCCTATAGGGACATATGCAACTACAGGCATTTGTAATGGCAGAATGCTACAGATCCACATCCATGCTCAGACAGATGGGCTGGGTACGGTGAGGATGGAGAGTGACAAAGGGGTCACAGTTGTGGTGTGGGTGGTGAATGGAGTGCGGGTGACTGGGGGAAGTGAGGGTGGGACACTGCACGTCCAATGGATGACGTCATTACCTGAGTATGATTCAAAGCTATCCAGACTGCGGCTGAGGGGTGCAAAGGAAATGTCAATAGTCAGACAACTGTTACTATTCCCCTATATTTTTATTATGATGAACACCAGAGCATTCCCAATGAACTTAAAAGCTGCATTAACTTCCTGCAGCCAGAAGATGGCACTGTAAATCCTTCTTGCGTTACAGCGATCTTAGTGAGGTCAGTGTCAGTGTTGAGAGTTCCGACTCCTGGGCACAAACTTCCTTCATATCGATGTTTAAAGGAATGTACAAGGAGAGAAAGTGTAGGTGCCCACACAGCTAAACTAAATCACTCACACAGAGAATGAAGGCAAGAAATGTCAARTCTGTCTCTTATTTTATAACTCACTAGTAAAAAACTAAATAACAGGGATGGAGGATTGTCACTAAAACTGTTCTTTGCTTCAGAAGAAGTCCTGAAGGAGGAAAACCATTCAGTCTAAAATGACATCCCTGGACTTCTAGAGTTCTGCTACACCATTATACCACCCACAGCAAGTTTGGAGGGACAAAAGCCCATCTGCCAATAAACTGCCTTTTACTGAGTTATTTCCTGAAACTCAGAGGAAAAGTCTGACCTCATTTCACCCCATTCCCAGAGGTAAAATAAAGGAAAGAACAAGCATTAGCAACAACAACATATCCCTGACTGTCAATATGCCGGAGTTTATAAACAACCCAGTCAAGAGAATAACTAAAGTCTCAGACAGAAGCTTATTTTCTGTCATCGCTGGTTTTGGTCTTTTTAGAAAATCTATACTCAAAGTGCTCTTAGGAGCTTGTTGAAAATCTCCAGTTGCCACTTCCAAGTCTCCTCAAGTAACTAAAAACGATCCATACTCCTATCATATATCGGCTACAGACATACAAGGAAAGCAAGTACTGACATCAGTTATGTTTGATCAGGCCAAGTGACAGTGAATCAGTTCAGCAGCACTCATATATGGAGATATAGTGACAGAACTTCCTCTCACTCTTCACCACAGCTCAACACCCACTACTTCAATAATAAGAGTGCAGCTCTGCAATCAGCTCTCTCTGATAGACTAAAGGCTTGAACCGGGGGACTCATTTATCAATGGTGCGTGCGTAACAAAAATACTCTACACCTTGCGTGTGCCAGTTTTCCTGCAAAGGTTGGTATTTATCCATTTTGAACATGGGAAAGTGTGTGTATCAAACTACAGCTCAGACCATGCATACACACAACTTCTAGTGGTTGATCAATTGTATTGCAAGCAAATAACGTAATAATAAAACAGATACCTTTGCCATTGGTAAGGAGATCACATAGTAGTTTACAGCATAATGTTTTTGACTTAAGGCCTAAATCATACTTGTATTTTCTGACATGACTAGTTTATTCCCGCTAGACAACATTTACATTTAAGTCATTTAGCTGACGCTCTTATCCAGAGCGACTTACAAATTGGAAAGTTCATACATATTCATCCTGGTCCCCCCGTGGGGAATGAACCCACAACCCTGGCGTTGCAAGCGCCATGCTCTCTACCAACTGAGTCACACGGGACCACAACAAATATTAGGCTACCATTTATCCATTAATAATTCAATAGCCAAGAAAGCTTGGAAGTATATAGACCAGTAGCCTATTTAAAATATTGATAGTACGGGTAGGCTACAGTATTGCTGTAAGATAGGAGTGTGACGTCATAGCCCATTTAATATTAGAGTCTATACCAAGGCAGGTGATAGAAACCCAATCATCTATTGATTACCAAAATATTGAACAACAATTCAACTTTTGCATAGTGTGTGGGCTGTAGCATTTACATTTAAATTGTTTGAATAGACAATCAATCTTGCAGAATGCGCTTGGCACTTGCTATAGTCGGCATGCATTTTTAGTTTGAAAAAGTCACTGCAAAATATTAAAACATTCTACACACACCTCTACAGAAATGTGATGAAATTTGCCTTTGCACTTTCTTTTAGAAACAGACATGTCCCAGTTCCAAAATGTCCAAATAATACAGCAAATGAGGGTGTTTTTGTTACTATAAAAGATTAACGGAAGGCGTTTTCCAGACAGGGTTGTATCGCTCGTTCACAAGCACACAAATATATGGCTCTGATTTATCAATGAAAACGTGTATATGTTGCGTGCAACAGTTCGATTAATCCCAATAATTTGTTGCGCACGCGAACACTAGAATCTCCACTTACGACAGAATTTAGTAAGAAATGTACACATGGTTGATAAATAAGGCCCCAGGTCCTCTGCCTACTAAATTTCCCTCAATTAAACCAATCTGTGGTCGGACTGCCCATCACTTCTCCACAGAGTCCCCTCGTTAATCACAGCAGCATAGATTAACGGCCTAGTGAGTAATTACTGTGTGTGCAGACAAATAATTATCTGATAACAGGACTAGAATGGTCTCAATGCTTGATTACCGCCCCTCTGAAGCACATTGTCCCTACCGCCAGACAAAGACTGATAAACAGAGGAGAGGCCACCGTCAGTTTCAAATGAAACAAAATGAAAAGAGCCCTGGGGGAAATGAAAGCACTGATAAGACTGGAATTAGACTATAACTTAGTGGCTACATAAAAKATTWAAATAAAAAAAACATCTTGGGAATTGTGATTCAGCATCCCTAAAGACCTCARCAGGACATGTCATTGAAACAAGATGGACTTCTTTGAGCTCTGCATGAGTTGGGTTAGTTTAAAATGAGCCCTTGAGCAGGGTTGGGCAGTAACTGATTACAAAAAATCTGTAATTGTAATCAGTTACGTTACCAGCCACAATATTGTAATCGGATTAKAGATACTTTTGAAAAACTAGATTACTTCTTYGATAACATTTACATTTAGAAATGATGTTTGTGACAAAATACATGATGACATCTTTCTGTTATCTCAATGAAATGAATCATTGAAAAAAGGTGCAAGTTTTAGTTTGTTCCACCTCAGAGAGTCTGACCACGTCAGGGACCACTATGATGACACACCAAATGCATTTGATAGATCCTTTTTGTGTTCTTCTAATGCCTCTTAAAAAGGAAAATTCCACCCCAAAACAATATTTTGGTAAATGTTTTGCATGTCAGCAATCAAGTTAAGATATATTACCTTCAAAATACAGAAATACAACCGGTATGATGCATTTTCAGTCATATGATGCAAAATGCATCATACTGGCTGTATTTCTGTATTTTGAAAGTAATATATCTTGATAACTTGATTGCTGACATGCAAAACATTTTGGGACTATATCAACAATAGACTAATGAAACAAATACRAAAAGATAATTTTGGGGTGGAATTTTCTTTTAAGGGGAAAGTACTCCAACTGTAACTAATCAGATTACATTACTGAGTTTGGGTAATCCAGAAGTTACGTTACTGATTACAATTTTGGACAGGTAACTAACGGATTACATTTAAAAAGTAACCTACCGAACCCTGCACTTGAGGAATTCCAGTCTGTACAAGAGCACAGAGAATACACTGAAGGACGTGTCCAGTTAACCTTGAACCTGCTAGTTGTATGACCGAAAACCAATGCTCTGTGTATTTATCCCGCAACCACTGCCATTGAAGCTTGCAGAATACAATCTATCCAAAGTCCTCACTTAAAAACCTATTGTTAAATCACTGCTTGTGGGGCCTGGCCAGTAGAAAGGCAGGCTGAGAAAGCAGAAGATTACTAAGTTGGGCGTTGAGGCCAGTAAACTAAACACAGACAGTTTCTTGGATATAAGTGTAGCGAGTGCCCAGCGGCGAGCCAGCAGGTGGGAATGGCAGTGTTTATAAGACAAGCCTTAAAATTGTGTGTGTGGTAATGCAGAGGGACTGGACAGGGCACAGTAAAATCACACACCTTGAGAAAGCTTCATCCAGACCATCCTCAAGCTCCTACCAGACAAAACACACATATAGACAAGTTCAGGGAAAGAAGACCATGTCAAAATAATTGAAATACTGTTTAAAAAACGACATTTGTTTCAGAAAGGTTAACAGTAGCTAAACTACAGGAAGTGATGGCATTATGACTATAAATGGAAMGTTTGGGTTCTGAGCAGCTAAAGGAAACACACACCTCTATCCAAATGTTCCCTGTAATAGAAGTATATGATTGCAGAGTAACAGCTCCACACCCTCCCCTGCTATGGGGACCATCTGATAAGTCTTGTTCTGTTCAATGCACCATTGTCCTGAGCTAAACTCAACCCATAATCATACTCTACTATAAAGACACTGCCTTTGAATCAAGTATGTATGCTAGGAGCTACTGTCAATACTGTATTATTTCAATCTTACCTTTACAGTATACTGGTAGCCATTCTATGTCCATTTGATGTAACCATACAGCTCTCCAAGCCTTCATTCTCTCATCCATAAAGCATTGCCCCTCTTATTAAGCATGTGTAGCTACAGTAGTTCTATTCTAGCCCCCATTCTCTTACCCATACAGTATTGTTGTTCTCTGTGGCGTGGTTGTGCGTCATGAATGGGTCTGGTTCGCTCTCCTTTGTCCCTGAGTGCAGCAGCGCCATGTTTGCCCCCTCTGCCAAGTCCAGAAGGTTCCCTGTGGCCACTTCTGTAACACAGAGAAAACAAACACACTACATTAATCTCAGAGGGAAGAACAGTACTTTCAATATCAACAACATTGCAGGACTTCTGTACAGACATCTATTACATATCTTATTGTCACATACTGGCACCAAAACCCCACGCACACTTATGAACATCATGTGCAAACATAACAGTAACATGAATCATGCAGACAAAGGCCATTATGGGAATCATTAGGACCAAAACTTCCTTATTACCCCTCAAAATGTGTGTCAACAACATGGAAGGTTTGGGGCGGCAGGTAGCCTAGTGGTTAGAGCGTTGGGCCAGTAACCGAAAGGCTGCTAACTCGAATCCCTGAGCTGACAAGGTAAAAATCTGTCGTTCTGCCTAGGCCGTCATTGTAAATAAGAATTAGAGGTCGACCGATTAATCGGAATGGCCGATTAATTAGGGCAGATTTCAAGTTTTCATAACAATCGGTAATCGGCATTTTTGAACACCGATCATGGCCGATTACATTGCACTCCACGAGGAGACTGCGTGGCAGGCTGATTACCTGTTATGCGAGTGCAGAAAGGAGCCAAGGTAAGGTGCTAGCCAGCATTAAACTTATCTTATAAAAAACAATCTTCACATACTCACTAGTTAACTACACACGGTTGATGATATTACTAGTTTATCTAGCTTGTCCTGCGTTGCATATAATCGATGCAGTGCCTGTTAATTTATCATTGAATCATAGCCTACTTCGCCAAACTGGTGATTTAACAAGCGCATTTGCGAAAAAAGCACTGTCGTTGCACCAATGTGTACCTAACCATAAACATCAACACCTTTCTTAAAATCAATACACAAGTATATATTTTTAAACCTGCCTATTTAGTTAATATTGCATACTAACATGAATTTCTTTTAACTAGGAAAATTGTGTCACTTCTCTTGCGTTCTGTGCAACAGAGTCAGGGTATATGCAGCAGTTTGGGCCGCCTGGCTCGTTGCGAACTGTGTGAAGACTATTTCTTCCTAACAAAGACAGCCAACTTCAATAAACGGGGGATGATTTAACAAAAGAGCATTTGCGAAAAAAGCATAATCGTTGCACGAATGTACCTAACCATAAACATCAATGCCTTTCTTAAAATCAATACACAGAAGTATATATTTTTAAACCTGCATATTTAGTTAAAAGAAATTCATGTTAGCAGGCAATATTAAACCAAGGAAATTGTGTAACTTGTCTTGCGTTCATTGCACGCAGAGTCAGGGTATATGCAACAGTTTGGGCCGCCTGGCTTGTTGCAAACTAATTTGCCAGAATTTTATGTTATATGACATAACATTGAAGGTTGTGCAATGTAACAGGAATATTTAGACTTATGGATGCCACCCGTTAGATAAATACGGAACGGTTCCGTATTTCACTGAAAGAATAAACGTTTTATTTTCTAAATTATAGTTTCCGGATTTTGACCATATTAATGACCTAAGGCTCGTATTTCTGTATGTTATTATGTTATAATTAAGTCTATGATTTGATATTTGATAGAGCAGTCTGACTGAGCGGGGTGGTAGGCAGTAGCAGGCTCGTAAACATTCATTCAAACAGCACTTTCGTGTGCTGTTTATGACTTCAAGCCTATCAACTCCCGAGATTAGGCTGGTGTAACCGATGTGAAATGGCTAGCTAGTTAGCGCGGTGCGCTCTAATAGCGCTTCAAACTTCACTTGCTCTGAGACTTGGAGTAGTTGTTCCCCTTGCTCTGCAAGGGCCGCGGCTTTTGTGTAGGCGATGGGTAACGATGCTTCGAGGGTGGCTGTTGTCGTTGTGTTCTGGTTCGAGCCCAGGTAGGGGCGAGGAGAGGGACGGAAGCTATACTGTTACACTGGCAATAATAAAGTGCCTATAAGAACATCCAATAGTCAAAGGTATATGAAATACAAATGGTATAGAGAGAAATATTCCTATAATTCCTATAATAACTACAACCTAAACTTCTTACCTGGGAATATTGAAGACTCATGTTAAAAGGAAACCCAGCTTTCATATGTTCTCATGTTCTGAGCAAGGAACTTCAACGTTAGCTTTTTTACATGGCACATATTGCACTTTTACTTTCTTCTCCAACACTTTGGTTTTTGCATTATTTAAACCAAATTGAACATGTTTCATTATTTATTTGAGGATAAATTGATTTGATTGATGTATTATATTAAGTTAAAATAAAATGTTCATTCAGTATTGTTGTAATTGTCATTATTACAAATAAATGTTTTTAAAAAAATCAATATATTTTTAAATACATTTTTTTACATTTTAAATTACATTTTGAAAATCTTTTATTTATTTTTTTACATTTATTTTTTATTTTTAAATCGGCCGATTAATCGGTATCGGCTTTTTTTGGTCCTCCAATAATCGGTATCGGCTTGAAAAATCATAATCGGTCGACCTGCTAATAAGAATTTGGTTTCTCACTGACTTGCCTAGTTAAATAAAGGTTAAATAAAAAAATAATTAAAAAAGAATAACATGCCCATCTGTTGTTTGTCACTTATTGATAACGTGGGCATGGAATAATCCCCCGACACACACCTCACCATGATGACTGTGCTGTAATGGGATCGTCTCCAATGGCTGCTGTGGACGCAGCTGTTTTATAGGGTTGGGAATCGTGTGTGTGTTGTGTGTGTGTGTGTTGTGTGTGTGTGTGTGTGTGTGTGTGTGTGTGTGTGTGTGTGTGTTGTGTGTGTGTGTCGTGTGTGTGTGTGTCTGTGTGTCTGTGTGTGTGTGTGTGTCTGTGTGTGTGTGTGGTGTGTCCTGTTGTGTGTGTGTGTGTGTGTGTGCCATGTGTGCTTATTGATTCCCTGGTCAGACAGACGGGTGTCAGTCCCCTGAGAAGAGAAGGTCAAATCTCAGTAGGTTCTCTAAATCTGTCTCAAAGTTGTACTTGGGTTTATTAATAACCTCATATACTTCCTCCTCTTTTCTCTGCATAACAGGAGGCCCCCAAAAGAGGAAGGCTCATAAATGATCAAATCAGCCATTGCAGCAGTTCCCCTCCACTGGTTCCCTCCATCAACACGACCTCTGACATTAACTGCATCTTCCCTATCACTAAGAAAGCCATTATTAGCAGGTGATTATTCATTGTATCGGTCTGTCTGGGATGGTGAAGGATGCAGGGGGGCACCGCCCCCTTGTTCATCACCACATTGGGTCTGGGGCTGTGTGCGGAGGGCTTAGGTTGAGAGTGAGATGGGTGTGGGGGCTTGGAATGGGTCTGGGCACCGTCTGGCAGTCTGGCCCCAGGGAGTGAGTGGCAGATTGAGTCAGGAATATAATTTTACAGGCCTCTCAGGAACTACATCTCCAAGTAGAGGACACAGGAACTACATCTCCAAGTAGAGGACACAGAAGCATGTGCCCACACCCGCGCACACACACCAGCAAGCAGAAAACTGGCAGAGGGAAGATGTGAGGTGGGTATCATGTCTCCTGAATAAAGCTGAATAGTCTCCAGCAACACTCCTTCCTGAGGCTCCCAGGAGGTGAATACTTACTGTAAGCACTTTGCGTCTCGGTCAATACCACTTCCTTATGGGTCTAACCCACACATCCCTCTATGGGACTATGAATCATAGCTCAAGGACAGCCAAAAGATAAAAGGGACAGGGCTGCAATCCCCTTACACCAAGCCTCTCTGTTACAAAAATACAATTTCTAGGTCAAGGGTTTTGCTCTCCTCTCTAGAGATGATCTATAAACCACTGAACCCAAACGGGCCTAATCCTATTGTAATCGTGAGCTGATCCAGTCCCATCCCATGTTAACAGTATCAGATGAGATTTAGAGGGATCCCACTCTGGCAGGCTGGGGTCCACCTGGCCAGACTAGGGGGACGCATGGCCAAAGCTGATGTTTTAAGTCTGCTCTCTCTGCATCACACAGTGACTGAACCCTGTGATCCCCTCACAGAGGAGGAGAGGGGAGAAGAGGGAGAACATGGTGTGCCAGAGGTACTGTAGAGTGAAGGGTGAGCGTCATCCTCTCTCAGGCTCTGGATCAGGAATGCAGCACTTCAGGGCCTAAAACTGCACAGGCCTCACCAACAGTATTTGAGGAAACGGACACAGGGACTAGAATCTCTCTGCTTACAGAATTCTACAGAAGAGGAAGCTAATAGCCACAAAGAATGTAGATCCCTCACGCTTTTCAAACAAACAGTGTTTCCTGCTGTTGGACTTCTCAAGTGTCCATGGCAGAAGTCACTGTTCTCCTTACCATTCCACAGTGCAAATATATATTTGAAAAACAAATAGCTCAAATAAGAGAGACAAGATCCTGAGAAAKACAGATCACCTTTACTTCCTACTGAAGTATTGATCATGTCTACGTGAGTATCTTCAGGAGAATAAAGACTGTAACCAGCGTGAGGCAAGGATGGTGGATAGAGATGTAGACGGAGGAGACTTAACAAGCACCAGATTGACATAGTCACCTGCCCTGGGCTATATGAATAGTCTACCCATTAAATATCATCCCATTCCTGAGGCCCTCAGGCTGAAACTTCAGGCTGGTGACTCACCTCCTCCCTTCTGACTGCCCAGTCTGGACAAGCTCTCTGACTGGCTACTACTTGCTCCTTCCACATCTGACCCAGACTTCACGTGTTTCTCCTTCTCTGTGGGAGAGAGAGAGAGGGGGGGGGGGGGAAGAGAGACCGTCAGCGAAATACAGGAGAATATTTACATCTAGCTGATCATGTGTGTGATGTCTGTAAATCATAGTTGATCATTCTCAGCAGATATCGGGCACTTGACCAAACATATTTAGACAAGATGCCACAAAGACCACAAGCTCTGTAGTAGCTACACTTACACATGTCAGTCAGTAACCACTGGTTAGGAGTTTTAAATAGGGCAGAACCAAACACTGGTCATGTCTGTAGCTTGAGAACCCAGTCAGTCAGGCAGGCAGTTCCTCCTTTGCCTTAATAAGGAGCATCTGGGTCACATGGATAAGGCCTGTCTCCTCTCCTAACATTCTCACCTGCTGGGAGCAGGGCTTATGTTGAGCACAGACCCAAAGAGCTTTCCTGGGATTTCCTGGATAATCTGCATGCTTTTCTCTGAATTTCAGTCTCAGTCTACACATTATGGTTTATATACCAAGAGAAGCATCTCTACAGGAAGTATAGTCCTATAAAATGTACACACAAACATACACATGTATAGACACAGTGCATTTGGAAAGTATTCAGACCCCTTGAATTTTTCCAAATTTTGATACATTACAGCCTCATTCTAAAATTGATTAAATTTTTGTTTTTCTCATTAATCTACACACAATATCCCATAACAACAAAGCAAAAACAGGTTTTTAGAAATGTTTGCAAATGTATTAAAAGTTAAAAACTGAAATATAGTGCCTTGCAAACATATTCACCCCCCTTGGTGTTTTTCCTATTTTGTTGCATTACAACCTGTAATTAAAATTTATTTTTATTTGGATTTCATGTAATGGACATACACAAAATTGTCCAAATTGGTAAAGTGAAATGGAAAAAAATAACTTGTTTCAAAAATAAAATAAAAAATAAAAATAAAAAGTGGTGCGTGCATATGTATTCACCCCCTTTGCTATGAAGCCCCTAAATAAGATCTGGTGCAACCAATTACTTTCAGAAGTCACATAATTAGTTAAATAAAGTCCACCTGTGTGCAATCTAAGTGTCACATGATCTCAGTATATATACACACCTGTTCTGAAAGGCAGTAGAGTCTGCAACACCACTTAGCAAGGGGCACCACCAAGCAAGTGGCACCATGAAGACCAAGGAGTTCTCCAAACAGTTCAAGGACAAGTACAGATTAGGGTCGGGTTATAAAAAAAAATCTGAAACTTTGAACATTCCACGGAGCACCATTAAATCCATTATTAAAAAATGGAAAGAATATGGCACCACAACAAACCTGCCAAGAGAGGGCCGCCCACCAAAACTCACGGACCAGGCAAGGAGGGAATTAACCAGAGAGGCAACTAAGAGACCAAAGATAACCCTGAAGGAGCTGCAACGCTCCACAGCGGAGATTGGAGTATCTGTCCATAGGACCACTTTAAGCCGTACACTCCACAGAGCTGGGATTTATGGAAGAGTAGCCAGAAAAAAAGCCATTGCTTAAAAGAAAAAAAATAAGCAAACACGTTTGGTGTTTGCCAAAAGGCATGTGGGAGATCTCCCAAACATATGGAAGAGGGTACTCTGGTCAGATGAGACTAAAATTGAGCTTTTTGGCCATCAAGGAAAATGCTGTCTGGTGCAAACCCAACACCTCCATCACCCCGAGAACATCATCCCCACAGTGAAGCATGGTGGTGGCAGCATCATGCTGTGGGGATGTTTTTCCATCGGCAGGGACTGGGAAACTGGTCAGAATTGAGGGAATGATGGATGGCGCTAAATACAGGGAAATTCTTGAGGGAAACCTGTTTCAGTCTTCCAGAGATTTGAGACTGGGATGGAGGTTCACCTTCCAGCAGGACAATGACCCTAAGCATACTGCTAAAGCAACACTCAAGTGGTTTAAGGGTAAACATTTAAATGTCTTGGAATGGCCTAGTCAAAGCCCAGACCTCAATCCAACTGAGAATCTGTGGTATGACTTAACGATTGCTGTACACCAGCAGGAACCCATCCAACTTGAAGGAGCTGGAGCAGTTTTGCCTTGAAGAATGGGCAAAAATCCCAGCGGATAGATGTGCCAAGCTTATAGAGACATATCCCAAGAGACTTGCAGCTGTAATTGCTGCAAAAGGTGGCTCTACAAAGTATTGACTTTGGGGTGGGGGGTGAATAGTTATGCACGCTCAAGTTGTTTTTTGTCTCATTTCTTTCACAATAAAAAATATTTTGCATCTTCAAAGTGGTAGGCATGTTAAGTAAATCAAATGATACAAACCCCCCAAAAATAGATTTGAATTCCGGGTTGTAAGGCAACAAAATAGGAAAAATGCCAAGGAGCATGAATACTTTTGCAAGGCACTGTATCACATTTACATAAGTATTTCAGACCATTTACAGCGATTACAAGTCTTCTTGGATATGACACTACAAGCTTGGCACACCTGTATTTGGTGAGTTTCTCCCATTCTACTCTGCAGATCCTCTCAAGCTCTGTCAGGTTGGATGGGGAGCATCGCTGCACAGCTATTTTCAAGTCTCTCCAGAGATGTTAGATGGGTTCAAGTCTGGGCTCCTACTGGGCCACTCAAGGACATTCAGAGACTTGTCTCGAAGCCACTCCTGGATTGTCTTGGCTGTGTGCTCAGGCTCATTGTCCTGTTGGAAGGTGACCCTTCACCCCAGTCTGAGATCCTGAGCACTCTGGAGCATGTTTTCATCAAGGATCTCTCTGTACTTTGCTCCGTTCATCTTTCCCTTGATCCTGATTAGTCTCCCAGTCCCTGCCGCTGAAAAACATCCCCACAGCATGATGCTGCCATCACCATGCTTCACTGTAGGGATGGTGCTAGGTTTCCTCCAGACATGACGCTTGGCATTCAGGCCAAAAAGTTCAATCTTGGTTTCATCAGACRAGAGAGTCCTGATTGGTAGAGTGCTGCAGAGATGGTTGTCCTTCTGGAAGGTTCTCCCAGAGTATGGTACTTCTGTTTTTTATTTGTAATAAAATGTGCAAAATTGTCTAAATCCTATTTTCGCTTTGTCATTATGGTGTATTGTGTGTAGATTGATGAGGGGGAAAAATTAAATTAATTAATCTAATCCATTTTAGAATAAGGCTGTAACATAACAAATGTGTAAAAAGGGAAGGGGTCTGAATACTTTCTGAACGCACCGAACATATCCACTATGGGTATGCATTGCATGCATGTCTCCATTCCCCCATTCCCACAAACACATACTTGTGATGCACTCGAGCAAACGAAAACACAGTATCTGAGCAGGCTTGGTCATTCTTAAAAGGCCTGGCTGCTGACCTACTGTACCTAATGCTTCCATTACCGTCAATGGAGATTAAAAGCACATCTCAGCCTGTCCCTCAAGGGCATTGGTTACATTAAAGCCTTTTTAGGATTCCTTAGCCATCGTCCAGCTGAAGCATAAAAAAAAACATAGCCCCCCTCCTGTGAGTCCCATTCTCCAGGAGAGCCAGGTGGCTGAGTGGTGACTGGGTTCTAAACCATTCCCTGGGCGACTGCACCCTTATTTCCACTGAACTGGATAGACCCCAGATAGGGTGTGAGAGAGTGTCATCAAGCATTGAAACAATTCCAAATAATATTGAGAGGCAAAATCAAAGCTATGTGTTTACTGTAAAGTACACTTCAAATCACTATTTCTCATGCAGAGAGATGAGAGCTTATAAAGATTTGGGTCAGGGATGCGGTTTACACAAATATGGTGGGGTGGGGGTGCAATGATGTACAGCAAAGAGACAACCACCCTGATGTTCCTACCCACAATCCTCTAGGGCCATGTAACTCACGGAGCAGTCTCAAAGCTTTTTAGTTCTCTCTCCGTCTGCCACAAGAGAACACAACTACTTCCTTTGATATCTCCCCAAAGCCCCACTCCTTTCTACTCCTCTCCCTCATCAGCCACATGGTGTAGAACAAGACAAGACGCAGCCCAGCACATCAGAGGGGTTAGCACTCCTGATGGCTTGGAGTCTGAGCAAACTCTGACGAGGTACAAGGGGGGAGAGATTGAGAGGACGAGGAGAGAGCGCAAGGGGAGAAAAGTCTGCACTCCTAATTTGCAGCTTTAATATTCATTTTTGAAATGCAGAGTGGAACACAGAAGTGGGGAAACTAAACAGCCCTCTGCTGCCTTGATCTCTGAAAAATAATGAAATAAAATGGAAATGCATCCAAATTAAAACACTATCAAAAGGCTCTGTGGTAAACACAACCTTCTCCTGTCCAAAACCACTAAAAAGGGGGGAGTAAATTAAAGGCTAGGGGGTGTAAAGGGATGAATAAATAACCTCTCCTTCACTCTCTCAGTGAGACAGGATCAACTGCACAGGCACCCAGCTGTCACAGACAGGACTGAACTGCCATTGTCACATACTCCCCCTCCTCCCTCATCTCGGACAGTGAAACAGAATGAGGGGTTTAGACAAGAAAAACAGGAACTTCACAAGGATCTAGGTAGATGTTTGAGCGGGATGGAGTTCTACATCCGCTCCCACTAAAACCTGCAGCTTTTCATACCACACCTGCCCGCTCCCGCTGGTTTTCAGTTTTTAGGATAGATGTACTTTGAAGAGAGCAGAGTTGGAGAGAGAGCGGACGCTTGCACTTTCTCTTGAACTGAGTTTTGCAAATGCGTAGCCTACCTTTTAGGAGTGGGAAAATTTGTAGGCAAAGACAATTAAATGGGTAATAAATATTTATTGAAAAGGAAAAAGGTGCAACGCTCACTCATCATGGTCTGCAAGTTGCAATCTTTTGATCGCACCTCAACTCACGTTGGTTGAGTGCCCTCTACTTCTCTGCATTATCAATATTTATTTTACAGACACTGTAGTAAACTACAGCCTAATCGTATTTAAGTTAATTTCCTTGGAAAGATAACTGCCACATGATTGTCAGTCCATGCATAGGTAGCCTACTCTATTTCATTGAGACCACACATATAGCCTAATGTAGGATGCACTTGATCTRGCATGCCAAACTACTGTAGGAGAGGTAGGCTACTGAAATTGAAGAAGCAAATTCTGAGTGTGTGAATAATGCGTCAAAGGCTACTAACGCATACAAAGCATTAAGACGACCGTTTCCAAATAATATGCGGGACAAAAATAACATTTCATCCCAAAGTTGTCTGACCACCTGAAGAATGAAAGTGGCAGAGCGCGCCCGCAATGATCTCTGTCGGGACCCGCAGGTCTATGCAGCCCTCTAGATCCAGTTGCCAGACTAGATGCACAGTCACAAAATACATTTGGAAACATCTAGAAACAAAAGATAACTGTATGCTTGTTGCAACTGAATCTTGATAAGATTTGACATTTTATATCAAACAAAAAGAATGGACCTCTGATTCTAAGGCACTATGTTCAGAAGACAACATAGTAAGACAGGYCGTGCTATATGGAGGTGTGAATAGGGCTGTGGCGGTCAAGAAATTGTCAGCTGGTGATTGTCAAGCAAATATCTGCCAGTCTCACGGTAATTGACCGTTAATTAACATAAATACATTTAGCATCGCCTGGCTTCCACGCATAGCCTACAAGCCACTGATGCAGACCTTTGGAACATCTACATTTTAAAAATAAATCCATAGCCTACACCATCACAATATATTCATTATGTATTTTAGACGGGTCTAAAGAAACAAGATATGAAGAAAATGTAGTCTATTTCAGAAGAACAGAATAGCATACTCTGTGTCCTTATGTTAGGCCCTGATCTGGCTATGCCATATGGCTGCGGGCTACACTAGTTTAGAGGTCGACCGACTATGATTTTCAACGTCGATACCATACAGATTATTGGAGGACCAAAAAAAGCCGATACCGATTAATCGGCCAATTTTTATATATATATTTGTAATAATGACAATTACAACAATACTGAATGAACACTTATTTTAACTTAATATAATACATCAATAAAATCAATTTAGTCTCAAATAAATAATGAAACCTGTTCAATTTGGTTTAAATAATGCAAAAACAAAAGTGTTGGAGAAGAAAGTAAAAGTGCAATATGTGCCATGTAAAAAAGCTAACGTTTAAGTTCCTTGCTCAGAACATGAGAACATATGAAAGCTGGTGGTTCCTTTTAACATGAGTCTTCAATATTCCCAGGTAAGAAGTTTTAGGTTGAGGTCATTATAGGAGTTATAGGACTATTTCTCTCTATACCATTTYTATTTCATATACCTTTGACTATTGGATTTTCTAGTAGGTACTTTAGTATTGCCAGGCTAATCTCGGGAGTTGATAGGCTTGAAGTCATAAACAGCGCAATGCTTGAAGCACAGCGAAGAGCTGCTGGCAAATGCACAAAAGTGCTGTTTGAATGAATGCTTACGAGCCTGCTGCTGCTGCCTACCACCGCTCAGTCAGACTGCTCTATCAAATCATAGACTTAATTATAATAACACACAGAAATACGAGCCATAGGTCATTAATATGGTCAAATCCGGAAACTATCATTTCGAAAACAAAACATTTATTCTTTCAGTGAAATATGGAACCGTTCCGTATTTTATCTAACGGGTGGCATCCATAAGTCTAAATATTGCTGTTACATTGCACAACCTTCAATGTTATGTCATAATTATGTAAAATTCTGGCAAATTAATTACGGTCTTTGTTAGGAAGAAATGGTCTTCACACATTTCGCTACGAGCCAGGCGGCCCAAACTGCTGCATATACCCTGACTCTGCTTGCACAGAACGCAAGAAAAGTGACAATTTCCCTAGTTAAAATAAATTCATGTTAGCAGGCAATATTAACTAAATATGCAGGTTTAAAAATATATACTTGTGTATTGATTTTTAAGAAAGGCATTGATGTTTATGGTTAGGTACACATTGGTGCAACGACAGTGCTTTTTTTGTGAATGCGCTTGTTAAATCACCCGTTTGGCGAAGTAGGCTGTGATTCAATGACAAATGAACAGGCACCGSATCGATTATATGCAACGCAGGACAAGCTAGATAAACTAGTAATATCATCAACCGTGTGTAGTTAACTAGTGATTATGTGAAGATTGATTGTTTTTTATAAGATAAGTTTAATGCTGGCTAGCACCTTACCGTGGCTCCTTGCTGCACTCGCATAACAGGTAGTCAGCCTGCCACGCAGTCTCCTCGTGGAGTGCAATGTAATCGGCCATAATCGGTGTCCAAAAATGCTGTTATGAAAACGGCCCTAATTAAATTGGCCACTCCGATTAATCGGTCGACCTCTACACTAGTTCATTTGTGACTTGTTTCAGGAAACTAGGCAACCTTCACGCTAGCCATGATTAGCTGAGATAATGAGTGTGCTGGACATGCCAAGAGATGAGTTCAGATTGGTCTGCCATGTAGCATGCTTCTGTCTATAACATGAGCTGGTCAGTATGTGTAGATAATCCTTTCTAACACGGCTTTTTTGAAAGATATCATGTAGTAGAACTGCGTAAGTGTTGCTCTCCACTTTCTGGAGGACCGAGTTTTGAAATCAGTGGAATTAGAGTATGATAGCTAAGGAGATGGAGAAAAGTCTGGCGTTTGATTGCAAATATGCAGACGGAGTCAAAAAGAGAACACACAGAAGGCTGTTGTATAACTTCTTCGGGATAGGGGGCAGTATTCGGAAGTTCGGATGACTGAGGTGCCCAAAGTAAACTGCCTGTTACTCAGGCCCAGAAGCTAGGATATGCATATCATTGGTAGTATTGACTAGAAACCACTCGGAAGTGTCTAAAACTGTTAGAATTATGTCTGTGAGTATAACAGAACTGATATGGCAGGCGAAAACCCGAGGAGAATCCATACGGATTTTTTGTTTTTGAGGTGTCTGCCCATTCAAATGCTTGTTTATGGGAAAATCAAAGGAATACCTCCCAGATTGCAGTTCCTAGGGCTTCCACTAGATGTCAACGGTCTTTAGAAAGCGTTTCAGGCTTGTTTTTTAAAAAATGAGCTAGAATTTGTAGTTTTTCTAGGTGGTTCTCATTTTGACTGTCGTCTTGTGGCGTGCATGGATGAGGGCGCGCACGGTAATGAACATACTGTTCTCCATCTTAAATTGTATCGTTTATTTACATATTAGGGTACCTGAGGATTGATTAGAAATGTTGTTTGACTTGTTTGGACGAAGTTTATTGGTAACTTTTGGGATTCTTTGTATGCATTTTGAACGAGGGGAACAGGTGGATTACTGAATCAAGCACGCCAACTAAACTGACTTTTTTGGGGATATAAAGAAGGACTTTATCGAACAAAACGACCATTTGTTATGTAGCTGGGACCCTTGGGATTGCAAACAGAGGAAGATCTTCAAAGGTAAGTGATTTATTTTATCGCTATTTCTGACTTTCGTGATGCCTCTCCTTGTTTGGAAAATGTTTTTAATGCTTTTGTACGCGGGGCGCTGTCCTCAGATAATCGCATGGTATGCTTTTGCTGTAAAGCCTTTTTGAAATCTGACAAAGCGGCTGGATTAACAAGAGATTAAGCTTTAAAACAATGTAAAACACTTGTATTTTCATGCATGTTTAATATTACGATTTTTGTATTTTGAATTTCACGCTCTGCAATTTCACCGGATGTTGTCGAGATGGGGCGCTAGCGCCCCACCTTTCCCAAAGAGGATAAAACACATGTRTCCGGATTACATCTTCAAACTACGGGCAACCATGGCATCCGTGACAGAGGGAGAAGTGTCCATCCATGTATACGGGTAAGATAGTCTAGCTAGCTACATTTTCAGACATTACACGTGTCTGATTTTGTGAGAAAGTCATTTTCATTTCAAGTGTACAGTTAAATAGCTAACGTCAGCTGGCTGGCTCACTAGCTAACATTACCTGTATGATCTGTGTAGGTATATCAGAGCCATTTGCATTGCTAGTTATAGCCTAATGTTAGCTAGCTAACATTGAACCTGGTTGGTTAGCTTCTTGCAGATTCATGTAGGGTAGTAACATTATGAGTTGGGATTATGGATCACTGTTTAGCTAGCTAGCTACATGTCTAAACAAAAGACTCCACTATGCAAGTAACCATTTCAATAGTACGTTCCAGATGTCACTGCGACAACTGTCGACAGACATAGCTGGTAAATTCACTCTGGCTATCTACTCCGATTTCAGAGCACTCTCGTCTGAGTGTGCCAGAGCGCAGAATAACTGATGAGTTTACTAACACTCAACACACCTTGAATATGGCCGGGTTGTCAGTAAACGTTGGCAAAAAAGCGTAATTAAATTGTTGCCAGCAGCATAGTTGCAGTCACCAACACTCTGGATAACATAAAAATAGCCTAACCAGCTCTGCTAGGGCAAGTAAAATGGTCAGAGTGAGGTGTTCTCTGTAAGTAGCTAGCCAACATTAGCCAGTTAGCTTGGGTGCTTGACTGCTGTTAGGTCAGAACACTTGGGATCAACCCTACTCCTCGGCCAGAGCGTCCAGTGTGCGCTCTGAACGCTTCGAAAACAAAACGCTCTGAATTTACCAACGGACAATCTGACAAGTTTATGAATGCCCAGAGCACACTCTGGCACTCCAGATTAAATTTACGTACACACCCGTAGTATAAACCAGCCTTTAGTCTTGAAATCTTTGGTTGTTTAGTACATGGCCTCATGTGAATCCTTAAAGAGATGGGTGAGGCTAAGGCTTTAGAGGGAGGGAACGATGCTGAATGGGTGTAGACAAAGAGCCCTCCAGTAGGTGTACCAAAACATTCAATGGCCATTTTCTCAAAAGTGAGCTAACAAGTTTATCAACTTTCAAAGCAGAATTACTTTCCCATTGTTCTTCAACTGTAGTATATGATATAACATTTTCTAGCTCTGAGTCGCTACTTTTATCCAATGTAAAAACAATTTCAAATTTTGCCAAAGACCAAATCGAGCAGGTTGGTCACATTTAGCAGACAAGATTTGCTTAGAATTCCGTATTGTATATAGTATGAAGAATACAATTGAAAATAGCTGAATAAAATATGAAGGATATTTTCTCCAAAGGATTTGAGCTATTGCGCACCTGCGGCTATTCTGTGTTGAGCGGTTAACAAAGAAACAGGTCTTCCTATATGCTTAATTTAGAGTTATTTATGCAACTTTAGCTATGATCAAAACATATAGCCCCACGTTTGCATGTTTAATACATTCTATGTCTGCATCATGCGACACTAATGACGATTTGAAAAAAGTTGCAGGAAAGGCATGAGCGCTGCATGTTATTTGCGTAGGCTGCACACATTTCATCAGTCTCTCATTCACAATTTGACAAGCACTTGATAATGGCCTCGAATTTCCCAGCAGCATCCCCTTTGTGTGGCAGTTAGGCTCTACACCTGTTGTAAAGCGGATTAATACTCTTAATTTTAAGAATTTATTTTGCCACTTTAGTTGTGATACAAAACTTATCAAAACATATAGGCCTATGGGCTAGGCTAGTGTACATGAAAAAGTTGCACAAAAAAAGGCATGCGCTTCTTCGCGGCTTACTGCACAAGCTGGGAATCATCACAAGTGATAGGCTAATATTGTCACCCATCAGACTTGATTTAGAATGGACCATTAGCATGCACCTGTCTCGAAACAGGTGCAGGGGGGAGAAAATCCATGTCATCTCTCACAATGCGACTTATGCTGAAACTACACTTCCAAAACCTATCGCTCGATCACCCATCAGCAGACTTGTGTCTGGGACACCAACCAACCGCTGGTGGGGGGGTCCCGAGACACAAAGGGGGGGAAATACAGGCCCAGACCCATTATGAGCCTCTACGTGCAACACTGTACGAGGCCGCCCGATCAGGAAACAAATCAAGTTGRAAACTTCCCCATGAGAACAAAGAGGAGCGGACAAGCCCCTCGACGGGGATAACCTTAGAATACACCTTGAGATATCACTGAGGTGTCCCACACTGGCTTTCCACCACCCACAAAAAAATGGTAAAGTGTTCCGGTAYGATAACATTACGCAAGCAATTGGTAGAGTAGCTGGTCCCCTTGGGTACCAGTACAAATGCCAGCAACAGTCAGTCCAGCCACAATCAGTAAGAAGGTTAGAGACCTAACAATTCGAATTGCCCTTGATAGCAGATGAGGTAGTAGTCACTCAGATTGCAACACATGGAAGGGAATCTCCAAAACTCTCTTCTGATCATTAACACACATGCCGCTAATAAATAGAACCCTCCATTCAGGAGGAAAGTTATTAGAATTCCTGAACCATGATCACACCAAGTAAGACTGGTTCAGTTGTTATAGAGTACTTCCGTCGTGAGGTTAGCTCCTCTGTGGATAATGTCGCTATGAAATAGACTCCTTCATACCCATCGCCACTACAATGGTGTAAGACACATTGACTTGTAGCAAAACATCTGCAGGCCCCCTTGGCATATGGCTTGAGGTCGGCACAGATTCTTACTGACACACGATTATTGACATGGAAATGATCTGATGACGTCAGACTCATTCTGCCCAGGTTGCAGCCTACCAGGATACTTGGTGTTCTTGCCCTTGGCATGTGCGCTTGTGCAAACAAACACACATTTAATGAGGATTTAAACTAGGATCACTTAAGGGTCCGAGCAAAATACCAGTCTTGGTAAAGTTGACAATAGACCCTGAAGCCCCTTTTGACTCTACAGCTACATTAATAACCAGTAACTCCCCAGAGGTCCGTAGGTCACCCCTGTAGAGCGTTCGAAGCTAGTGCCTTACACCTGTATACTTCATGTAGTTATCAACTTAGGATAGTGGTGTGTTGCTTAGGGCAAGTAGGATCYCCCTAGACATGACATTAGACAAAAATGCCATGATAGAGTCATTTACCCAAAACCGTGGAGGTATATAGAATAGAGTCCAACTTGATGATTAAGGTGTGGTAACTATATTTTGTATATTTTAATTGTTTGTGTTTTTATACATTTATTTCATTTTATTTTACAAACAAGTTCCCCATACGACCACCAGTTAGTGCCACAACGACGCTCATTTGGGGAAGAAATGTAATGATGTATTTTGTGAGTGTTGTGTGTTATTAACGCATGTCTAAGTTACTGCCTAGATCCAGCCTGGACAACCAGACGAGGGGTCTGGAAAGAAGATACACAACCATGGCCATTCTTGTGGTGGTCTGCAGCTTGCAGAAATCCTACCAGGTTAAACCACCAGAGGGGGACTGTCATGATGATCCKCAAACCAGGACACCCCATGGTCATTCTTGAGGTGGGTTGCAACTTGCCGAATCCTTCCAAGATTGAACCCACCAGAGGGGGACTGTCATGACTGTCCTGTAAAGATCCAAATAGGTCAGATCAGCTTCGCAATAAATTACTTTGGCCAGACCCCCTTTCACCTGCAGAGGTGGGAGAAAGGAGCTGGTGGGGGGTTGACATCACACCCTGTAGTAAATCAAGGACAAGAAAATTCAGCCATCTCCCTCTCCAAATTCACACAGGAATGTACCTTTGTTTCACAGAAATGTTCCCACCGAAACTCTAACACATTCTAAAGTGAATACGGCAACAACATTTCTAACATAGAACGTGGGGAATGGTCAGAGGCGATCTAAAGAATGTCATTTTGGTTATTAATTTGAGATGTCATTAAAAATGGTAAAGGAAATATTGTAACTTGAAAAGTACACACACTATATGTGTGAAGTGTCCATCCTCTACYTTGTGCATGAAATATGAAAAATTATTAAAGTGTTTTTGTTAAGAGAGGAATGTGATTTTAGAAACTATAAGAGGAAATTGTATGTAGCCCCCTGAGAGGTCAAAGAGCATGTCAGCCTGGTGGAACCGCTCCTTTTGAATGAACTGTATAAAATGATGGGATAAGAATTAACATCAGACCAAAAAGACATTGAGCTACAGCTCACATTTAGTGGTTGGAACTCTTAATCTCAACACGAGGTAGAGACGATAGTCACCTCCCGGACAATCACTGGTACGGCTGATTAGCTGTCCTAAGTAAAGTATCAAGAAAAGTGAAATAAACTGGGACCATTCTACTACTCTTCTCAAATCACTGTAGTACGCTACTCTCATCACCCCACTGAGAACCATCAACACGGCTGGCTAGCATATCTTCAAAGAATKATCTTCCAMAGCGAGTGGAAGTAGAGTGAGCTCTGTAGTTCTGTTCAGGACTACGCGACAGGTCGCCGGATGGCGGGCGACGACAAAGGAGAGCAACAGTCAGTCCCTCCAGGATTCCGTGATTCTGCGATTGCATAATTCAATGCAAAACCAATCAGCGCATATTATCCTAGAGCTCGCAATTTTGACCAATCAAGGTGAGTAGCGTTTTACTCAAACTTGTAATCCGCTAACCTTGGCTTTAGTAGGGTGGTCGGTACTCTGTGCTCCCCAGTCTGTCTATGGAGAGCGCTGCTCAAAGCACTGAGTGTAATTTGTCAGCTTRGCCGTTTTAAACTCTAAAACTTATGGTACCACAACCAATGACTCCGCAGTGGAGCAACTGATATGGAGGAGGATGAAATGGACGATTACATTAAGATATAGGCCTAGATGAGCTAGGCCCTTGGTCACCCCCCACCTCTCGTTTTGTTCAGAAAGAGCTGTGTTTATTCAAAAAAAGAAACAGCCCAAAAGAGCACTTTGTCTCTAATTGTTTTCATGAAAGATGAACTTGAGATATAATATGTCTTAATTGCAGATTGMACCCCAGGTGTTTCTTTTGTCTTAGGTAAACCTTTTTTAGTACCTACAGATTATGGGGGCATGCATTTTTTTTATGTTGGAACACTGAGCTAGCTTCTACACCTTTTTTGTTCAAAAAAAGAGCTGTTTGTTCAGGAAAATAAACACTTTAAATGTTTAATTGTTTTTGTGTTATGTATTATGCTTAAAATTGTCCTAAAACTGAGCACATATTACTTTTTATTGCTTTATATGAAATGAACATGAAAAAACACTGCATAATGTATCACAGAATTTCAGAAAAAAGCTGCCGCAAAATCAAGCATTTTTGGCACCAGAAATCACCAAAGAAAATGTAGCAAAATCCTGGAGTGACTGAACAGTAAGAGACGGATGGGGACCCCTTTTGAACAATCAGAGCCTTACAAGCGTGCCGCAAAAAGGCCCAACAACCATTCTTCCAAGAAGGCCTGGTTCTGACAGAAATACATGAAAAACCAAGACATTTACATGTAAATACATTCATGAGTTCTTACTCCAAATGTGTGTCAGTTTGTGTGAAAAGTATATGATTACTGTGAGAGTAGTTTCTAAAGTATTTTTTTAGTATTATGTCTCTGTTCCTCTCTGCCCCCCCCTCCCCTCTCTCTCCATGTCTTTTGTAACAAGCCACCATATGGTCAGTCCACTAGAGACCTGTTTTTAATGTATTAAGTATGTTTATCCTGTGTTACCATTTATCTAGCTAGTAAATAAATAATTAAACCAATTTGTGTAGTACTGAATCATAAGTAAGGCTGGGGTTTTTGCAGAGGCAGGAGGTTACAACTGTTAAGAATTATATGATAAAGGTTATGATTAATAAGWTGACTGTTTATAGATGTGATAGGTTAAGACCTTTAGAGTTTAATTCGGGAGATATTAACTCTTTAAAGAACTGCTCTCGTGTTGCACCAATTCCTAATGAGTTAATTGTTACCCAATTAACTATAAAAAAAACAAATAAAAAAATACAAATCGGGTACCAATTAAACATACAGTGGCAAGAAAAAGTTTGTGAACCCTTTGGAATTACCTGGATTTCTGTATAAATTGGTCATAAAATTTGATCTGATCTTCATCTAAGTCACAACAATAGACAAACACAGTCTGCTTAAACTAATAACACACAAACAATTATACGTTTTCATGTCTATTGAACACACRGTGTAAACATTCACAGTGTAGTGTGGAAAAAGTATGTGAACCCTTGGATTTAAGAACTGCTTGGTTATCCTTTGGCAYCAATAACCTCAACCAAACATTTTCTGTAGTTGCGGATCAGACCTGCACAACCGTCAGGAGGAATGATGGACCATTCATCTTTACAAAACTGTTTCAGTTCAGCAATATTCTTAGGATGTCTGGGGTTAACTGCTCTCGAGGTCATGCCATAGCATTTTAAAAATCCGGTTGAGGTCAGGACTCTGACTGGGCCACTCCAGAAGGTGTATTTCCTTCTGTTGAAGCCATTCTGTTGTTGATTTACTTCTGTGTTTTGGGTCGTTGTCCTGTTTCATCACCCACCTTCTGTTGAGCTTCAATTGGCGGACAAATAGCCTAACATTCTCCTGCAAAATGTATTGATAAACTTGGGAATTCATTTTTCCATCGATGATAGCAAGCTGTCCAGGCCCTGAGGCAGCCCCAAACCATGACGTTACTACCATACCATACTTTACAGTTGGGATGAGGTTTTGATGTTGGTTTGCTGTGCCTTTTTTCTCCATACATAGTGTTGTGTGTTCCTTCCAAACAACTCAACTGTAGCTTCATCAGTCCACAGAATATTTTGCCAGAAGCGCTGTGGAACATCCAGGTGCTCTTTTGCGAACTTTTTTTGGACAGCAGTGGCTTCTTCCGTGGTGTCCTCCCATGAACACCATTCTTGTTTAGTGTTTTACGTATTGTAGACCCATCAACAGAGATGTTAGCATGTTCCAGATATTTCTGATAGCCTTTAGCTGACACTCTAGAATTCTTCATAACCTCATAAAGCACGCCGCACTGTGCTCTTGCAGTCATCTTTGCAGGACGGCCACTCCTAGGGAGAGTAGCAACAGTGCTGAACTTTCTCCATTTACAGACAATTGATCTTACCTTGGAKTGATGAACATCCTGGCTTTTAGAGATACATTTGTAACCCTTTCCAGCTTTATGCAAGTCAACAATTCTTAATCTTAGGTCTTCTGAGATCTCTTTTGTTCGAGGCATGTTACACATCAGGCAATGGTTCTTGTYAATAGCAAACTCAAATTTTGTGAGTGTTTTCTGGAGGGCAGGGCAGCTCTAACCAACATCTCCAGTGTCGTCTCATTGATTAGACTCCAGGTTAGCTGACTCCTGACTCCAATTAGCTTTTGGAAAAGTAATTAGCCTAGGGGTTCACATACTTATTCCAACCTACACTGTGAATGTTTAAATTATGTATTCAATATAGACAAGAAAAATACAAACATTTTGTGTTACAGTGTGCTTAAACTAGTGTTTGTCTATTGTGGTGACTAAGATGAAGATCAGATCAAATTTTATTACAAATTTATGCAGAAATCCAGGTAATTCCAAAAGGTTCACATACTTTTTCTTGCCACTGTAGTTAGTTGATTAGATAAATAACAGTCATCAGATGAATGAAAGTAAAGTCACACCGGTGTGGCGGTAATACAGTGGTGAAGAGGGAGAAATACTGACACACACGTAGAGAATACCCCCAGGAGTTCTCATTTACATAGAAGTCATACATGCAGTAAATTACATACATGTTCTGCTGATCTGTGAAAACCATGCATGGGTGTTTGACACCTTCCTAAAACAGCACTTTCAATGTGCACACACACACACACACACACATCTTCATCGGTTTAGCCTGGTACATGCTCAAAGTAAAAAATACTTAAATTAAACAATATACATGGTAAATAATTTATGTACTAGAATCAAATATTTCCACTCCGTTTGAAGGAGTAGACCTCACTATCTCATTGGTGACTTCCATCTCTCCCACTTCTGCCTCGTGTTCTCTCAGCCCACAGTGAAAACACAGGAAACAGGGCAGATTGACTCAAACCCACCTAGGCTATGACTCGCTGAACTCCTGTCAATAAACATAACAAATCAAATCTTATTTGTCAKATACGCAGAATACAATATGCGTGGCACTACAGTGAAATGCTTACTTACAAGCCCTTACCCAACAACGCAGTTAAGAAAAATAACTAAAGAAAATAAGAAATAAAAGTAACAAATAATTCAAGAGCAGCAGAAAATAACAATAGCGAGGCTATATACAGGGGGTACCGGTACAGAGTCAATGTCCAGGAGCACCGGTTAGTTGAGGTAATATGTACATGTAGGTAGTTATTAAAGTGACTATGCATAGACAGAGAGTAGCAGCAGCGTAAACAGAGAGTAGCAGCAGTAACAGAGAGCAGCAGCAGCGTAAAAGAGGGGGGGGGGCAATGCAAATAGTTCGGGTAGCCATTTGACTAGATGTTCAGYAGTCTTATGGCTTGGGGGTAGAAGCTGTTAAGAAGCCTCTTGGATCTAGACWTGGCAATCCGGTACCGCTTGCAGTGCGGTAGCAGAGAGAACAGTCTATGACTAGGGTGGCTGGAGTCTTTGACATTTTTTGGGGGCCTTCCTCTGACACCCCCTGGTATAGAGGTCCTGGATGGCAGGAAGCTTGGCCCCAGTGATGTACTGGGCCGTACGCACTACCCTCTGTAGTGCCTTGCGGTTGGAGGCTGAGCAGTTGCCATACCAGGCAGTGATGCAACCCGTCAGGATGCTCTTGATGGTGCAGCTGTAGAACGGTTTGAGGATCTGAGGACCCATGACAAATCTTTTCAGTCTCCTGAAGGGCAATAGGCTTTGTCGTGCCCACTTCACCACTGTTTGTGTGCTTGGACCATGTTAGTTTGTTGGTGATGTGGACGCCAAGGAGCTCTCAACCTGCTCCACTACAGCACCGTCGATGAGAATGGGGGCGTGCTCGGTCCTCCTTTTCCTGTAGTCCACAATCATATCATTTGTCTTGATCACGTTGAGGGAGAGGTTGTTGTTATTCCACCACATGGTCAGGTCTCTGACCTCCTCTCTATAGGCTGTCCCGTCGTTGTCGGTGATCAGGCCTACCACTGTTGTGTCATCTGCAAACTTAATGATGGTGTTGGAGTTGTGCCTGGCCGTGCCGTCATGAGTGAACTGGGAGTACAAGAGGGGACTGAGCATGCACCCGAGAGGCCCCAGTGTTGAGGAACAGCGTGGCCGATGTGTTGTTACCTACCTTTACCACCTGGGGGCGGCCCGTCAGGAAGTCCAGGATCCAGTTGCAGAGGGAGGTGTTTAGTCCCAAAGTCCTTAGCTTAGTGATGAGCTTTGAGGGCACTATGGTGTTGAACACTGAGCTGTAGTCTATGAATAGCATTCTCACATAGGTGTTCCTTTTGTCCAGGTATGCAAATCGGAGTGGGTCTAGGGTTTCTGGGATAATGGTGTTGATGTGAGCCATGACCAGCCTTTCAAAGCATTTAATGGCTACAGACGTGAGTGCTACGGGTCGGTAGTCATTTAGGCAGGTTACCTTAGTGTTCTTGGGCACAGGGACTACTGTGGTCTGCTTGAACCATGTTGGTTTTACAGACTCAGACAGAGAGAGGTTGAAAATGTCAGTGAAGACCCTTTCCAGTTGGTCAGCACATGCTAGGAGTACACGTCCTGGTAATCCATCTGGCCCTGCTGCCTTTTGAATGTTGACCCGTTTAAAGGTCTTACATCGGCTGCGGAGAGCGTGATAACACAGTCGTCCGGAACAGAGGATGCTCTCATGCATGTTTCAGTGTTACTTGCCTCGAAGCGAGCATATAAGTAATTTAGCTCGTCTGGTAGGCTCGTGTCACTGGGCAGCTCTCGGCTGTGCTTCCCTCTGTAGTCTAATAGTTTGCAAGCCCTGCCACATCTGATGAGCGTCGGAGCCGGTGTAGTATGATTCAATCCTAGTCCTGTATCGTCATTTTGCCTGTTTGATGGTTCGTCGGAGGGCATAGCAGGATTTCCTACAAGCTTCCGGGTTAGAGTCTTGCTCCTTGAAAGCGGAATCTCTACTCTTTAGTGCAGTGCGGATTTTGCCTGTAATCCATGGCTTCTGGTTGGGGTATGTACGTACAGTCACTGTAGGGAGGACATCATCGATGCACTTATTGATGAAGCCAGTGACTGATGTGGTGTACTCCTCAATGCCATCGGAAGAATCCCGGAACATATTCCAGTCTGTGCTWGCAAAACAGTCCTGTTATTTAGCATCTACTTCATCTGACCACTTTTTATTGACCGAGTCACTGGTGCTTCCTGCTTTAATTTTTGATTTCAAGCCGGAATCATGAGGATAGAATTATGGTCAGAATTACCAAATGGAGGGCAAGGGAGAGCTTTGTATGCGTCTATGTGTGTGGAGTAAAGGTGGTCGAGCGTTTTTTCCCCTCTGGTTGCACATTTAACAGCCTTTAACCAGAGTAATCTGCCCTTAATAAAGTGGGTTTACTGAACTAAGCCAGGTTCTCCTTTCTGGCCTGGTTGTGCCAACAGAGGCACTGTTTAAATCAAATGTGGACCTTCCTGTTGGGGAGCTAACTATTTCACATGCCTCTGAGTGGTCAGGGCCAAGTTGAGGGAAGAGAGGGGAATTGATGTTGCCACATAGTACAGGAACTATGGTGGGATTGAGAAACTCCACGTGATTGTCCCTCATGCAGCTGTTGCAGAGAATAGCTACATGCATTGCATGTGAACAGGAGAGAATGAAGTGTGTACTGAAAGAGAAGAGGCAACACGGTGAAAGAATGAAAGAGTAGGGGGGAAGGAAAGGGAGAGAGGAGGATAAGAACGGTTACGCTCAAAGAATATCAGTCAGCAATCCCACTTCTCTAGTCGTCCGGGGTGACCATGCCTACCTTCTTTGGCGGCCTGCCAGAACTCAAACGCCACTCTGAAGGCCTGGGCCACTGTTAACGTCACTGCCTGGGCCTGGGGGAGAGAGAAAGAGAGAAAGTGAGGCAGGGGGAGATAAACACAATAAGTATGACAAAAATATGTTGGCTAAGTGTTTCAAGAGGGGAGAAGAAAATCCATTGATGACGGATGAGAGCAGAACTAGGGCCTACTTGACGAGGGAACATTAACCTAGGTGTCGTTCCCTACTGCGCAGTCCAACTTCTCCTTTTCATTACAAGTTGTTTCATGCAGCTGGGAGGAAGTGTGGCCTTTGGACCAGAGCTAAATTAACAAGGGGAAGGAAAGAAGGAGTGGCACAATCATTCACAAACCCCCCTTGGAGGGAGACTATTTGAAAGAGGGCCCACAGGCACACACGGACTCACCACCTTCCTCTTGGTGCAGAGGTATGCGTGGCACTCCAGGGTTTCGTTCTGTTGGCTCTGGGCGATGTAGGCAAACACTTTGTCGTGCATCTTGTCTGCTGTGCAGTAGGATATCCTGAGGGGGGGATCACAGAGAGACAAACTAGTTTGAATAAAACCTAAAAATCTAAGAGTCCCTGCGGATCAGACAAGGCTATCACACAACTTCATCTTCCCTAAGCCTTTAAGCACACTACAATCAGATTTAGACCCTTAAATCTTTCATTTCCACATAAAAAAATATAAAAAAATTCCACATAGATTCTGCCCACACACTATAGCGTGCGGGTGGAGAGCCACTCAAAAGATCCAGGCAGAGAGTTTTAACTTGAGGACATTATCTGTAGTTGATCCACAGCGTACCTCTGCTTTTTTCGTGTCAGCCATAAAGACTGATGCCTGCTGTGTCCGCCTAGCCCACCTGGGCCTGTTGTGTTTTAGCATTATTGGATTGGACCTGGACTCTTAACAACAGTTCTGCTCTTTCTCTAACATTTTCCCCTGGAACATGCTCTGTTCTGCAGATGTTCAGAGAAATGACATCATTGGTGATATCATCACCTCAAGACCTGATTGACAGGTGGTTTGGCCAGTCGTATGGGGACCCAGAGCAGTGGAATGACGGGCATAATGAATGACCATCTGCCCTCCCTGTTCCTTTCCACACCAGTACACTGCTGCTCAAACTGTCAACATCACTGCAGAGATCAAATGTCTAGTTTACTAATGACTCAGTGATATAAAAATGCAACGTGTAAAAGGATTCTGCTATAAAAGCCCACAGCTGCACAACGTGACGCTGTGAGATTTCCGACAGATGTTCGAGTGAGAGCATTGTAAAATTGGGTGTCTAGGTAAATCCATTTCATTTCCTGCTCGTTCATCTTCTCTAGCGGATGCCTGGAGAGGAGGACCCCAGTGAATAATATTTGCTTTAAATTTAACCAACACCATTACATTGGGTCACAGCTGGATAGTTAGTGCTTCAGTATGATGGAGAGTTGAGCGACGTGGTTGTGATTCTGCCAACCCCTCTGTCACTGAGAGTGATCCAAGTTCTGGCCTTGAGACCCAGTTAAAACTCCACTTCTCATAAATGTGGAATGTTAGACAAGTGATTGAAGTTTGACCTAAGCAGTTACAAGTCACACTCTGTTTTTGAAAGGTGAAATTGAGGGTGTGTGTTGTGCTTGCGCACGTGTGCTATCGTGCGTGCCCGTTTGTCAGTATTCCCACCCCAGGTGAGGGCTCAGACACACAGATGTTGTAGAGGCCTCTTGAGGGAGAGGAGATCACCYCAAATCCCAACACTTTTAGGCTCAACGTGATAGATGAGAGGGTCTTAGAAGGGAAGGGAAATTCTGGTGGGAATTTTTWTTTWWATTTTTTGCAAGTAAAGAAATTATGAACTTGGCCTGATAGAATTTCACATTTCAGCTGCTCACAACCAGAGCATGAGTATATCTTCTTCTCCGTCAGTGAAAGGCAGAGAGAGAGAGAGAGAAACAAAGAGGGAGACATGAGCACTAACCTGTATATGGAGATGTTCTCAATCAGCTGGTTAGAGGCATAGTCGTAGAGGATGATTCCTCGAGGGGACACTTTTAATGTCACTTTCTGGAGTTTCTTGCCACTGGCTTTGGCCTAGAAAGACAGACAGACAATATTAAATATTTAAAATCAACTCATGCAATCACAGACAGACAATATTAAATATTTAAAATCAACTCATGCAATCACAAACATCTGTGACACTTGCCAGTGTGCAAATCTTTGCTAAAAGTACACATCTAGATTGTCCATTTACACTTCTGCTACCTCCTCCAGTGCTGACACTGTCAGTGCTGACACTGCCCAAAACACAGCCTTGACACCAGCAGGTATTAATCAAACCTACACGCCCTAGCCTAAACACACTTCCCTCAGAGAAGCAAAACACATGATTCAGAAAACCCTGGGGGCCGATAACAGCTTTCTAGCTACAATGCATCATTATACTGGAGAAACAGATCTATTAGACAACTTCATACTATAGTCTGAAGGGATGCATCCAGACCCCTCAGCTGCTAATGATATCCCTAACACACAGAGTCAAGACAAGCAGCTTGTTAGAGTTCTATAACACACAGAGTCAAGACAATCAGCTTGTTAGAGTTCTATAACACACAGAGTCAAGACAAGCAGCTTGTTAGAGTTCTATAACACACAGAGTCAAGACAAGCAGCTTGTTAGAGTTCTATAACACACAAACACCACTCCGGTGCTTAACAATGTCGACAGAGAGCCTTGGGCAGAGCAATCAACAACAGAGTTTGTTTACACCCGGAAAGGAGAAGGACAGCAGTAGAAAGACTCAAGGCAGTTATTTAAGCCATTCTCTAAAATCCTGCTTTCAACCAGTCAATACAATAAGTATTGGGTCCAAAACAACACTACCTAGTGTATTAACTGTCAGGACCTTGTTAGTCTGGTCAGGGTGGCGACAGAGAGCAGAGTGAGTCACCTATGAGACTGTCCTGTGTGKCCTGGGGCTGATCAGCGTTCCCTAATTTAATTAGTGTGGAGCTGACAGATTTATTAACAATAAGCCTTTCTGTTACTGTAAAATAACCCTGGCCAAAGCAACACACAGATGCATCAGTACTAATTGCATCTTGTTCAAATGAAGGCAACAACTTAATGGGAAAATAAATGGGACTGTTTTATACTGTGGTGATACGGGTATTAAAATATAAGGAATAGATCACCATCCACTGTATGTTTGGGAAAATTGTCAAAAGGGCCTTTAAAGGTCAGGGAATCTATATAGAATGGAGTTTACATTTTGGGGGGATAGGGTGTAGAACTCCTTGGGAGAGGATGAGTGTGAGTATAGAAGGTCAAGTGTGTGTGTGTGTGTGTGTGTGTGTGTGTGTGTGTGTGTGTGTGTGTGTGTTGCTGACCGTGGCAACAATCCTCTTGACGGCGGCTGCAGAGAGCTCCTCTCCTTTGGGCTGCTCCACCAGCGTGACGCCCAGGTACTTGAGTTGGAACACCATGCCCTCCAGCAGGGTTTCTCGCGTGTCTGTCCAGTTCTCTGGCAGCTCTATGGCGAGGAAAGAGGACACAGGTGAGAACAGACAGGTAGAGGACATACAGGTGACAGGTCAGATTGATGGCCCAACGTTCTTCCATCTAGAAACAGACGGTAGGCATATTTCTGATATTAGTTTCTGATTAAAGTTTTAGGTAATTTAATTTGCTTCACCAGTTTCTGTGTAAAATCCTCCAAAGGCCATTGAACTGTACTATGGTTGTGTGTGACCATTCCTTAGATTGGGGGGGACGGTAGAGAAGCAGACTGTCTCAGACCAAGGTTTATCATACTAACCACGTTTCCATCCTCAGTTTATATGCGAGTAAAGTCATACCAATTTTATAAATGCAGACAGAATTTGTTCGTTCGACATGGTGGGATCTTTTTGTGTCGGTAAAATGAATTATGAGATAGATGTTAGTGGAAACACCTTTATGCGCAYATATTGATATAATAACCATCATATCGCAATGATATGGTGTGCGGCCCTCCCACTCGGGAAACCATGCAGTTTATTAGGCTACAGAATAAATAAGTTATGTTGTTATACAACGGGTGGTTTGGAATTCCCATTTTTAGAGCCTATCCTTACCTAGCAATGCACTACCACTACTAGCCTTAGCACCTGTAACTCGTCATGGATGATTTTAAAGTTACTTTTGATTTGTTTTATCCACCAACATTTGAAGAATGGTGCCAACAAGAAGAAAGAAATGAAACAAGAAGAAGAGCAAGTGGACCAGCAACCTGAACCTCACATTAACATGAGACATGCAGAAATCAGTAGCGCCGTTATAGCCGACATAGAAAAGGAGAAATGAAACAGCTACATCAAGACAAATACACTGTGCAGTGAAGTGCCTTCTGGAATCTGTCGGAAAAGGGGATTAACTGGTAACCCGTTGTATAAAGGCAATAAAACACATGGACTCTCATGCATTATTGCTTAAATGAACTTCACAGGGTGGTGAAAGTGCACAGTGATGAGCTTGATGCTCCTTTCCAATAAATAGAGGGTCTTATTCTGTTGACATGATAATCGAATAAAAATATTCTCGCTCTCATCCATAATAATCTTATCATGTAGACTAGCCTCCCCACACTATCTGCGAGCTGTTGGCTACAGCGCACATGCCAAGACTAGAGTAGGCACATTTTATGGCCGGGACAATACCAGTATCGCAATATTTTTTTGATGGCAAATATGAAAACATGAAGCAGACCAGACTCTTTGGTCCTTTAAAAACCTGCTGTATGTTAAATATTATGTGCTATAGATTGGAAATAAATAAATGTGACTCTGGATGACAACATTATGTTGATTTTCAACATTAAGGCTGTTTTTATAAAGAAGTTAAATCTGCTTTGTGTTTTGTTTCCTTGCCACGATACTAACAGACCTAGCACATTTGCTATTTAACGCAACAGATTTTGTGATAAAACTATTGGTAGAGTTGAAAATGAGATGGAAACACTTAATGAACTTGAGTTTTATTCTGTACATGAAAACTTAATCGAAAAAGTAAATTTTGTGTGCACTAGTCATCATGCACTGATCTGTATCCGCAACAAGTCAGTTTGGTGGAATCACCAATGGTGGGAAAATGCGCATATTTTCTTTATGCAGATTCTTGAATATTTGCATGAAAATCTGTCTCCAATTCGATGGAAACCTAGCTTCAGCCTTTGGACAGTCACCTTAAAATGTGAAAATCTGCCAAACCAGGCATCTATCCAGACATTGGGCAATTACAGCAGGACAAACTTTGGTACATGCAGGGAAGGGATTGGCACATCAAGAGCTTTTGTGTCTGCTCTATTAAAAACGTTATCAAAACAGTAAGAATCAGATACATTTAGTCAAAAGGCTGCTCTCCCTACAAAAACCGTTCCTTCAAAAAGTTCATTTGAAATTCTATTAGTGTTCCTTGTTATTGTAGGTCCCCCTCCTGTCTATGAAACAATGACATTCAATTAATCTAATATTGTAATATTATGAGACGAATAGGAGCCATGCCATTTCATTTCTTTAGCCTTTTAACTCCAGAATACACTGTGAGCAGCTCAAGGACGCTCTCCCTCGGTCTCTGTATAAGGCCAGATTGACTAAATGCCTCAGGCTCAGGACAGAACAACAGTTAGAGCTGAGCAAAGCAGAGGACTACTATTACCTATAGCCAACTCCCCCTCTCCCATGAGACCTCAGTCTCAGCCAAGGCCACGAGGGATCACTGCATATATTAAGTTATTGTATCTGAGCTCCTAGAGTGTGCGGCTCTCCTTTAATTTTTCAGGGATCACTGCAATAGAGGAGCACAAARGAACATGCACAGACATGCACACAATCCTCTAAATAGCTGTGATTGACATAACAGGCTTCTTCTTAAGCACCATGTTTAAATACACTGACTTAATGATTAGTGTTACAGGCTTAGATCTGAAAAGCTGGCCAGTACACTGAAATAGCCTAATTCATGTTTCTGAGACGAAAGACGAATGACAAAGGTTGTTTTGGACTGCTTTCATTATCTTCATACTGCACTTCCTTCCTGAAATCAGGAAACATCAAAAAGATCTGTATCAAAAGAGAAATGGAAGAAACTTACACTCGATAGTGACACAGGAATTTGGAAGGGAAGAGATGACATGCACACAGCTAGGATTACAACAGCTAGGATCTCCAAGGACTGGGATGATCCCCCACACACACCCTCCAACACCTCAAACCTTTTATTGACTCGTCGCTCTTAAGAGGAGCATTCACAAGCATCAGGGTGCTCAATTCTGTTAGACCACCATGAGACATGGCCACCTGGACCCTTGTCACTGCTCACTTCTTGGGAGGCCTCTGGTGGTCAGTGATATATGTTGACCTCAGGGTCATCTAGATGGAAGATCCTGTCTTCACAGCAGCCGTGGTCTTACAGAGACATTCAGCCAACTGCAAAGGTTACTACTGTAGGTTAAAATCATGTAAACCCATGGATTGGATTCCATGTAGGCTATAGGCTACTCTTCACTGCAAAAGGTTAAGATTCTTATGCTTTCACCCTATGGAGCCACAGTCATATTCTACCAATGTAAAATGCCTGAGGTCTAGCTTGCTACTTTGCTTGCGTTTCAGAACCAAAATCTACCCATCGAAGGCCACACTCAAGGTCACTGGTTTGAAAAGTGCAACAACGTGACTTCCCTTTAAAACCTAAGGAGTTGAAACTAGAAAAAACATTTTCAAATAGGGAATCTATCATTTTCATCTCTCTCCCCAGCCTTGGCAACCAGCCTTCAGTAAACACAGGCTTTGTCCATTCCAGCCTTCTCAATCCATCCTTCTCCATTTTATACTAAGTAGTACGTGCACCTCCCATAGTGCACCTCCCACCATCTGGTGGCGTATGCATGGGTGTCCAAGCTGTGTGCTAGTAGCTGAAAAACAGACACCTCAGTGCATTCAGCTTGTCAACACTTCTTACAATAACAAGTAGTGATTAAGTCAATCTCTCCTCCACTTTGAGCAATGAGAGATTTACATGCATATTATTAATGTTAGCTCTACGTGTACATTTGCCAATTGTATTTTCCGAGGTCCCTCTTTGTGGCACCGGACCACACGACTGAACAGTAGCCCAGGTGCGACAAAACTAAGGCCATTAAAATAATGCCCTCTGTATTCTGTTAGACAGGTAACTCTTTATCCACAATACAGCAGGGGGTGTAAAGCCATAACACATAGGTTTTCCAGCAGCAGACWATGTCAAAAGCCACACTGAAGTCGAACAAAAACAGATCCCACAATCTTTTCATCCCCAATTTCTCTCAGCCAATCAGTCATTTGTGTAAGTGCCGTGCTTGTTGAATGTCCTTCCCTAGAAGCATGCTGAAAGTCTTGTCAATTTGTTTACATTAAAATAGCATTGTACCTTGATCGGACCACAAAGGTCTTAAAAGCTATAGTACCCGAAAGGGCATCAAGCCGTCTGAAATTACAAGCATCTGCATACATTAGACACTCTACTTTTCCCTCCAGYGGCATTTCCTCCATTCTTTTATCTCAACACATGTGTACTGCGTGGATCACTGAGACCAATCCCTACTAGAGGCTGTGGGGTTGACAACAGTTCACTCTACATACAGAGACTCACTGTAATCCTTTTCTCCTTGTCCCCTCCCCCCTCCCGCTCTCTCAGAACCATAAATATACCGTATACTTCTTCCGTCCCTCCCCTCGCTCTTGCCTCACACTCTCTCCTTACTTCTTAAAGAAAACCATAGGAGTGGCTGAGATAAGCAGGGCAAGAGATAATATACTCTAGCAAAATTATATACCACAAAGTGAAAACATTTCCATGCTATTTTCATGCCCAAAAGCAATTTAGTGATGGAGGGAGGGCCAATTCTCCACATGCCAATTACTCCTGAAATAGCTACATTAAAGTACATTCACCCTTTGAAGCCAAACTCAATGTCTATGAGAGAGGGGTAGCCTATTCTAAGAGTGCTGCTTCGTATGGATAATATCCCATTTCCATATTGGAACAGAGCGCCACATTCTCATTCTTCTCCTCCTGCTGCCCAGGAGAGGTTATTAGCGCACACTTCAAAGGCTGCCAATGCTGGCTGGACCACAGCGCTGCCTGTAACTGCTGGACGCTGGAACACTGCTGCACACACGGCCSAGGCCGCTTGGCAGCGACACAGAGGACCACAGCTGCTCCCAGAACAGGGGGCGTGAGTATGGTCGACTCGGCCCGTGATCTTCAAAGCCAAGCCTGGATAATGAAACAGTAGAGGTGTGTGGAGGCGACTCTGACTGAGGCACTGGAGGGACAGGTGTCTACTTCTACTGCCATGGGACGACATTAAGAACAGACCATCTCACACCAAAGCCAGCTTCTGCACAGTGCACACAAATTAATTGACCAAAGCATGTTCACTCCGCATGGGGAAATGGGCAGAATGGAGGAAAACCCAGTGAACAGGGAAAAACACACACACACACACACACACACGTGTGGACTGAAATTTAATCATGGCCAAAGTAGGGAAAGAGAAATAAGAGATTCCCCTAAAGTGGCCCACATACATTCCTGTAGGCACATTTCTCTTTGAGGTGATACACTATATGCCCCTTTATGAATAAAAGACAAGGCCCTTTTGAAAAATCCCATTATCAGGCACCACCATCATGAATTAACAATGAGACAGTTACAGGAATACAGAATCCCATTGAATGTATAGACATTCTTCAAACAGCAGGGTCTATACACCACACTCAGTCTATGTCATCGCTGTGAGAAGTGTGATCCAATTCCAGTGTCTTCTGTCACAGCAGATAGAATGGTGCTTCCCTCAGAGCTGTGGCAGTGAGAGGTGTCAGACTAATCCTGCAGAGAGACAGAGAGAGCAGTCTGCTCCACAGCCCTCTAATCAAACAAGCTGTGAGGAGCCCACTCTGACACACTGCCGTACTGATACACCACCACGCCACCTCCAGTCCTCTGCTTCTCCTCTCCTCCTGGATCAGACCAGTCTTAACACATCAATCACGAAGAAGGGAGGGAGGAGGGSAACAAATAAACCCTACTACCTTCCTCCTCCCTTCTTTCTCTCCATCCGTCAGTGTTCTACCTCATCTGAACCCAGAATAGTTTCAGGGGACTGTGCCTAGTGAAAATGACCTTATCTGGCCCCCACTGTCTTGGTGTCTTATGGTGAAGTGGAGCTTGTCTGGTAGCTGGATCATGGGAAGATGGCAGCAGTGAGATAAAACCAGTGAACGGCTCTGAATATCAAACAGATGTGCCAGCGGCTACAAACTGTCTCCTAGACTACCGGTAGGCAAGAGTGTTAGCCAATAATTGATTGACAGTGATAGTGCATGGACATTCTGCCCATCTGAGGTCTCTCAGTACTAGTGGAAAGCAGGGTTCATTTCGTCAAAAATAACTATGGCAAAAAAAAAATACTCTAGTCAACCTATTTTCCCTGACTAAAACTATGACGAGACACCCTTGAAAAAATGATAACTATTACAAATTACTTTCAATTTTAGTCTATGAAATTTTTACAAAGCAAGAACATTTGACATGAAGCTCCTTTTCATAGGTTTTGTCCAATCAATCCATACAATCCTCTTTTTGTCAGAATTGAAAATGTTCAGTTCTGTGGTTGATAGAGCTGATCTGCCCAGCTCTCCCACACAGCTCCCAGGCGGTCACTTCCATCACTCATCAATCTTTTGAACTGATGCGAAGCCAGGATACTTGACTTGTACCTAACCTCAACTAGAAACAATGTTAAATTTCTCTTATTTCATCTAGGCTATTTTTTCTTTGATCACGTCAGAATCTCTATTTTCCCATGTACACTGTTATTCATTCAGCTGTGTTGCTGCTCTGGCAACGTGGTCCGCAAATGCGAGTTGTGGCTGCTTTTTATATGGGAAAAATAAATGCTATTTGTTGAATATTAGGAGTACAGTAATACTTCTGGCATTTTTGTAAAGCTCAAATCCTCCCCTTTTCAAGGAAGCCACTGATATTATTGAACCCCTTGACAGTTATGATGGGGAGAAAATTTGAGCTGTAAAATGTTTAAACAGTAGCCATGGCGTTATAGTCTATATGGTTAATTATGGCTGGCATTTGTTACAATCTGCCTCAATATCAATGTTGCCAGCTAATGTATACAAGGGGATAGTAGGCCTATACTGGACAAGGACAATCTGAATGTGCACATGATGGTGAGGAGGTAACCTAAATATTCATTATTTATTAGAAAAAATGCATTAACTATGTGACTAAAATGGCTGTGACTAAAACTAAAGGTTTTTTAGTCGACTGATAATAACAAACCGACGAAGGAGAAAATGACTAAAATGTGACTAAGACTGAAAGATATTTTAAGACTAAAACTAAACTTAAAATATACTGAACAAAAAAATTCAACGCGTTTCATGAGATTAAATAAAAGATCCCAGAAATGTTCCATACACACAAAAGCTTACTTCTCTCAAATGTTGTGCACAAATTTGTTTACATCCCTGTTAGTGAGCATTTCCAAGATAATCTATCCACCTGACAGGTGTGGCATATCAAGAAGCTGATTAAACAGCATGATCATTACACAGGTGCACCTTGTGCTGGTGACAATAAAAGGCCATTCTAAAATGTACATTTTTAATCACACAACACCACAGATGTCTCAAGTTCAGGGAGTGTGCAATTGGCATGCTGACTGCAGGAATGTCCACCAGAGCTGTTGCCAGAGAATTGAATGGTCATTTCTCTACCATAAGCTGCTTCCAATGTCATTTTAGAAAATGTGGCAGTACATCCAACCGGGCCTCACAACCGCAGACCACGTATAACCACACCAGTCCAGGACCTCCACATCCGGAGAGAGGATGAGCATCATTCAGATGTCCCACAACATCGCACTAATGTCAGCTGCTACCCGACCAGAGACCTCAAATGCAGTGCTTCTGAACACACGTTTGGCCGTTCCCTCTGTTGTTGAACAGACCAATGAGAGAGGAGTTGAGAGGACCATAACCTTACTCATACAGTGCATTCGGGAAGTATTCAGACCCCTTGACTTTTTCCACATTGTTATGTTACAGCCTTATTCTAAAATTGAATAAATTAAATAAATCCTACATTTAAACACAAACACCCATAATGACAAAGCGGGGGGGGGGGGGGGGGGTGCAAGAG
>NC_036849.1:20978683-21057425 GCF_002910315.2 Salvelinus sp. IW2-2015
TGGATTGTCTGAGACCAGCCACCCGAGAGCTGGTGAAACTGTGGGTCATTCAGATGTCCACACATCGCTACTAATGTCAGCTGCTACCCAGAGACCTCAAATGCAGTGCTTCTGAACACACGTTGGCCGTTCCTCTGTTGTTGAACGACCAATGAGAGAGGAGTTGAGAGGACCATAACCTTACTCATACAGTGCATTCGGGAAGTATTCAGACCCCTTGACTTTTTCCACATTGTTATGTTACAGCCTTATTCTAAATTGAATAAATTAAATAAATCCTACATTTAAACACAACACCCATAATGACAAAGCGGGGGGGGGGGGGGGGGATTTATATACAAAAATCAATAAAAAATACCTTATTTACATACATATTCAGACCCTTTGCTATGAGACTCAAAATTGAGCTCAGGTGCATCCTGTTTCCATTGAGATGTTTCTACAACTTSASTGGAGTRCACCTGTGGTAAATTCAATTGATTGGACATGATTTGGAAAGGCACACACCTGTCTATCGAAGGTCCCACAGTAGACAGTGCATGTCAMAGCAAAAACCAAGCCAAGAGGTCAAAGGAAGAGCTCTGAGACAGGATTGTGTTGAGGCACAGATCTGGAGCATTAACATTTCTGCAGCATTAAAGGTCCCCAAGGGCGGCAGGTAGCCTGGCGGGCAGTAGCGTTGGGCCTGTAACCGAAAGGTTGCTGGATCGAATCCCCGAGCTGACAAGTTAAAAATCTATCGTTCTGCCCCTGAGCAAGGCACTGTTCCCGTGCGCCGATGATGTGGTTGTCGATTAAGGCAGCCCCGCACAGTAAAGGGTCTGAATACTAAACAAAATGTGACATTTCAGTAAAAAATATATACATTTGCAAACATTTATAAAAACCTGTTTTTGCTTTCTCTTTACGGGGTATTGTGTGTAGATGTATTTGTTTTATTCCCTCATCAATCCGTTTTAGAATAAGGCTGTAACGTAACAAAACGTGGAAGAAGTCAAGGGGTCTGAATCAGTGGAGGCTCCTCAGAGGAGGATAATCCTCCTCAGTGAATTTTTTGATAAAACTATACTAAATATAATCACGTCACCAAATAACTAATTAAAACACACTATTTTGCAAAGAAGGTATACAGTAGCCRCAACAGCACTATTTAAGGTAGCACCATGGTGTAGCCGGAGGACAGCTAGTTTCCGTCCTCCTATGGTTACATTGACGTCAATACAAAGCCTAGGATGCTCATGGTTCTCACCCCCTTCCATAAGCTTACACAGTAATTATGACAACTTCCGGAGGATGTCCTCCATCCTATCAGAGCTCTTGCAGCATTAACTGACATGTTGTCCACCCAATCAAAGGATCAGAGAATGAATCTATTACTGAAAGCATAAGCTACAGCTAGCTAGCACTGCAGTGCTTAGCATGTGGTGAGTAGTTGACTCAGAAAGACAATAGTTGAACAGTTTATAAATTAATTTCTTCCAAAATGAAGGACAAGCAAGAGAGAGGTTATTTTTCACTTTCAGTTTCATTTACTTAGCTAGCAAATACAGCTAGCTAGTGTAGCCTACTGAAATGCCATGCTCAAAACAGAGGGATGCTGTGTTAGCTAGCTGGCTATGACTTTCCAACACAACACTGGAACTCTTTCAAGTCAAGGTAAGTTTTTGGTATTACTCATTTATTGCCACCGTGGCCCGCCYGTGTAACTGCTTACTGACGGTACACTAAGGTTATTATAACAGGTTTACTAACGCGTTAGTTCTATTAGCTATGTTGACTATGACGTTACTTTAGTTAATATGGTGACAACGATGTAGGCTGTTTGWTGAGGTTTGGCTTGGAAAGATTTTTTCGCCTGGTCACATACAGCTGATGTGTTGTGCATTGAAGTCCACAAGTGAASGGAAGAGAAGGAATACAACGCGGCTGTTATGAGAGTGAACTCTGTTTACGCATGATCAGGGATGTATTTATTCTGCCGATTCTGTTGAAAAWAAATGTTTCTTAAAACGGAAGCAACGGAACAAACATACCTGAATTTGTCCAATAGAAACTCTTGTTTGCAACTGTTGGACTAATGATAACACCCAGATGCAGGCACACTCTTGCCGCAAGGCGGTATTGAATGTCACCGTCTGGCTCTCGACCTGTGTGTACCTATGTTGTAAACTTACATTCATAGGCTAGGTTGTAGCAACTCATGATGGGTATAGGGGAAATGTTGTATCATGTAGTAGCCTAAACCTATCACTGTTATATTGAACTGTTATAGCATAGAAAGCTWCACTCACAAAAGCTTGGATTTCTTTCGCTGTAAAATATATTTTCAAAATCTGACACGATAGGTGGATTAACAACAAGCTAAGCTGTGTTTTGGTATATTTCACTTGTGATTGCATGATTATAAATATTTTTTGTAATATATTTTAATCTGATAGGTTTGGAAATTTCCGTCTTCCTTTCAGGACCGGAATGAGGCTGTCGTTTTTTTCATCATGACGCACAACCCAAATGGCGTTTTTTTGTGATAAAAGTAATATTTATCGAACAAAAAGAAGATTTGTTGTGTAACTGGGAGTCTCCTGAGTGGAAACGTCCGAAGATTATCTAAGGTAAGCGATGAATTTTATTGTTTTTCACACTTTCGTGACTATGCTAATTTGGGGTTAGCTGATGTAGCATTGAAAACTACACTCACAAAAGCTTGGATTTCTTTCACTGTAAAATATATTTTCAAAATCTGACACCATAGGTGGATTAACAACAAGCTAAGCTGTGTTTTGGTATAATTCACTTGTAATTGCATGATTATAAATATTGTTTGTAATATTATTTGACTGTGGCGCTATGCTATTCAGCGTTGCTGATGACAATTATCCCGGTACCGGGATGGGTGGTTCAGAAAGGTTAAGAACATAAAGCCTCAATTATATTAACTCATGAAAAATTTAAAAAWATATTTTATTTAGTATGGGACAGACTATCAACCTCTCCTGATGCAACGAGCAGTGGAGATGCCAACATTTCTGATCAGGGGGATTCGAATCAAAGGAACTGCAGGCCTGACACCATGGAGAGGAGAGACAGAGGAGGCAGAGGGTAAGCAGATACTGCAGGGTGCTGTGCAAAGAGGAAATGAGGCTGGAGATTAAGAGGTGGGGAGACAGAGGGTCACATCAGATCACTGATGTCTCCACCATTAACAACCGCAGTTACCGCAGATAATGAGGACAGGAATCCAGCCCTCTCATCTAAGTATAGGATACCCTCTGCCCTGGAACTAAAGACAAGAGGGGGAGTGGGAGGGTGAAAGAGAGTGAGGGAAAGACAGACAAGGAGAGAGAGAACAAATGAGACAGTCAAACAGAGCAAGACGAAAAAAAGAGGTGCACACACACTCTCAACCAGAAGGAGACATCACACAGCCAGTCTGACAGGCCATTACACGTTATTCAGATATGTGGGACATGCAACAGTCTTTAATCACTGTGGAAACAGGCAGCAACTCTCAGAGAATGCAGCCCGAGCAGACAGCGATAGTGAGGCTCAGAGCGACTGAAGGAGATAGGCATTCAATGATTGCCTAAGAAAACACAAATCATGGCTGTGCATTTCCACAATGTGACAGCCTAGGGTGTTTATGGTTTATGGTTTCTAGCCATGGCGTTAAGAATCTCAAGACAGGCTATTCACTAGTTGACAAGGGAATGCTGATGGTCCCTTAATAGCATCAACAAAAGGAAAGACACAAACAAACCCGTCCCTCTCAGAGATCCATCTATTTTACACAACACCATGTAGGCTATGTGGTGACAAGGCAGATCAGGTTGCCAGGTCTTCAGTGAGTGGAGCAAAGTGCTAGCTGACGTAGGCTAACCCACTCACCTTACACATGGGCAGATACAAGGCACTTACTGTCTCTCAAGTACTCCCTCTCTAGTATCATCGCAACGGCAGCCCAAATCAAGTCACTGTAAAGCCACATGGACATGAGAAACGAAAACTATTAAGAAATCAGTTACTAAGTCAGTCAGTTACACAACAACCTGCCATCAGAGGCCTTCCCAGGGTTGGGTAGGTTACTTTGTAAATGTAATCCATTACAARTACTAGTTACCTGTGKAAAATTGTCATCAGTAATGTAACTTTTGGATTACACAAGCTCAGTAATGTCATCTGATTACATTCAGTTACTTTATGATTACTTTCCCCTTAAGAGTCATTAGAAGAAAAAAAGGATCCATCAAACGCATTTGCTGTGTCATCATAGTGGTCTCCGACTTGCGGTCAGACTCGCTGAGGTGGAACAAACTTAAAAACTTTTCAATTCTGAATTGAATGTCATTGAGAAAACAGAAGTATCAATGTAATTTTTCCACAAACATCCTTTCTGAATTCAAAAGTAATCCAAGAAGAAATCTAGTTGTTCAAAAAGTATCTGATTACAATATTGTTGCTGGTAACCATTGTTTTTGTAATCAGATTCAAATGTCACTCCCAAACTGTGATGTTTGGCCGGGGTAGGCCGTCATAGTAAATAAGAATTTGTTCTTAACTGACTTGCCTAGCTAAATAAAAAATAAAAATAAATATTTTTTAAATTTAGTGGTAAAAAAAATTATAGGTGGGTAAACTCTGATTGCCGGTCACGCTGAAAAAGGTCATGCTTCCTATACTTAATGCATTTTCTGCAAAAGGTGAGTAAACAGTTGGGCAAATTAAAAAAGGTGGTAAAAACGGTGTTACTCTCCACTACACCACTGCTCCCCAACCTTGGGCCTTCCTCCTTCCACTAGCAGGCTGAATGACTTGTGCCTGAGCCAGTGGGAGGGAAGGGGTCTGCTGCTCTACTCTGCTGTTCTACTCTACTGTGCTGCTCCAGGTTACATACAAACACAAACAAGACTATCAGGTCAATTAACAAGCCCCGCAGCTCCAGAAAGTCAAGCCTGCTGTATCAACAGTTTTGCCTTTGTAGAGCCTGAAAAAGTTTCCGACAGTTGAGCGCTCCCTGCATGGGTTTGTGTTGAGCAGAGCTGAATGCTGCTTGCCTGGCTGAAGCCTGTCTAAATGAATGAGCCTGCAAATAGCTCCTGGTCCATGAAGTAACTAAGCACTCTGATCCCCAGCAGAATGCAGGCCTGTCAAAGAGGCATTGTTTAGACTAGAGCAGGCCCAACGCTCCTCTCTGCCCACCTGCATATGACCTACTGTACTCCCACCACATACAAAAAGAGTAGGGATTCATTTTCAACGGTCCTCTAATACTTGCACTCATATGCATGCAAACTCTCTCTCGGTCATATAGCCACACACAGAACTTCAATTGTCGGCTGGTGGGGAGTCAATTTCATGGCTTGCCCTGGGATGTGCATATTGAAGATGGCAGTGGCCCAGTCAGCAGTGAGGCTGTTTAACCAGGGACAGAGTTAACACACAACTAGCCACCCTGTGTATGTGTGAGCCCCATTGATCTGTGAGTGCAGTAAACACAGTGGGGAATCTGGGACGGACATACACACACACACAACCTACCCACCAGGTCTGACAGTGACTATCTTTGTGAGTGTGTGCACATGTGTTTGCCAACATGTGGACACTTTCAAACACAAACAAGAGGTGATCCAGGGAGAACAGCCTTCGCGTCAGAGAGTGAGAGACTGAACTGTGCTGTTTGGGGACAGAACTCAGTCTGGAAATACACAGCCTAAAAACAAACAGGACTGAGATGTGTATTGATCTCATGGTCCGTTACAACAATTCTAGAGATATACCTCCATGTCCACCAATCACTATGCTGAACTCCAGTGTACTGCTGTCAGACGGAGCAGATTCTGATTTAAGGGCTCATCTGACCTATCCATCTCCCCTCACCTCCTAGTGAAGAGTCATCTGATTCCAATCAGGGCACTTAGTGCTCATTGAGGAACCTGCAGACTCAGACCTGGAGAGAGCTCTGGGGAGCAGGAGAGATTCACTCATGGTGAGAGGAGATTCGCTTCACTTGTTTTCACAGGTAAAAAGAGTGATTTAAACCACAGGAGATACATGATTTACTTCACATACAGTATGCTTGGCACAGTAGTGAGTAAGAACTCCTGTATGTCACATTATGCATTTAAACCCACTCAACCCTGTCTTGTGTTGTGCCTACTAGCCTCTGTGCAGAGCAGCGCCTGGCACCAACTCCAGCTCCTCACAGAGACAGAGAAGTGGCTGCTGTGGAGGCGGTGGACTGAAAGGAGGCTTTGTGAGACAGGCTGGGGGACAGTATGGAAAGGTTGAGGAGGCCAGTGGAGACTGGAGAGTAAGGAGGTGTGCCACTGTGACTGACTTCTTCTGCCTGGTACACAGTAGTACACACTATTGCTGCTGCCTTCAACTCAGCTACTGAGGGGAGAGTTGAGATGTTTACATTACGTCAGAGGCTTAGAGCAATATTATACACTTTCACACATAAACATGGACCAACGTACTCTACAGTACATGTCAAGTGTTTACTTTACAGCTGGAACATCCGCCAAGTCTGTCCAAGCAATTAAAAACAGTGGACAGTGCACTTCTATGGAGGACCAGACCTGCCTTAATTAGAATTAAATAAATCCACACAATTAAATAAATGAGCAAAGAAATACAAAAATAATTACTAAAATTAATACATTCTATACATATCTGTATTTTCTTATTTATGTATTATCCAATTATTCAAATGTTACATTTTATTAATTTATATATTTATTTACACTGAACAAAAATATAACATATCAAAATCAAATAAAATGTTATTTGTCACATACACATGGTTAGCAGTTGTTAATGCGAGTGTAGCGAAATGCTTGTGCTTCTAGTTCCGACCATGCAGTAATATCTAACAAGCAATCTAACCTAACAATTTCACAACAACTACCTTATACACACAAGTGTAAAGGAATGAATAAGAATATGTACATAAAAATATATGAATGAGTGATGGCCGAACGGCATAGGCAAGATGCAGTAGATGCTATAGAGTACAGTATATACATATGAGAGGAGTAATGTAGGGTATGTAAACATTATATAAAGTGGCATTGTTTAAAGTGGCTAGTGTTACATTTATTACATAAATTATTTATTTAATTATCCATTATTAAAGTGGCTAGAGTTGAGTCAGTATGTTGGCAGCAGCCACTCAATGTTACTGATGGCTGTTTAACAGTCTGATGGCCTTGAGATAGAAGCTGTTTTTCAGTCTCTCGGTCCCCGCTTTGATGCACCTGTACTGACCTCGCCTTCTGGATGATAGCGGGGTGAACAGGCAGGGGCTCGGGTGGTTGTTGTCCTTGATGATCTTTTTGGCCTTCCTGTGACATAGGGTGGTGTAGGTGTCCTGGAGGGCAGGTAGTTTGCCCCCGGTGATGCATTGTGCAGACCTCACTACCCTCTGGAGAGCCTTACGGTTGTGGGCGGAGCAGTTGCCGTACCAGACGGTGATACAGCCCGACAGGATGCTCTCGATTGTGCATCTGTAAAAGTTTGTGAGTGTTTTTGGTGACAAGCCAAATTACTTCAGCCTCCTGAGGTTGAAGAGGCGCTGCTGCGCKTTCTTCACCACGCTGTCTGTGTGGGTGGACCATTTCAGTTTGTCCGTGATGTGTACGCCGAGGACCTTAAAACTTTCCATCTTCTCCACCACTGTCCCGTCGATGTGGATAGGGGGCTGCTCCCTCTGCTGTTTCCTGAAGTCCACGATCATCTCCTTTGTTTTGTTGACATGTAGTGAGAGGTTATTTTCCTGACACCACACTCCGAGGGCCCTCACCTCCTCCCTGTAGGCTATCTCGTAGTTGTTGGTAATCAAGCCTACCACTGTTGTCGTCTGCAAACTTGATGATTGAGTTGGAGTCGTGCATGGCCACGCAGTCATGGGTGAACAGGGAGTACAGGAGAGGGCTGAGAACGCACATTTGTGGGGCCCCAGTGTTAAGGATCAGCGGGGTGGAGATGTTGTTACCTACCCTCACCACCTGGGGACGGCCCGTTAGAAAGTCCAGGACCCAGTTGCACAGGGCGGGGTTGAGACTAGAGGTCGACCGATTAATCGGAATGGCCGATTAATTAGGGCCGATTTCAAAACAATCGGAAATCGGTAATTTTGGATGCCGATTTAAAAAACAAAACAAATGTACACCTTTATTTAACTAGGCAAGTCAGTTAAGAACACATTCTTATTTTCAATGACGGCCTAGGAACGGTGGGTTAACTGCCTTGTTCAGGGGCAGAACGACAGATTTTTACCTTATCAGCTCAGGGATTCAATCTTGCAACCTTACGGTTAAACTAGTCCAATGCTCTAACCACCTGCCTCACGAGGAGCCCGCCTGTTACGCGAATGCAGTAAGAAGCCAAGGTAAGTTGCTAGCTAGCATTAAACTTATCTTATAAAAAACAATCAATCAATCATAATCACTAGTTATAACTACACATGGTTGATGATATTACTAGTTTATCTAGCATGTCCTGCATTGCATATAATCGATGCAGTGCGCATTCGCGAAAAAGGACTGTCGTTGCTCCAACGTGTACCTAACCATAAACATCAATGCCTTTCTTAAATCAATACACATTAGTATATATATTTTTAAACCTGCATATTTAGCTAAAATAAATCCAGGTTAGCAGGCAATATTAACCAGGTGAAATTGTGTCACTTCTCTTGCGTTCATTGCACGCAGAGTCAGTGTATATGCAACAGTTTGGGCCGCCTAATTTGCCAGAATTTTACGTAATTATGACATAACATTGAAGGTTGTGCAATGTAACAGGAATATTTAGACTTATGGGTGCCACCCGTTACATAAAATACAGAACGGTTCCGTATTTCACTGAAAGAATAAACGTTTTGTTTTCGAGATGATAGTTTGCGGATTCGACCATATTAATAACCTAAGGCTCGTATTTCTGTGTGTTATTATGTTATAACTAAGTCTATGATTTGATGGAGCAGTCTGACTGAGCGGTGGTAGGCAGCAGCAGGCTCATAAGCATTCATTCAAACAGCACTTTCCTGCGTTTTGCTAGAAGCTCTTCGCTGTGCTTCAAGCCTATCAACTCCCGAGATTAGGCTGGTGTAACCGATGTGAAATGACTAGCTAGTTAGCGGGGTGCGCGCTAATAGCGTTTCAAACGTCACTCGCTCTGAGACTTGGAGTAGTTATTCCCCTTGCTCTGCATGGGTAACGCTGCTTCGAGGGTGGCTGTTGTCGATGTATTCCTGGTTCGAGCCCAGGTAGGAGCGAGGAGAGGGATGGAAGCTATACTGTTACACTGACAATACTAAAGTGCCTATAAGAACATCCAATAGTCAAAGGTATATGAAATACAAATGGTATAGAGAGAAATAGTCCTATAATTCCTATAATAACTACAACCTAAAACTTCTTACCTGGGAATATTGAAGACTCATGTTAAAAGGAACCACCAGCTTTCATATGTGCTCATGTTCTGAGCAAGGAACTTAAACGTTAGCTTTCTTACATGGCACATATTGCTCATTTACTTTCTTCTCCAACACTTTGTTTTTGCATTATTTAAACCAAATTGAACAGGTTTCATTATTTATTTGAGGCTAAATTGATTTTATTGATGTATTATATTAAGTTAAAATAAGTGTTCATTCAGTATTGTTGTAATTGTCATTATTACAAATAAAAATAAAATAACAAATCGGCCGATTAATCGGTATCGACTTTTTTGGTCCCCCAATAATCGGTGTTGAAAAATCATAATCGGTCGACCTCTAGCCCATACCATAACCCCACCGCCACCATGGGGCACTGTTCACAACAATGACATCAGCAAACCACTCGCCCACACTGCCATCTGCCCAGGTACAGTTGAAACCGCAATTCTTCCGTGAAGAGCACACTTCTCCAGCATGCCAGTGGCCATCGAAGGTGAACATTTGCCCACTAAAGTCGGTTACGACGCCGAACTACAATCAGGTCAAGACCCTGGAGAGAACAGCGAGCACGCAGATGAGCTTCCTGGAGTCATTTTCTGATAGTTTGTACAGAAATTCTTTGGCTGTGCAAACCCAGTTTCATCCAACCCAAAAGGTGAAGAAGCCGGATGTGGAGGTCCTGTTATTTGGACCACTGTTATATACCCCCTTGACTGTTATGATGGGGAGAAAATCAGCTGTAAAATGTTTGACCAGAAGCCAAGGCTTTATATAGCCTATATGGCTAATTATGGCTGGCATTGGTTACAATCTGCCTCAATATCAATGTTGCCAGCTAATGTATACGAGGGGATAGTAGGCCTATACTGGACAAGGCTATCTGAATGTGCACATGATGATGAGGAGGTAACCTAAATATTCATTATTTATTAGGGGMAAAAAATGCATTAACTATGGGACTAAAATGGCTGTGACTAAAACTAAACGTTTTTAGTCGACTGATAACTAAAACTAACGAAGGATGAAATTACTAAAATGTGACTAAGACTAAAATGTAAAATATACTGAACAAAAAAAATGTTTGCAACATCTAGTTATAGTTCCATGTCTCAAGAGCTGAAATAAAAGACCCCAGAAATGTTCCATAAGCACAAAAACTTTATTTCGCTCAAATTGTGTGCACAAATTTGTTTACATTCCTGTTAGTGAGAATTTCTCCTTTGTCAAGTTAATCCAACCACCTGACCGGTGTGGTATATCAAGAAGCTGATTAAAACAGCACAATTATTACACAGGTGCACCTTGTGCTGGGACAATAAAAGGCCACTCTAAAATGTGCAGTTGTGTCACACAACACAATGCCACAGATGTCTCAAATTGAGGGCGCATGCAATTGGCATGCTGACAGCAGGAATGTTACCAGAGCTGAGACCAGCCACACGGACAGCTGATGAAACTGAGGAGTATTTCTGTCTGTAGTAAACCCCTTTTGTGGGGAAAAACTGGCTGGGCCTGGCTCCCCAGTGAAATCCATAGATTAGGACATAATATGTAAATTGACAGATTTCCATATATGAGCTGTAACTCAGTAAAATCATTTGAATTGTAGCATGTTGGGTTTATATATTTTTTCAGCATAGATAATGGTTTATGATAATTGCAGTTTAGTTCATTATCTAGCTAGCTATCTAATTGTAAAACTGAGAGTCTGGCTGTAAAACAAAGCCATCTAGCCTCCGACTATCAGTTGTAGCCAAGCTAGCTAGCTTGATACTCACTCTGTAACGTTAGCCTACCATACTTGTCTGGTCAAATGGACAGTCCTCTCGCCCATCCCGGTCAAATCCTTGCCTACTCCAGTCTTCTTCTTCTCGGTTCAAAACTATATGACTGTAGTCCGGTGCCTTATTGTCATAAGCAACCCACTCAAACACAGCCACCTGGTGCAGGCAGGCAGTCAATGGCTCCGTGTTTCAAAACTGTTCACCTGTTTCTACATCAAGCAAGCACAATGTTGCATCTGTTATTTTTGTGTGTTTTTATTGTGCGCATGCGGCACAGCAACATATAGATTTTACCTCCTATTTCCCCCCAAAAAGTGACATATATTGATACATAGCTATATGCACTACACATTATTGTTTGGGGGYTGCTAATGTGAAACATGGCCTTTAAACTTTGAACACCATTGTTTCATACTGAACGCAGCATAGGCAAATCGAGCAACGCGCCGTGGCATTGACCAATGGTGGGTTAGATACCCCCTCATCATTTTGGAGGAAGAACTTCAGAAATAAATTAAATGAAAGTGGGATTCATTATTTATATATTTGTGTACATTAATTTATTTATTTATTTATTTATTTATTTATTGATGCGTGCATTTAATTATGAATCTATTTATATGTGCATTTATTGATGTATTTATCTATTTGTGTGCGCATTTATTTATTAATTCATTCATTTAATTACGTCAGGTTTGATCAATATGCTTTCAGAAATTAATGTCAGCCAAATAAAATCATTATGGCAACAGCAGCAGTCACAGGCGTACAGCTGGTACAGGAGAAACTGCATAACCCAGAGTAGTTATCAGCGTTTGATTTGGTGTGTGTCCAAAAAAAATCCAGCTGACTGAAGGGATTTACAGATCAGATAAGAATCTTATCGCAGGCCTGTAAGTCCCAACAGTGAGACAGGTGCTTCTGTGCAGAACTGATCAAAGGAGGAGAACTGTCCTGTCAGTTCGGGATTAAACCAGTAGTCAGCTAGGGCCTGTGCTGTTTACATGTGCTGAAAGAATGAACTTGCCGCTGGTTAAATAGACTATTATACGGTAGACATCACAGGGGCTGTCCAGGCATAGGTCGTCATGGTTAGGGCCAGGAGTTTTTRCTGATCAAGTGATCTAACCATGAATACCTCCAGGACCTAGTCATGAGGCCTAGGGGGTATTAATGCTTCAGCCTCAGCACAAATAGAACATCCTATCCTAATACCAGAACATGAGTGCAGCAACATATTACCGCTATGCAAAGCAACAGGAGGTCAATAGCAGACTCACTCAAACTGTCAGGAACATTCTTACCTGAATTACATGCAGTGTATATGTGGGACAGGCAATATGTGCAGCATCAGTAGCACGATTTCTCAAACCTGCCTGACAAAATGCCCTGAGAGATCTCTGGATTACCTTTATGGCCCTCCTAACAGGTTAAACAACAGAAATAGCATTAAGGGCCAGCCATGAGAATGTCCAGTGAGTCCAGAGGCTCACTTTAGAGTAATTATGCATATGGCCCTTCACACATCGTTCTCAGATTCCTTGTCATCCCTCAGGAGACACAGAGAAACGACGATAAATAACGTCCCAGAGTTCCATGGCTGGGACAGCTTATTCAGGAGGCCACATCAATAAAATCATACTTCAAATGGGATTTGTTGGCCTTCAACTTTCTGTAAATAGCCTCATGTGGCGTGCATTTATGCAGCAGACCCCATCCAACAATGCACTGGTTTTTAGAGCTCTGAAATCTAAAACAATGCCTACTGTACAACCCAAAACTTGCTTAACCATACTGGTATAACAAGCTGACAGAATGATCTGACATTTACCTAAACATTAGTCACCCTTCAAACAGGCCTAATCTCTTCAAAGACAATAAGGGCATTTTCATCTAAAAGGATCCATGAGCACTAACATGTGAAGTTGATAGGAACATATCAAATTGGGTGCCAAATGAAAGCTAAAAGTCTATAATTTGGGGAAATGAAGGCATTGATATTTTTGGGGGGAGGAAAATGGTTGAAAAATGTATGAGGCATAAGTGCGGGCTTTTATTTTTGGATAAACTGATAGAAAAGGGGTCTTTGAAAACATCTGCCAGAAAGTCTTAAAAAAGGTATCAGAAATACATCAAAACAATGTTGATGTAAAGACCCATGCCAACAAATACTCTATCAACACATTTTGTTTTGAAGAAATGGTTTACCTTCTGTAAGTTTAAGAAACATTGCCTTGTAATTCCGTTACCAAAAAGCCACATATCTTTCAGATATTTTCAAATGTTACTCCCTCATGAGGATAATGAAAGTTCACAGAAGTAACAAGTAAAAAGGTAGACCTACCAATTAGTTAGTGATTTTACTGATATTKATTTTGTTTGTTTATTAATTGATTAAAACTCATAATTACCAACAACAAAAAACAGGAAAACTGGATTGGCTACAACAGGAATCATAATAGTCACAAACCAGTTGGGCCACTTGTTACGGGCCTCCCTTCAACTGGCATACTGTGAACTTCAGCTCATAACTTTTTTGTCTTTTGGTTGTCTGGTGGTCAAACCAAGAGTTAAAATAATCAGAGTCTGGACAACCCCTCCCTCTCTAGTTAACGTCACCTCTCCCAGCTCTAGCCATGAGCCCCCTCACTTTCCATTTACTGTAACCAGCATCCGCACCAACTTAGCCTCACAATTAAGTGTTTTAACATTTTCTTTTCAGGACAACCAGGGCTACAAGTAGAACACAAAACTATTTGACAAACAGTTGCATTCATGAGTTTTACTGACAAAACGTCTAAAAATAAGTTTTAAAAATGTCTGCTGTAAGCACAAAAATGGTTTGCTCACTGGGAAATGAATATACAACTGGTCAGTGACAACTGTGTGGAGTTTGTGACAGCAACTATGTGAGCTTAATACAGTATTATAGACACTATGTCCTGGCATTTCCTATGATCTATGTAGAAGAACACTTTAACGACTCGTGTGGCTTGTGAGCGTCATAGAGCAAAACATTACATGTGCTTGTTCGTGAGAGACTCAGCTTTTCATAGATTGGTTTGAGCTACAAACTACTAAAATCATTCAGACTCGACAGACAATTTTGAATATAAGACCCGGCCCCAGGCCCCTTTGGGATCCGCCTTTGTCTCACAAACACTGCTCTGGTTCAGCCCCCATTAATCACACAGACTAATGGTTGGTATCTACAGATGCAGAAGAAATAGAATCCCAACGCTACAACCCAGAAGTCTGTTGCTCAAATGCACAATGTTTAAAAGGCGTTAGAAGTCCAAAACACACCAGTGTTACGGTAGGACTCAATGGATTAAACGTCCAGACTGACCGAAATGGACCAAATCTGAACCCATCATAGACGTATGTTTCACAAGTTTGGCTAGCACAGTACAGTGAGTAGAGCGCAGTACAATACTGTGAGTAAACAGAAACGTACAAACCAATACAATATTATAGTACAATACAGTTAAGAAAAGTATAGTAGAGTATATTGTATGCCACTTGAGGCTACTTACAGCACATTGAAGGCCTACAAATCCCATTAAAGTATGAGTTAATTTATGTGGCCACCTGGACGAGCTGGCCCAGCCATGGAACTCTGGGCCGTCATTTATTGTCCTTTCTCTAAATCTCTCTACTTTACTGTACTGAACTCTACTGCATTGTATTGCACTGTACCTCTACCATACTCTGCTGAATTGTACTCTAATGTGCTCTGCTGTCCAAACTTGTGAAACATGAGAATGACATTCGTATCCATAAATTACTAATTTCTGTGTAGTTGTCACGTTCTGACCATAGTTTGCTTTGTAWGTTTCTATGTTTTATGTCTAGGTTGTCTATTTCTGTGTTTGGTCAGGGCGTGAGCTGGGGTGGGCATTCTGTTGTTTTTTCTATGTTTTGTATTTCTGTGTGTGGCCTGGTATGGTTCTCAATCAGAGGCAGCTGTCGATCGTTGTCTCTGATTGAGAATCATACTTAGGTAGCCGGTTTTCTCACTATGGGTTGTGGGTAGTTATTTTCTGTGTCTGTGTTTCACCATACAGAACTGTTTTGGTTGTTTTTGTGTTTTTTGTTATTTTGTTCCGTGTTCATGTTGATTTATTAAAAATCTAATTATGGACACTTACCACGCTGCACATTGGTCTGACTTTTCCTACTCCTCCTCAGACGAAGAGGAGAATCGTTACAGTAGTACAGATCAGGGACCCATGATGTAACTCAGTAACCGTAATTCCATTACCAGGTGTAATGCCACTTCACTTACTGTAGTTCAATAACCAAAATAGATGTGTTCAAACTCAAGGTGCATTGCCATAGTTGACACCCAATTCCTTCTGCAGACAACTTTGAATCTTTAATTCGGAGCAGATATTTAACACATTTTCCAAAAACTGTGGTGGCATAAAACCCTGAGGGAGATTTTGCAGTGATTCCGTTTGCATCTGCACAGTTCTTTCACTAAATAAATTTTTGTATATTTTTCAGTYAAAATTTGTAAAAAGTAGTCCTGTATGGTTTGTTAAATTTTGAAATCAATGTTTGTTTGGCATACATTTAAAATGAGTCAAAGCAGAATATCATTACCGTGGAATTTCTCATAACAAAGAATAATTGACCAGTTGTACTATGCAGAAATCGCTCCACTTCATGGTTGCTAAAACTAATAGTTAGCCTCATTTCAGATTAGGTGACAAAATAAACTAGTAGTGTCATTGTACCATCTAAAACCACTGAAATATAGTTCCCATAACCAAAAATAACCAAAGCTGGTGTATAAAACCAAAAGTAAAAGACAAAAAAAAWAAAAAWAATTATAAACGGTAAGCATAGAAACAGCTCACATAGAACAGCTCTACCACGCAGACTTGCTTTCAAGTACAATGATAGATCTATCACTCACATTTCTATGTGAATTTGGTCAAGTCACCCCAAAAGTTACATATTGCCAATCTAAAAAGAAAAACTGTGACAAAGCATGATTGTTCAGTTCCATCCCATCCACACAGTGACACACACGTGTGGCTCCAAACACAAGCAAACTCCAGASATACTGGAGATGTAACAGGGCAATACATCACTGGGGACTTTACAACTCCATAAAGGAATCATGCAGGAAGCAATCTCCATTACAACCTGGCAGTGTACTTTGGATGACTTTGTGCAGGGGACACAATTCCACTGCACGGGCCAGAGGCAGAGGGCAAAAACTAGCCAGGACAGAGCAGAGAGTAAACTACAGCTCCAGTATGGCATGTCCGTTTTAGAAGACTGCCCCCGTACCAGTAGTAGGGCACCAGAAAAGTAGAGCCTAGACAGACTTTTACTCCTCCATGGCTCGATCTTTCCCGATCATGTCACCTCTGATATTCTGGTTACACAGGCCACAATAACCAGTTGGCCACACTAGTCAACATAACCCCATGAAGCTACAGCAACAACAACCAACAGGGGAATCACTATTATAATCAAATCACATTTTATTCGTCACATGCACTGAATACAGCAGGGAAAGGGAATACCTAGTCAGTTGTACAACTGAATGAGTCTTCTGCATTTAATCCAACCCCTCTGAATCAGAGGTGCAGGGGGCTGCCATAATCGACATTCATATCTTCGGCGCCCGGGGTACATTTGGGTTAACTGCCTTGCTCAGGGGCAGAACGACAGATTTTTACCTCGTCAGCTTGGGGATTTGATCCAGCAACCTTTTGGTTACTGGCCCAATGCCCTAACCACTAGGCTACCTGCTGTAGACCTTACTGTGAAATGTTTACTTACAAGCCCTTAACCAACAATGCAGTTCAAGAAAGAGTTACTAAATATACAAAAACAAACCAAAAATGTAAGAAGAAAATTACATAACAATAACGAAGCTATACAGGGGATACCAGTACCGAGTCAATGTGTAGGGGTACAGGTTAGTCGACGTAAATTGTAAAGTGACTATGCATAGATAATAAACAGCAAGTAGCAGCAGTGTAACGGGGGGGGGGGGGGGTCAATGTAAATAGTCTGGATGGCCAATTGATTAATCATTCAGCAGTCTTATGGCTTGGGGGTAGAAGCTGTTAAGGAGCCTTTTGCTCCTAGACTTGGCGCTCCGGTACCGCTTGCCGTGCAGTAGCAGAGAGAACAGTCTATGACTTGGGTGACTCGAGTCTGACAATTTTTTGGGCCCTCTGACACCGCATAGTATATAGGTCCTGGATGTCAAGAAGCTTGTCCCTAGTGATGTACTGGGCCGCCTGCACCACCCTRTGCAGTACCTTATGGTCAAAGGTCGAGCAGTTGCCATACCAGGTGATGATGCAACCGGTCAGGATACTCTCGATGGTGCAACTTTAGAACTATGAGGATCTGGGGACCCATACCAAATCTTTTCAGTCTCCTGAGGGGGAAAAGGTGTTGTCGTGCCCTCTTCACAACGTTCTTGGTGTGTTTGGACCATGATAGTTTGTTGGTGATGTGGACGTCAAGGAACTTGAAACTCTCGACCCGCTCCACTACAGCCCCGTCAATGGGGGCATGTTCGGCCCTCCTTTTCCTATAGCACACGATCCAGCTCCTTTGTCTTGCTCACATTGAGGGAGAGGTTTTTGTCCTGGTACCACACTGCCAGGACTCTGACCACCTCCCTATAGGCCGTCTCATCGTTGTCGGTGGTCAGGCCTACCACTGTTGTGTCAGCAGCTAACTTGGTGTTGGTGTTGGAGATGATGATGGTGTTGGAGTCGTGCTTGGCCACGCAGTCATGGGTGAACAGGGAGTACAGGAGCGGACTAAGCCTGCACCCGAGGGGCCACAGTGTTGACGATCAGCATGGCAGATGTGTTGTTGCCTACCCTTACCACCTGGGGGCGGCCCGTCAGGAAGTCCAGGATCCAGTTCCAGATGGAGTTGTTTAGTCACAGGGTCCTTAGCTTAGTGATGAGCTTTGAGGGCACTATGGTGTTGAACGCTGAGCTGTAGACATATAGGCATTCTCATATAGGTGTTCCTTTTGTACAGGTGGACAAGAGCAGTGTGGAGTGCGATTGAGATTGCGTCATCTGTGGATCTGTTGGGGCGGTATGCGAATTTGAGTGGGTTTAGGGTTTTCGGCATGATGGTGTTGATGTGAGCCATTTCTGTCCATTTCCAAGCCTTGATAACTTGATCCTGGAACACGAGAAGAATACATGAACAAGTTCCACAAGAAAAGCAACATTAAAACTAAAGGACCAACATTTCAAAGCATTTCATGGCTACCGACGTGAGTGCTACAGGGCGATAATAATTTATGCAGGTTACCTTCACTTTCTTGGGCACAGGGACTATGGTAGTCTGCTTGAAACAGGTAGGTATTACAGACTCGGTCAGGGAGAGGTTGAAAATGTCAGTGAAGACACTTGCCAGTTGGTCTGCACATGCTTTGAGTACACGCCCTGGTAATCCYCTTTGTGAATGTTGACCCGTTTAAAAGGTCTTGCTCACGTCGGTYCGGAGAGCGTGATCACACAGTCGTCCAGAACAGCTGGTGCTCTCATGCAGGCTTCTGTGTTACTTGTCTAGAAGCGAGCATAAAAAAGGCATTTAGCTCATATGGTAGGCTCGCGTCACTGGGCAGCTCGCATATGGGTTTTCCTTTGTAGTGCGTAATATTTTTCAAGCCCAAGTTGTAGATCGTTCAGTTTACCTTCTCATCTGCGATTCTTACAAGGCACCCTGTCTTTTCTTCACGCTGAAGACAGTTGGGCCTTGTCTTGACAAAGCAGTATATCCTTCACGTCGGATTCATAAAAATAAAWAWAAAAATCTATATCCAGTTCAAGGTGAGTAATTGCTGTTCTGATGTCCAGAAGCTCTTTCGGTCATAAGCAGCAGCATTATGTACAGAATGAGTTACAAACAATGCGAAAAAATGAAACAAAATAGCGCAGTTGGTTAGGAGTCTGTAAAACAGCAGCCATGCCCTCAGCTGCCATTATATTGGTTGATAAACCAACACATTGAGTGGTTAAAGAGTCAAATGGTTTCTGCCCCTCAACCTGACCTCAGGTCACATCCACTTGGGGCTTTCCCCAGGTGTCCATCTGTGGATGTCCTGGATCAACTGGTCAAGCTTCTAAATCCAGTCTTTCCAGTGTAGAAAGGGCTCCAGGCAGGTGACAGTTCTTAGGCCAGCACTAAGGCAATGTGTCTGAAGCACAGACAGAGGCATACAGACATAACATGGGGAATTGTAGAGGAAAGAAAGCAGAAAGAAAATAAACCAAATGTTATGGCCTGAGAAGAGGTTTTAAAGGTTGATGTCAGAGAACATTTTTCAGACAAACTAAAGCGAATCAGACAATAGCTGTGCAGAGTAAGCCTTTATCAGCAGCACTGCCAAAATCACGAGAGCCGTTTGTTGTCAGCAGGAAATGGCAAACAGTGTAGGAGTCTCGCTCTATCATATGCTGAAGTCAGGCAGCGGATGGAAAACAGAGACACAATTGACCCTTCACTAAGCTCCAGAATGTGGGACAACCAATCGCAGCGCTCCAATGGATCGCAACCATTGTCGAATCCGACACATCGGACAGGCTTACGTTTAKTGAGGGCATTGCAAAAACAGAGTTTATCCAAAAACAAAATTGTTAAAAAAKAAATGGCTAAAGTGTTGTACCATGTAATTTCAGCAAGCCACGACACTCACCATCTCAGATTGTTCTGAACATTTTTCTAGTTAGAAACAGATCAAATAAGCATTCATTTGATCTCTGACAAATTACGCTAATTGATTGCAACCAAATTGTCAATTTTAGTTCACCCAAATTACATATTGGTTTTCTTACCCTGTAAGGAGTCTGTGGACCAGGTATGACAGCAACCCATGCTTTGGTTTTGTTTACTTGGCCACTGTTTCAAATGCTAACTTTTTTGCATTTGTGGCACAAATTTTTAGATACTTTAGGATGATTTGTACAAGAAGCGTGAAAATTGAAATTTGTTCAGATTCCCACCCCACTTATCGCAATACAATTATTTTATTGTGTTACTATGCGTGAAGTTTAAAATGCATTCTATCATTACTAAATGTGTAAATGTGATATATTTTAACATTACTATACTGAAAAAATATATAAAACGCAACATGTAAAGTGTTGGTCCCATGTTTCATGAGCTTTTGACCATTTCTTTGAAATACTAATGACTAACTCATTGGTAGAAAAAATGTTTGGTCCAAATCGGATGTTAGGCACCATCTTTCCGATTTGGTCCTGCCGTACATACCTACACGTACGCTACGGTTGATTTCGCCAGTGGTTCGTATGGGGAAATGGGCTGCCCAGGAAAATGTTGTCCAAGGTCAACAAGAATAACCAAGGGGGGGCGGGGCTTAGGGGAGGGCCAATTGACTTGTGGTTGTAGAGGACGCTAGCTTGACTGTGCCATCTTCTTCTATGGTATATTGGCGATCACACAATTTAATATGCATCCCGCCACCTACTGTGCAGGATGGAATCAAGATTCCCAAAATCAGAACAAACTACCAAAAAACAACCAACATTTTAAAATAAACTAAATTAAACAACTTTTCTGTTAAAAAATAAAAACAGATCTGCTCCCTACACAGGCTCAGGGGGCACCTTGGAGGGCAGGTCTTCCGGCACCAGAAAGCCCGTGCAAGTCTTCAGATGTAAAATCCATAAGTCCCAAAAACATTTCTGCCACAGCCACAATAATGTCCAGTTTCTTAGACTTCTTTGAGACTAGCGTAGTACAGTCTATAACTGTGGCAATGAACACGACAAAATCCAACTTTTTAACACACAGGGTATCTTTTGACTGGCAGCAAACATTTACTACAGGCTGTAGTCCATCCCGTACCATAATCTTCACTAGCATCACTTGTTTTCTCAATTATTTTAATAGCATTCACATAGAAGATTCGATTGACCACTAACTTTTGCCACCTCAATCTCTGTCACTCTTAAAAAGGGCACTCCAGGAACTTGGGATCATGATCCCCACCACAAATTGCAACACAGTCGTCCTTCTATACACCGTTCTTCAGTACACTCTGTCCGCCTGCACACACTTGAAACATGGCCAAATCCTTTACAATTCTTGCATTGCAATGGTTTGGGGACGAAAGCGCATCTTACCTACGTTTGTGAAGCTTGGTTGTGTATTAGCTCTTTATCAAAAGACAGGACCGACAGACTTTATTTCTCCATTCACCCAGCGGTTCAGACGCCAGGCACCAACCACATCAGGGATGCTCTTCAGGTATTCAACCTGAACATCCACCGTCGCCCCTGAGATGACTTCTTTGACAGGTGCTCTACTTTGAAGTTCAAAACTCACTGCAATCTTCCTCTGTTCTTCAGAAATACATTTAATCAAAATACACAGTCCTGGTAACTGACAGGCACCCTGTTACGAATCCCTCTGGCCCGACAATCTAGGGGGGATGGTAATGGGACCCGTAACACAACTCATGCAAATTATTATAGTGACAACGTAACAGTGAGAACAAAAATAACCACAGACAACTAAATTACTACCGTCAAACACTCAAGGTTTATTTAAAAACACACGGTAATGGGGGGAGCAGGAAAAGGGGCTGAGCGGGACCCAAGGAATGAAAGAATAATCCAAAAACACCCCTAAGCTAGACTAGCCTACTTCACAAACAGCTAACTAACTAACCAAAAATACAGGGGGTGGTCCGCCCAGTTCTAACTAGTGTTTATATAACAAAGTTTACCTACGGGTAGTGTATGCCCAAGGGCGACTTGTCTGGTTACCCCCTTTTCCCACCATCAAACAAACACTCAAACACCATAACCAAAACAATCCTCACAGGTGGGGACAAAGTGGCATGCAGATGCAAAACACACAAGCGATCTACAGACAGAAGGCATTTACAAAAGAGATTGAGCTGGGGAGAAAACAACTGACAGGGGTTTTAAACCAAGGGAAAGGGACCGTGATTGGGTAAGGGAAAAGGAGCAGGTGTCTTCTGATTAGCGACTGATTGATGACTGATTGGGGAATGATTATTGTCACCTGTGAGTAGGGGAGAAGGAGAGAAAAGAAATACACACAGGATACACACAGAACACTTGTATCCGTAACACACCCCTTTTCACAGCGCATACTTTACCATTTTCCACACCTCAAAACAGGTCTCCCACATATGCATCCTTACTCAAACGCATCCCAAAAAGAAGTGATTCATTATCATTCATAAACTTATCCTCCACTCCAATTTTAGACAATTTCCTTTGTTCCAGTTGTCAATACTACTGTTGTCCATTTACAATATTCGTCTTCACCAATTTGCATGACGCGCTGCTTGATTCGAACTCAGCATCCTCTTCCGCCATCTTTCCCTCCTTCCTGACTGAGTCGTCTATGATGGAATGTGCTTTTAGACATCCATTATAGAAGGCATTCTGCAACATTGTTACAGAAGATTTTTTTGTTCTTACGATCTGGAATACCTCCTTCAAATGTCAACCCCTTTACATCCCGAAACCCTGGATCATTGCTACTCTCCCTTCCAGGACGGCTACAAGGCCCTCCCCAAATCAGATCACGCCTCCATTCTTCTCCTCCCTACCTATAGGCAGAAACTTAAACAGGAAGCTACCGTGGTAAGGACTGTTCAACATTGGTCTGACCAATCGGAATCTGTTCTTCAAGATTGTTTTGATAACGCGGACTGGAAAATGTTCAGGGTCGCCTCTGAGAATAGTATTGACTTGTACACTGACCCGGGGCATAAGGAAGTGCTTAGAGGATGTTGTTCCGACTGCAACGATTATGGCTTATCCAAACCAAAAACCATAGATAGATGGCCGCATTCGATCAAAACTGAAAGCGCAAACCACCACATTTAACCATGGCAAGAGGACTGGGAACATGGACGTGTACAAACAGACCAGCTATGACCTCCGTAAAGCAATCAGAGACAAAAATGACACTACAGGTACAAAGTGGAGTCTCAATTCAACGGCTCAGACACAAGACGTATGGGACTAGGACTCCAGACAATTACAGATTATAAAGGGAATGCCAAGCAGGTCGCGTTCACCGACGCCTCTCTCCCGGACAAGCTAAACATCTTCGCCCGCTTCAAGGAAAACATTTAGCCGCTAACGCGGGCCACCWACACTCACAAGGACTGTGTTCACGCGTTCTCTGTGTCCCAATGTGAGTAAGTAATTTAAGAGTGTTAACCTTTGCAAGGCTGCCAYCTCAGATGGCATTCCAAGCCACGTCCTCAGAGCATGTGCAGGCAAGCTGGCTGGAGTGTTAACGGACATATTCACTCTCTCCATATCCCAGTCTGTTGTCCCCACTTGCTTGAAGATGTCCACCATTGTCCCTGTATCCAAGAACGTGAAGGTAACTGAACTAAATGACTATCGTCACGTAGCACTCACTTCTGTCATCATAAAGTGCTTTGAGAGGCTAGTTAAAGACCATATCACCTTACCAAACACACTAGACCCACTACAATTCGCATATCGTCCCAACAGATCCACGGACGACGCAATAGTCATTGCACTGCGCTATACCACCTGGACACGAGAAATACCTGTGTAAGAATGCTGTTCATCGATTACAGCTCAGCCTTCAACATTATAGTGCCCTCCAAGCTCATCACTAAGCTCAGGGCCATGGGTCTGAACCCCTCCTTGTGCAACTTAGTCCTGGACTTCCTGACGAGCCAACCCCAGGTAGGGAAGGTAAGCAACAACACCGCCACCACGCTGATCCTCAACATAGGAGCCCCACAGGGGTGACCCCCTAAGACCCACACACTTCTACAGATGTACGATTGAGAGCATCCTGTTGTGCTGTATCGCCGCCCGTATGGCAATTGCACTGTCCACAACCGCAGGGCTCTTCAGAGGGTGATGTGGTTAGCCCACCGCATCACTGGGGGCACAATGCCTGCCTTTCAGGACATCTACAGTACCCAGTGTCACAGGAAGGCAAAGATGATCATCAAGGATCTCAGCCACCCAAGCCAAGGCCTGCTCACCTCGCTACCATCTAGAAGGCGGAAACAGTACAAGTGCATCAAAGCTGGGAGCGAGAGACAGCTTCTATCTCCAGGCCATCAGACTGTTAAATAGTCACCACTAGCCGGCCTACGCCCAGTACTCTGCCCTGAACCTTAGTCACTGTTACTAGCCAGCTACCACCAGGTACTCTACCCTGCATCTTTGAGACTGCTACCCTAAAGTCATTGAACACTGGTCACTAATGTTTACATACTATTTTACCAACTTTATACACAGTGTACAAAACAATAAGGACATCTTCCCAATATTGAGTTGCACCCCTCCTTTTGTCCTCAGACCAGCCTCAATTCATTGGGGCATGGACTGTACAAGGTGTCGAAATCGTTCCACAGGGATGCTGGCCCATGTTGACTCCAATGCTTCCTACAGTTGTCAAGTTGACTAGATGTCCTTTGGGTGGTGGACCACTCTTAATACACACGGGAAACCGTTAAGCGTGAAAACCCCAGCAGCGTTGCAGTTCTTTACACAAACCGGTGCGCCTTGCACCTACTACCATACCCCATTCAAAGGCACTTAAATATTTTGTCTCAACCATTCACCTTCTGAAAGCCACACACACAATTCATGTCTCAAGACTTAAAAATGCTTGTTTAAAACAGTCTCCTCCCCTTCAGCTACATTGATTGAAGTGGATTTAACAAGTGGCATCAATAAGAGATCCCGGATTCACCTGGGCAGTCTATTTCATCGAAAGAGCAGGTGTCCTTAATGTTTTGTAAACTCAGTGTATGTGCAGTGCATTCGGAAAGTATTCAGACCCCTTGACTTTTTCCACATTGTTACGTTACAGCCTTATTCTAAAATTGATTAAATTGTTTCCCCCCCTTAATACCACATAATGACAAAGCAAAAACAGGTTTATAGAAATTTTTGCAAATTTATTACAAATAAAACTGAAATATCACACTTACATAAGTATTCAGACCCTTTAATCTGTACTATGTTGAAGCACCTTTGGCAGTGATTACAGCCTCGAGTCTTCTTGGGTATGACGCTACAAGCTTGGCACACCTGTATTTGGACAGTTTCTCCCATTCTTTTCTGCAGATCCTCTCAAGCTCGGTCAGGTTGCATGGGGAGCGTCACTACTTCAAGGTCTATCCAGAGTTGTTTGATATGGTTCAAGTCCAGGCTGTGGCTGGGCCACTCAAGGACATTCAGAGACTGGTCCTGAAGCCACCCCTACATTGTCTTGGCTGTGTGCTCCGTTCATCTTTCCCTCAATCTAAAAAACAACCCCACAGCATGATGCTGCCACCACAATGCTTCACCATAGGGATGGTGCCAGGTTTAATCCAGATGTGACGCTTGGCATTCAGGCCAAAGAGTTCAATCTTGGTTTATTCAGACCAGAGAATCTTGTTTCTCATGGTCCGAGTCCTTTAGGTGCCTTTGGCAAACTCCAAGCGGGCTGTCATGTGCCTTTTACTGAGGAGTGGCTTCCGTCTGGCCACTACCATAAAGGCCTGATTGGTGGAGTGCTGCAGAGATGGTTGTCCTTCTGGAAGGTTCTCCCATCTCCACAGAGAAACTCTGGAGCTCTGTCAGAGTGACCATCGGGTTCTTGGGCATCTCCCTGACGAAGGCCCTTCTCCCCCGATTCCATTTAAGAATGGAGACCACTGTTCTTGGGGACCTTCAATGCTGCAGACAATTGTTGGTACCCTTCACCAGATCTGTGCCCGGACACATCCTGTCTCAGAGCTCTTTTGACCTCATGGCTTTGTTTTTGCTCTGACATGCACTGTCAACTGTGCCTTTCCAAATCATGTCCAATCAAATGAATTTACCACAGGTGGACTCCAATCAAGTTGTAGAAACAGCTCAAGGACGATCAATGAAAACAGGATGCACCTGAGCTCAAGTTTGAGTCTCATAGCAAAAGGTATGAATTCTTATGTAAATAAGGTATCAGTTTGTTAATGAATTTGCTAAAAAAGAAATTTTTAAAATAACTTTTTTCACTTTGACATTATGGGGTACTGTGTGTAGATTGATGAAGAAATATTTTTATTTAATACATTTTAGAATAAGGCTATAAAATATAACAAAATGTGGAAAAAGTCAAGGGGTGTGAATACTTTCTGAATGCACTGTACTCTTGTCATGACTCATCCTATTGAAAAACTGCTACACACACACACCTTTTCTATTCATATACTGTCTACACCCACACCCACATATATTCCAGTCTCTGACATTGCTTGTTCTGAAATTCTTAATTTCTTCACTGGATTATTTTGCGAGTTTTTTTATTTCGTTCTTTTCTCCTAGGTATTAGTGCACTGTTTGAGCTACAAACAGAAGCCTTTCGCCACTCATGCGATGACATCTGCAAATCTGTGTACTCGACCAATAAAATTTGATTTGATTGGAATTGTTTTTAGACCACATTGTTATTCTTTGTCTTTGAGTTTCAGTAAAAGTGCCGGTTTAACCAGCCGTCCCCGGGAAGGTTATTAAAAACAATACAGACAAACAATGAGCAGTGAGCACATGCAGAGCAACATAGGACAAGCAACACGTAGTACGCACACTGACAGAGCAATTGCCAAAAAGTATAATATATAAAAGCAACAAACAGTGTTTGACACACCTCACAAGCTACAGAGAACAGATAAGACTCAACGACATTCATCACTGTTGCAGATTTTAATATGTACAGTTAAAGTCAGAAGTTTAAATACACTTAGGTTGGAGTTTTTAAAACTTGTTTTTCAACCGCTCCACACATTTCTTGTTAACAAACTATAGTTTTGGCAAGTCAGTTAGGACATCGACTAGTAATTATTCCAACAATTGTTTACAGACAGATTATTTCACTGTATCACAATTTCAGTGGGTCAGAAGTTTACATGCACCAAATGAACTGTGTCTTTAAACAGCTGGGAAAATTCCACAAAATTCCATCATGGATTTAGAAGCTTTTGATAGGTTAATTGACATAATTTGAGTCAATTGGAGGTGTACCTGTGGATGTATTTCAAGGTCTACCTTCAAACTCAGTGCCTCTTTGCTTGACATCATGGGAAAAAAGAAATCAGCCAAGACCTCAGAAAAAACATTGTAGACCTCCACAAGTCTGGTTCATCCTTGAGAGCAATTTCCAAATGCCTGAAGGTACCACGTTCATCTGTACAAACAATAGCACGCACGTATAAACACCATGGGACCACGCAGCTGTCATATCGCTCAGGAAGGAGATGCGTTCTGTCTCCTAGAGATGAACGTACTTTTGTGCGAAAAGTGCAAATCAATCCCAGAACAACAGCAAAGGACCTTGTGAAGATGCTGGAGGAAACAGATACAAAAGTCTCTATCCACAGTAAAACAAGTCCTATATTGACATAACCTGAAAGGCCTCTCAGCAAGGAAGAAGCCACTGCTCCAAAACCGCCATAAAAAAGACAGACTAAGGTTTGCAACTGCACATGGGGACAAAGATCGTACTTTTTGGAGAAATGTCCTCTGGTCTGATGAAACAAAAATAGAACTGTTTGGCCATAATGACCATCGTTATGTTTGGAGGAAAAAGGGGGAGGCTTGCAAGCCGAAGAACACCATCCCAACCGTGAAGCACGGGAGTGGCAGCATCATGTTGTGGGGGTGCTTTGCTGCAGGAGGGACTGGTGCACTTCACAAAATAAATGGCGTCATGAGGAGGAAATTTGGATATATTGAAGCAACATCTCAAGAAATCAGTCAGGAAGTTAAAGCTTGGTCGCAAATGGGTCTTCCAAATGGACATTGACCCCAAGCATACCTACAAAGTTGTGGCAAAATGGCTTAAGGACAACAAAGTCAAGGTATTGGAGTGGCCATGACAAAGCCCTGACCTCAATCCTATAGAAAAGTTGTGCGCAGAACTGAAAAAGTGTGTGCGAGCAAGGAGGCCTACAAACCTGACTCAGTTACACCAGCTCTGTCAGGAGGAATGGGTCAAAATTCACCCAACTTATTGTGGGAAGCTTGTGGAAGGCTACCTGAAATGTTTGACCCAAGTTAAACAATTTAAAGGCAATGCTACCAAATACTAATTGAGTGTATGTAAACTTCTGACCCACTGGGAATGTGATGAAAGAAATAAAAGCTTATAAATAAATAATTCTCTCTACTATTATTCTGACATTTCATTCTTAAAATAAAGTGGTAATCCTAACTGACCTAAAACAGGGAATTTTTACTTGGATTAAAAATCCAGAATTGTGAAAAACTGCATTTAAATGTATTTTGCTAAGGTGTATGTAAACTTCCAACTTCAACTGTATATTACTTAAATATGAAAACATTGGTTTTTATTTCACTCAATGGTCATGCTGCTGATGGCCATTCCACCGCACACCCTCAGTCTTTACTCTCCCTCTACCCAAATTAACATTTATTTATTCATCACTGTCACAGTTGTTTTTATGTATATAGTGCTATTTATTTGTACTGTTTTTTTTTACTACCATTTTCATCATTTGAATGTTGAAGCTCAAAGCCTAAGTTTTTCACTGTACACTGCAATCACACCTGCAACCTTGTACGTGTGACTATTAAAACTCTGAATTGGAATACATGGAAAACGACAATACACAGCTAGGGATTATGTTCACAAATCTGACTGTCCTTTAGCCATGTCTTTGCTTTTTGTGAAGTTGCAATAGTCGTGTGTCTGATGGCAGTGTGTTCCAGACATGGGAAGCTCTAACAGAGAAAGCAGTTTGACAAAAGGTGCTTTTCCTTAAGGGAACTACACAGTCACCTCTCATGGCAGACTTTGTGAATCTGCTGCCATGGGTTTGGGTTTCTGTTTGACAAAAGCACTAAGTGGAGGGGGAGCCAGGCCATTTAGGATCTTGAATACAAGACATTGCACAAGATTATCCCAACTCAGGAGCTTATGCATTCTGAGGATGTAACAGTGGTGATGGCTATRGGGCTTTCTATCAAGAACATTGAGAGTCTGATTGTAGACAGACCGAATGGGTTTTAATGTTGTACAGCAAGCTTGGGTCCAACTAGTCAAGCAGTATGTTAAGTGGGGGAGAATCATAGCTGTGAATGCCTTGAATTATACTCTGCAGACTTGAGTGGTCTCTCTTGAAAACAACACTTCAAATATCAARGGGATAAATAAATTAGGAACAAATAAAGGCATGGTTAAAAAGAGACTGGGGCGGGGGGTGCTCTGTGCATAGATGCCAAAACAAAATAGGCATGCATGTACAAGGCCAAGCCCAAGTCATGAGCGCCAAGTTACTTTATTTGGGACTCAAACATTCTATCATGTAGGGGTGGAGGACACCAACATTGAATCCAGGTGTGTTTGGACTTGGAGGTGCCTTGCATGGACTCCAGACATCTCAATAACAAGACTCTGAATACTTCTGTTTTTTGGTCTCAGCATTGAAAGCAGCATGCATCACTTGCCCACAACAAAACACAGACTATCTTGCAGCAGTGGTATGCTTCCAGTTATGACAAGATGTAACAAGTTACTTTCTATCAACAGCAGCTACCAGTGCACTCTACACTAGCCATGCTGTATTGAAATAACCACATAGATGTTTTGGCCATAAACACTACCTGACCTTGCTAGGAATAGGCAGCGTGTGGGTGAGAGGAAATGCAGGTCTAGACCAGAGGCTATCACAGACCAGGGCCCACATGACCTGCATATAGAGGTCAACAACATAAAAGGTGAAGATGCAACGCTGCCCTGATAAATCTGTAGCCATGATTTTATATGGGCATTATCAGCTTCKACCAACCCTGGCTGTTGGCCATGCATCGTCTCTGCCGGGAGAGACTGGGGACAGGAAGTAGGCCTTTAGAAAGCCTCATTATTCACCCAGAGAAAGTGGACCAAAACAAAGCATTGATTGCACATGTGGCATCATGCTACCAAGTCTGCCAACGACCCCACTGTCTGTGAAGAAAAGGAAGGTGAGACAAGGGGAGGGGGCAATGTTCCCTCTGTGAAACCAAGCAAAAAAAGGTTTTACGAAGCAGCTACACCTCGCTTTGAAAAACCATACTACAATAGTGTGATCATACGCACCCACTCGGGTGTCTGCACATCGTATAGCTGTGTGTGACAAACCACTGAAGACAGATCAAAGCCATTGTGAGAATCATGCAGCTCCACAGCCAATGGTAGTGCATGAAGATATATTTTATATATAATGTAACCTTTATTTAACTTGGCTAGTCAGTTAAGAACAAATTCTTATTTACAATGACGGCCTACCGGGGAACAGTGGGTTAACTGCCTTGTTCAGGGGCAGAACGACAGATCTTTACCTTGTCAGCTCGGGGATTCGATCCAGCAACCAGCAACCTTTCAGCCCAACACTCTAACCACTAGGCTACCTGCCAACATGGAGATTTTATGAAGATTATTTATCTATACAGAATAAAAATATAAAACGCAACATGTAAAGTGTTGGTCCCATGGTCCATGACCTGAAATAAAAATATCAGCAAAAAAATAAGAATTCATAGACAAAATGCTTATTTAGCCTCAATTGTGGGCACACATTTGTTTATATCCCTGTTTGTGACCATTTKTTCTTTTGCCAAGATAATCCATCCACCTGACAGGTGTGGCATATCAAGAAGTTGATTAAACAGCATGATCATTACACAGGTGCACCTTGTGCTGGGGACAATAAAAGGTCACTTTAAAATGTGCAGTTTTGTCAAACAATACAGATGTCTCAACTTTTGAGGGAGTGTGCAATTGGCATGCTGACTGAAGAATGTCCACCAGAGCTGTTGCCAGAGAATTTAATGTTAATTTCTCTCCCACAAGCTGTCTCCAACAATGTTTTAGAGAATTTGGCAGTACGTCCAACTGGCATCACAACCGCAGACCACACGTAGCCACTCCAGCCCAGGACTCGGGGGGGGGGGGGGGGGTTAGCTGAGGAGATTTCTGTCTGTAGTAATGCCCTTTTCTGGGGAAATTCATATTCTGATTGGCTGGGCCTGGCTCCCCAGTGGGTGGGCCTATGCGCTCCCTGGCATGTGAAATCCATAAATTAGGTATAATGAATTATTTAGATTAACTGATTTCCTTATATGAACTAACTCAGTAAAAAAAAAAAAAAAAAAAAAAAAAATAGATGAAATTGTTATTTTTGTTCAGTGTAATAAAAATAAGTAAAGAAGTCTGTTTTCAAATCAAAATCAAATTTTATTTATCACATACACAAGATTAGCAGATGTTAATGCGAGTGAGCGAAAATGCTATGTTGCTTCTAGTTCCGACAATGCAGTAATAACCAACGAGTAATCTAACCTAACAATTTCACAACAACTGCCTTATACACACAAGTGTAAAGGGATGAAGAATATGTACATAAAAATATATGAATGAGTGATGGTACAGAACCGCATAGGCAAGATGCAGTAGATGGTATAGAGTACAGTATATACATATGAGATGAGTAATGAAGGGTATGTAAACATATAAAAGTGGCATTSTTTAAAGTGGCTTGTGATCCATGGATTACATTTTAAGCCAATTTCCCAAGTGTTGATCATACAGTATGTGTTTGAAAGGTGTTTACAGCTTGTTGTTTTTTAGGCTACATGTTAACCAAAAAAAACTAAATCGAGCCCCCTCTAACACCTTGCCCAAACCGGCTGCGCCACGTGCGCAAATTTATTTTGCCCCCCCCACACCAAACGCGATCACGACACGCAGGTTAAAATARCAAAACAAACTCTGAACCAATGACATTAATTTGGGGACAGGRCGAAAAGCATTAAACATGTATGGTATTTTAGCTAGTCAGCTTGCACTTGCTAGCTAACGTTAATTTGTCCTGTTTAGCTAGCTTGCTGTTGCTAGCTAATTTGTCCTGGGATATAAACCTTGAGTTGTTATTTTACCTGAAATGGACAAGGATCTCTACTCCGACAATTAATCCACATATAAAACGGCCAACCGAATCGTTTCTAGTCATCTCTCCTCCTTCCAGGCTTTTTCATCGTTTAAATTTTATGGTGATCGCATCTAAACTTTCATTGTATTACCACGACTACCAGCAAAACAGTTTTCGTCTTTCTATCGATGGCACGTGGGTACCTGCTTCTATAAACCAATGGGGAGATGGGAGAGGCAGGACTTGCAGCGCGATCTGCGTCAGAAATAGGAACGACATCTATTTTAGCCCTTGGCGTGCAAGCAGTGTGGGTGCAATAATTGAATAACATGGATTTCTACATTTATTTTGCGACGCTCGCGCACGCGACGTGTCCGGTCTGGTCAGCATGTAAGACTACCACCACTCCTTTAAAAAAAATTGTGAAGCAAAATGTGTAGACAATTTGTTTTTTGAGCCATATCTCGTGCCGGCTCCGCAGTGTCTTAATCTAAACAGGAAGCCTGTCCGACCCTAGCCCTTGATCATGACTCAGTTCCATTACAATACACAAGTCATTGGATGAAGGCGTTTTCTGTAGCGTTGAATTTTGTTAAGAGCTGCGACGCTTCGTCAGAACATTAACAGGCATTGCTTGCGGTACGGTTTTGGAAGCATAAGGACCTTATCTTTCATACCGGTGAGAAATTATTTCCAAAAAACAAATGGTTAAATTGATACACACCTTTTATAGGGTAAAGGTTCCCACACGGCCATATTTCCATGTTACAGCATTTGTTTATGGAAAACAGTGGATTACCTGTGCTAATTAGCAATCTGTGTTTCTGAACACCTGTGTGTAAACTGAAGACAGACGCCAAAAACGTGTTGTCACCTGCAACGGTGTTAACAGTGTACAGTAAGTGTGTATTTGGCATTTGTGAAATTATTGATGTGATTTTTAAATTGAGGGATTTATGTTTCTAGAACTATACCGGAATTGAGAATCGATTCACGTTTATATTGAGTAGGCTATTTGGCCGTTTTGGCTTCCAGGGCCAATTCTCTTTAAACTGAACATGCAGGTTCCTTGGACTAAGGAGTAACTTTAGGCTCCTTTAGTCCAATATTGGGCTAGTCCGACCCCAGTACAGCTGTAAACAAGAGTATGGTCAGAATCTATTCTGGCTAGACGCTTCCTGGGGAAAACCTGGTATTATAGCCAAACAATCTTCCAACCACGTATTAGCTTTAATGATCTATCGGCAATCACAAGAAAAAATATATATATTTACAAATACTTGTCACATGCGCAGAATATAACGGGTGTGTAGACTTCATCATGAAATGCTTGCTTACATCCCTTCAACGATGCAGAGTTAAAATAATTACAAAAAAGTAACAATAGGAATAAGATACAAGCATGTAGGAATATACAGGGAGTACTAGTACCAGATACATGTGCAGGGGTATGAGAGTTATGTACATAAAGGCAGGGTAAAGTGACTAGGCATCAGGATAGATATGTTTAAGAATAAAGAACGGAGTAGCAGCTGCATATGAATGTGAATGTGTTTCGGTATGCGTGTGTGAGAAGTACTTTCAGTCTAGGTATGATCTTTAAGTACTGAACTTTACTCTAGCTACAGAGGAACACATTGGGGAATACAGCAGGAAGCTACATTCGGTACCCAGCGTTTAAATATAGTTACATAGGAAAGACTAGATAGCAAACACTTGTTTACCTTTTACTAGTATCCACATGCTAGCTAGTCAGCTTGCTACCAATACTACTTACTTTTATGTCTGCCCACACCCCATGACTGTTTAGCGAGACTGGGGCTCCGAATTATTGCCCTTCCAGCCGACTTCAAAGCGTCCATATCGTAATCCAAAATTGGGGCAAAGAGCCCAACGGGTTTCGATTCTTGTCTCTCGAAGCGCTTGGTTTGTCACACTCTCCCAAACTTTTCCAGCGGTTTTTTCCCCCCACTACTGTTTCAAAGACAGCCCAGAATAGAAACATCATATTCGTCCCACTGGGCGGTGTTATGTAGCTAGCTATGTAAATTAACCGCATAATGTACGTGACGTATATTTGTGGAATATTTAACAGAGATGTAGATATAATGACGAGATGCTTATGTCTCCACCCTAACAATGGGATTCGTTGTCCACAGAGCGGAATGGCGGGCTGTCAAGCTCCCGCCTATTCCTCTCTTTGGATTGGTGGAAACAACTCCTTATTTAAATATAGTTTTTAATATTCGATGAGGGGATGGGGGCGGGGTGACGTTAACCGACTGTATTCAATGGAGACGCTTGCTAGCCTCATGAATATGCATAAACAGTCTCGAACGCCTACAGGGGACAACTCCGATATAAAGTGTTTTTTTCTCAGTTGTCCGGATGTCACGTGCATTACACTTATATCAGTACACTCATAACAACCTAAGCGTTAAGAATCTTATAATATAGCAATTTATGTTTATCTTGACTAAATCCGACACTCATTGCCGCCGCCGCCCCCCCATACACAAACTACTCACCTGCTTAATAATTAAGGATCTATTCAACGTGGACAGATTTGGGCTCTCTTTGTCCTTTATCGCACGAGCAAGCTCGCTACGCAGCTCTTTCCGGGCCCTTGTTGCTCGCGGAGGTGGTGACTTCAGTGTGACTGATTTTCCTATTGTTTTGAATAGTGAAGTTTATCAGAATATCAACAAAATAGACAAATTACTAATTGATGTGTTCATAAACTAATGTGGCTAAATAATTATTATGGACATGGTGAATATGTAGACTAGATAAATTAATTCTGAGTTGCCACATATCATGTAGATATGACAGGACTCCTGTCATGGGCTACAATATTTGTCATCATGATGATGTGCACTGCACAGATGTTGGATTTCCTCTCAAGTTACACATTCATTTGATAAATATTTCGACATTTTAGATTTTCTCTCAAGTTACACATTTCATTTACAGTTAAACCAGTTAAACCTTTTGGTCCCATGTTTCATGAGCTGAAATACAATATCTAATGTTCCATATGCACAAATATCTTATTTCTCACAAATATCTTTAATTCCCTGTTAGTGACCATTTCTCCTTTGCCAAGTGACCATTTCTCCTTTGCCAAGATAATCCGTCTACCTGACAGGTGTGGAATATCAAGAAGCTGATTAAACAGCATGATCATTACACAGGTGCACCTTGTGCTGGGGACAATAAGGCCATTGTAAAATCTGCAGTTTTGTCACACAATGTCACAGATGTCTCAAGTTTTGAAGGAGCATACAATTGGCATGCTGACTGCAGGAATGTCTGTCCACTAGAGCTGTTGCCAGATAGAGAAATTAACATTCAATTACCTTAAGCCACCTCCATCATTTTAGAGAATTTGTCAGTATGTCCAACTGGCCTCACAACCGCAGATCATGTGTATGGCGTCGTGTGCGAGAGCGGTTTTGATCGAAACGTTGTGAACAGAGTAACCCCATGCTGGGGTTATGGTATGGGCAGGCATAAACTACGGACACAATTGCATTTTAACGATGTCAATTTGAATGCACAGAATTACCGTGACGAAATCCATAGATCATTTATTTTAATTGACTGATCCTTATATCAAATCAAACTGTATTTGCCACATGCTCCAAAAACAAGTTTAGACTTTACCGTGAAATGCTTACTTACAAGCCATTAACCAACAGTACAGTTTAAGAAGAAAATATTTACCAAGTAGGCTAAAATAAAAAGTAATAATAAAAAGTAACACCATAAGAATAACAATAACAAGGCTATATACAGGGGGCACCGGTACCGAGTCAGTGTGCAGGGGTACAGGCCAGTTAAGGTAATCTGTACATGTAGGTGGGGGCGAAGTGACTATGCATAGGTAACAAACAGCGAGTAGCAGCAGTGTACAAGAGGGGTGGTGTCAATGTAAATTGTCCGGTGGCAATTTCTATGAAGTGTTCAGCAGTCTAATGGCTTGGGGGTAGAAGCTGTTGAGGAGCCTTTTGGTCCTAGACTTGGCGCTCCGGAACCGCTTGCTGTGCAGTAGCAGAGAAAACAGTTTATAACTTCGGTGACTGGAGTCTCTGACAATTTTTATGGGCTTTCCTCTGACTCCGCCTATTATATAGGTCCTGGATGGCAGGAAGCTTGGTCGCAGCAATGTACTGGGCCATTCGCACTACCCTCTGTAGAGCCTTACCGAGCAGTTGCCATACCAGGCGGTGATGCAACAGGTCAGGATGCTCTCGATGGTGCAGCTGTAGAACCTTTTTAGGATCTGGGGGCCCTTGCCAAATCTTTTCAGTCTCCTGAGGGGGAAAATGTTTTGTCGTGCCCTCTTCACGACTGTCTTGGTATGTTTGGACCATGATAGTTTGTTGGTGATATGGACACCAAGGAACTTGAAACTCTCGACCCGCTCCACTACAGCCCCGTCGATGTTAATGGGGGCCTTTTCGACCCTTCTTTTCCTGTAGTCCACTATCAGCTCCTTTGTCTTGCTCACATTGAGGAAGAAGTTTTTGTGCTGGCACCACACTGCCAGTTCTCTGACCTCCTCCCTATAGGCCGTCTCATCGTTGTGTCGTCAGCAAACTTAATGATGGTGTTGGAGTCGTGTTTGGCCACGCAGTCGTGGGAATACAGAAGGTGAAAGATTAGTGGAATCTGTGTGGGTAGCTGGACAGGTAGGATGACTGACAGTGAAGGTGAACAGGTGGTCACGTGTCAGGTGACAGAGGAATGGATGAGACTGAGGCAGGAATTTCTTTAACCATAAAGTGGTATATTTACTGAGTAGTATGTGCTGCATAACAAAGGAAACAAAATAACATGTATCCAATCAAATCCATGATCAAATCATAACAATCATTCATTATTAACATAATTAGGGAATTCAACAATCCAGTTCATTAAGAAGTCAATAGTAATCACCCGTGAGTCATTTAGGCTCGTAACTATTTATCATGAAAGAATACAAACAGTGAATGGTCATTCAATCTATAATCCCCTTTAGTTTGATACCAAAGTCAATCAGTTAGCAAATAATGACGTTTCTCATTTCACCCTTTCAATTGTCTTCATGTGTACATGTAATTAATTTAATTACATATTAACCATATCGATTGCATAATTGGCCTATGAGGATCCGTAGGGCCGCGATCATTGACAATTCACATTACACCATATGTTTGAAGCGTGTGCTCCAAGCCGCGCTCCGCGGTAATAACTATAAACAATAACTGATGGCCCACTCTRCCGATCGCAACAGATAGTTCAGATGAAAGGTAACATGAAAGGTAACAGAGTCGGTGGACTTACGTGGATTCATGGACGTACAGAACTTCTGGAGCAGACGGWGTTAAGGAAGAGAAAGCAGCGAGATCAGGTGATGGCGTTTTCCTCCTTTTATGTGGATGAGATCTGTCGGTCATTGCCACCTGACCTAATTAAAGRGCCCCTGGCCCAGCTGAGTAAGTGGCCATGAATTAAAGGATTATTCCACCAACTCCATGGGCCTTTTCTACAGCCACGCTGGAAATGTGTTAAATTCCACACTCCTCAAAAAGGCTCATTGCTCCCTGTCCTCCGTCATCTCATGGAGAGGAATTAGTCGAYCAACTGGCCGGATATATGTCCGGTTCTTTACCTGGATCTCCACTGATCTAARGCGACCATCGGTCCCAGGCATGGTCTTAGTGATACGTCCCACTGGCCAGGATGCTCGAGGCAGCTGAGGGTCCACCATCATTACTACTTGGCCAGTTTCCAGGCTGGCCATTTCTCTCCGCCATTTCCCTCTGTGCTGTAGGCTTGGTAGGTAATCCCGAATGAATCGGGCCCAGAAATGGTCAGCCAAGATCTGGCTGTCGCCACCGGCGTCTGCCAACGAGGTTGGTATCAGCATACATGGCTTGAGGAAGTGACGCATCTCGGCGTCCCATCAAGAGCATATTCGGTGTAACCGGATTGGGGTCAGCGATGTCTGCAGAGAGATATCCCAAGGGTTTGGAGTTCAATATCCCTTCCACCTCTATCAGGACGGTCCGCAAGACAGTTTCAGTGACAGTTTGGTCCCCCTGGACGACTCGTAAGGCCGTCATTACAGATTTGATCTCTCGCTCCCATGTTCCTCCAAAATGAGGAGTTCCTGGAGGGTTACATTTGAATAAGATTTGTTGGCCCATCAGCTGATCCTGGAGGCTGGGTTCCATGGCTTGGAAGGCTTCCTCCAACTTGGCTTCTCCTGCCTTGAAGTTTGTGCCTCTGTCAGCCAGGATCTCGTAGGGTTTCCCCCGTCGGGAGATAAACCGCCGTAGGGCCATGAGGAAGGCTTCAGTATCCAAACTCTCCAGTAGGTCCAGGTGGACACACCTAGTCGTCAAACACTTGAATAGAATGCCCCAGCGCTTTTCCACTCGACGACCTAGCTTGATCGTCAAGGGGCCAAAGCAATCTACTCCTGTTGACCAGAAGGGTGGTTTTACAAGGCGCAAGCGAGCAGGGGGTAAATCTGCCACTTTGGGCACAGTGGCTCCGGCCCGCCATCTCTGACATTCTACGCAGGCGTATTGGTGCTTACGAATGMCTCCTCGTCCTCCAAGTATCCAGTACTTCCGCCTCATCTCCCCATAGACCCTCTCTGGCCCTGGGTGGAGAAGCCTCTCATAACTCTTGATGAGGAGCCTGGTAAGAGGGTGTCTGGAGTCAAGGATAATTGGGTGGATAGCATCGGGGTCCAAAACTTCTGCTTGGCGCTCCCACCGACTCTGATCACTCAAAGTATTTGATCATATTCTGGGGCGCGAGAGAGAAGACGGCTCTCCTTAGCAACTTCCCTACCGGCTTTCAGAGCTTTTAGCTCCTCAGGTAAGCTAACTGCTTGTGCATGCTGGAGGAGGTGTCTCTGCCGCGAGGGAGGTGGGTATAGAAGCCACCTCATCTGAGGTCTGGTTTGTGGCGGCGATCAGATCTGGCAGTGTTTGGGATTGTGCTAGGTCAGGGAGAGCTGTTGTTGGTTCTGTAGAGATGCTGTAGCATTGGGCGGCCTTCCTTAACTCATGAGCTTCAGTTGGTTGCGGAGAGGCCGCATGCCTGGGGGCTGTCGGCCACTCGTTCTCTGGTTGGGACAAGAATGGTGGTCCCAAGCTCCAGCGATGGGGTTGAGCCAGTTCCCTAAGGGTTTTACCGCGAGTAACGTCATCAGCAGGATTGTTTATGCTATCAACATACCTCCAGTCCTGGTCTTCTGTTAGGTCTTGGATTTCCGCAATGTGAGTTCCGACGAACACCCTATACCTGCAGGACTCCGATGTGAGCCAGGTCAATACAGTGGTCGAATCACTCCAGTAGATGACCCTTTGGATTGGCAAGGTGAGCTCGGCTGGCAAGGTAGAGGCCAACTGGGCACCGGAAAGGGCAGCACTGAGTTCCAGCCTAGGCATTGACAACTGCTTCTTGGGTGRGACCCTGGACCTGGCCATGACAAAGGAGACATGGGTGTGTCCTGCCTTATCCTCCACTCTTAGATAGGAAACCGCCCCATAAGCTCGCTCGGAAGCGTCACAGAACACATGCAGTTCCAGGCATGATCCCAGTTGGTCAGCACAGGGTGGTACATATTCTTTTTTTTTGGGGGGGGGGGGGGGTTGGATCAGCTTAATCTTGGCGAAAGAATGTTGCTTCCAATGTAATTGTCTGCATCATTTCCAATCCCCCATATTTTTTGGGGTAAATATATATATCCATACACGCATGCATACATATACACATATATACATACACATACATACATACTTTTTTAAAGAATATACCTTTATTATTATTCCCCGCACCCTACCACCGACCCCCAATTGGAGTAAACTAATAAACACTTCTGCTTTTACCTTCAATTTATACATCTTATACCCATCTTACAGACAACAGTCCACTTTACAATAGTTCTCTCTTATTTGTTCTAGTCCTTCCTCTATTTTCTGTTGTCCAATCCAATTTTATTTCCACTTGTAACTGTGCTATTTCACAAAAAGCTCCGCACCTATACACACATTTCACAGATCCCGTATGCCCTACATTGTTTATCTTGTTATTAGTCCCACCTTCAGTTCCACTCAACCCCTCCCATCTATCTTCCACACATCCATTTCGGATTTTATTTTGCCATATATTTTTCAACTGTGCTGTGATGCTTCACAAAAGACTTGAACCTTCCTATTCTCATAGCTTCTAAGATTGTAAATTAAAAAATAACATTTTGCTAAAATAAATTATATATTATTGATTGATTGACTATGGCTTTTCAAATCCCCCAGTATTGCTATCTGAGCGTTAGTTTTAGGCAAATGTTGCAATTCTTCAGCCATTCCTGGACCTGTGACCAAAAACGAGCTACATATGGACAATACCAAAATAAATGATCTAATGACTCTGCCTCCTCACAACAGAATCTGCAGAGCTGGGAAGATTGTATACCCCATATATATACATTCTATTAGTTGCAAGAATTTTGTACAGTAATTTAAATTGAAAAATTCGAAGTTTTGAATCCGGCGTTGTTTTGCGTATCAATTCATAAACCATGTGCCATGGAATGGGTACATCGAAAATCTCTTCCAACTATTTTGCAATTTATATGGCAACGCTGTCAGTTTTTGTCTTAAATGAAATTTGTATATATTTTTATTTATCACACTTTTCTTTAACCATTTATGTTCTTTAATACAGGGCCGACATACAAGTTCCTTACTTTTTCCCCTTCTACTTGCCTCTTCCATTTTTGTGGTAATGCTGCAATTAATTGGTTGTAATTTTGGGTAGAGCAGACATTTCCATATGTCTGTGTTAGCTGCATGTGTGACATAACTCCACCAGTCCTATTTATGACATCATTCACAAAAATTATACCTTTTTTAAACATTTCTTCAATAAATACAGTTTTTTTATCAATTACTATATTTGAATTTAACCACAATATTTGTTGTACTATTTGTTCCGTCCTTTCAGGTGGATTAAACTGAAATTGAAACCAACTTTAAGGCTTGTTTAAAAAATAAGGATATTTTGGAGATTATTTCCTTTTCAAACAACCGAAAGTGAGCAGGTGTAATCTGAATAAAGGGGAAAAGGCCCTTCTTGAATATAGGATGAGACATTCGTACCAATTTACTAGAGAACCAGTTTGGATTTAAGTATAACTTTTGTATGACTGATGCCTTTAGTGAGAGGTCTAATGCTTTAATATTTAATAATTTCTGCCCTCCGAATTCATATTCGTTATATAAATAGGCCCTTTTAATTTTATCTGGCTTGCCGTTCCAAATAAAATGGAATATTTTTTGTTCATATAATTTAAAAAGCAGGTCACTAGGTGTAGGCAAAACCATAAGCAAATAGGTAAACTGTGATATGACTAAAGAGTTAATCAGGGTGATTTTTCCACAAATAGACAGGTATTTTCCTTTCCATGGTAGCAAGATCTTATCTATTTTTGCTAACTTTCTATAAAAATTTATTGGAGTGAGATCATTTCTTTCTTACATAACATCTTGGCATTTGGACTTCAGAGAGCTCCGATAACTCTGTTTCCCAACAGATCCATTGTTCCACTAGGTCAGCCGGGTGGATCGGTTCATCCCAGTCCCTCTTGGTCTGCCACAGGTCCTGGACTAAGACTTTGGCCCGGGTTGTGTATGGCAGGATATACCKAAGMGGYTRGTAWTGACTGGCCAGGYWCCGATAGATGMTGCGRAGAGTGGGGGTTTCGGTACTCAGGGCTGAGCGTTGCTTGTACCCAAGGGTATCCGGTATGCAGCTCCATCTCAGTCCTAGAGTGGGCTCTCGTGGGTTAGCGCCAGACTGCGATAGCCATAGTTCACTGCTACTGGACCTGGCTTGTGGCGGGAGGTGCTGGATAACCTCCGCTCTGTTACTCGCCCACTGTCGGACCTCAAATCCCCCTTTGGACAGGAGATTCCGTACTTTATCAAGGAGTGCTTTCGCTTCAGCCGTGGATGGGATGCTCTGTAAGCAGTTATCCACATAGAAGGCATTTTCCACTGAATCCCATACTTCACTGTCTGGGTGCTCCCGTGCGTGTATCTGCAGAGCGTATATGGCACAGCAAGGACTGCAGGTGGTGCCAAATGGGAGTACTTGCCATTCATAGATGGTGGGCTCTGCGTCTCGTTCCATATCTCGCCATATGAACCGGATCAGTGTGGTGTCGGAAGGCAGTAGACAAATCTGATGAAACATGGCTTTGATGTCTCCACTGAGGGCTGTAGAGTGCTGCCGGAACCGGAGAAGGACACCGAGCAAGGAAGGACCTAAGGTTGGTCCGGGGAGTAGACAGTCATTCAGGCTTTGACCAGCAGCTTGGAATGAACAGTTGAAGACAAGTCGGGTCTTCCCACCGTGTTGCTGGATAACATGGTGAGGGAGATACCAGGATTCGCTGAGTGGGTTTCCCTCTTCATGAGCGGTCACTTTTGTGACATAGCCTGCCTTCAAGGTTATGAATCWCCCGGTTATGAACTTCAGCAAGCTCAGGATTCTTCACCAGGCGTCGCTCCGTTCCACGCAGTAGTGGGAGTACAGCCCGTGTTGTGGTTGCCAGAYGAGGATGGTTGGSCACCCGTAGCAGTGGGGTCGCGTACCTCTGAACGCCATCCAGTTCAGTGGTGGTGGTGCGCTTCTCCAGGAGGTCTAATGCATAGGAGTCATGTTTCGAGCGGGTGACCTCCTGTAGCTTCCGGTTGGAGAAGGTGTCCATCTTCCAGAGCATCTCTACATTCCGAAGGAGGTCAGTGGCTGCACAGGGGGATGGAGCTGGATTGCTTCTGGTGAAGAGGACTTGCTGTGACTGTACAGTTTGGGTGGAGAGAAGTAGATGGGCTGGACCTTGCACAGCCCAACCCAACCCAAGGATTTATGGACAGCAATGGGCCCTCCTTCTGGTCCAGCTCGTATAGGCTCAGTCAGGGTGACGAGATGTGGGTGGTCTGACCCAATCAGGATAAGTGGCTCTGGCCAGGTGAGGAAGAGGCAATCCTTGTAGATGAGGATATTGTTTCTGTAGAACACTTACTGGGCAGGAGTGCTCTGTGAGATTCAAGCCATCTGCCGTGAAGGCATTAGTGATGTTATAGGCCACGTCCCTGTTTCCTGAAGGTGAAATGCTAAAGGTCACAGCAGAGCCTTTCATTTGGATAACATCATGTCGCAACGTTCTGAGATTAAGGGTCTCGGGGGTCCCCTCCAGGTTTAGCTGACGGGTGGCCGCCGTGAGAATGATRGTTCTRTCTGACCCATCATCTAGAACGGCGAATGTATCAATGCTTCTCCCTTCATTTTGCAACACTCCTCGGTTCCTCCCCGGCTTCACTATTTAAGTACATGGTAGTGGGATTTGGCCTTTACTGTCCCTCCTGGCGTTCAAACTCCTTCCTTCCCCCGGTGGCTATGGCTGAGATTGTGGCCTGGTGAGCGATYCTCTTCGCCTTTGCCTTCACCTCCAACCATGCGGCCAGGTCTCTGAGAGCATAGGTGCTTCTCGAGCCCTCTTTCAGGATGCCCTTGTTCAAACAATGTTCAATGAAACTGTCTCTGAGGTACACTGGAAGCTTGCTAAGAAGCCTGTCCACGTGGGAGCAACATTTCAGCTGGTTCCCATCTTCTCCTTCAACAGATTGGAGCATTGAGGTCAGGGATTGGACAGCCAGGGAGAACTCTTGGAAGGCAGCATGGTCTCCCATTTTAATTGGAGACGTGTTCAGGATGTTGTTTAGTTCATTCTGGACTAGCTGGCGTGGCTCACCATATCTCGCCTTCAGGGCCTGGAGAGTGGCAGTGTATGGTGTTGCGGAGTGCATAAAGGATTGGGCCAGCCTGTATGCACTGGGAAACCGCAAATGATCCATTAGTACTTGGTATTTGTAGCGTTCTGACAGATGACTGTGAATACCCAGTAGGCTCTCCAATGCCATTTCCAAAAGGACAAATTCACTCTCCTTTCCGCTCTCAAAGTATGGCAGTTTGGGTCTGGGAATTCCATAGGCTGAGGCTACTAGAAGTGTCATAATGTTGGCTCCCTCTTCTGGTTGCGTGAAGGATAAATCCGGGACTTCTGATGATGAGCCCACTGTGGCCTCATTGGGCCGGTCCCCTACTGTCCCAGACCCGCCATTGGTGGCAGCCGGAATTGGGTGAGAGCCCTCCCACCTGATGTTTGAGGACTGGCCTGGCKCTGGACGAGAGGAACGATTTGCCGTGGTTGGTAATTGGCGGAAAGGCGAAGGAGTGATGCTTTGTCCAGATGGAGGAATGCTAACTTGTGTCACTGGCATAGAGGGAGGGCGTTGGTGGAGCGGCCTGTCCCCCGTGCTCCGTGTTGGCTGTTGACCCCGGAGCCTCCGGGGACTGTGTGCCATGCTGTACCAGAGGGGCAGATTGGGAAAGAAAGGCAGACAGGTCAGGTCCATGTGGAGGGGTGGTCAGGTCAACTCCCTGTTCGTTCCTCTCCAGGAAGGATGAGACCATCCGTGCCTCCTCCAATTCCCTTCTGGCTTGACGGTGCCGTCGCTGCTGTGCCAGGTCCTTGGCAATGAATTCCCATTCTTGTAGAGCTCTACGGGCCTGCACATCCAATAGGTGACAACGTTCATCAGCATGTCGTTCCTCCTCAATCTGACGCTCAATTTCCTCCAAAGCTAAGTTTCACCCTTCATCTGGACAAAGCATCACTCCTTCGCCTTTCCGCCAACTAAGTACACACCCCTGAGGGGCCCCAGTGTTAAGGATCAGCGTGGCAGACGTGTTGTTGTCTACTCTTACCACCTGGGGGCGGCCCGTCAGGAAGTCCAGGATCCAGTTGCAGAGGGAGGTGTTTAGTCCCAAAGTCCTTATCTTAGTGGTGAGCTTGAGATTGTGGAGTGCGATTGAGATTGCGTCATCTGTGGATCTGTTGGGGCGATATGCGAATTGGAATGGGTCTAGGGTGTCCGGGAGGATGCTGTTGATGTGAGCTGTATGAACTGTAACTCAGGACAATCTTTGACATTGTTGCGTTTTTATATATTTTTTCAGTATCGATAAAGATCCTTATGTTGTACCCCAGCAAAAGGTGCACTTTCCACATTTAATTTCCTTGAGTTTACATCAGTCATCACCTATTCACATTGTGCACTCAGGGGTTTGGAACTCAAAATATCTAGCACTTCCAGATTTCAAAGGAGATGACATGCCACAGATAAAGAAAGTTCTACAATGTAGTGTTCCCAGGTGCATTAGCATAGCTTGGTTTGAAATAGTACAAATGACAGTATCCTAGACTAAAGCAAAAAGATGAATGGAATTTATATTTTTCAGAATCAATTAATTCAGCATTGAAAGAAAGTGATCCAAGACAGGTTCAAGTGAGTAGGTCAATTTTAGATGTGTGTGTTGGAGATTACTGCACTGTTGGAGCTAGAAACACAAGCATTTCTCTACAGCGGCAATAACATCTGCTAAATATGTGTATGCGACCAATAACATTTGATGTAGGCAGTCGCTGAAGGCACATATTTGATATAACATAAATGCAGCCAACTCTTGCTCTGCTGGCAGGGGGAACATGTGTGAACTCATTATTAATGTATAATGAATGTACTACTTAACTATAATTCATGCACATCATGTTTGTTTGACAGTCTGATAATATCAATCTTGGCCATAGTCTTAAAAATCAGTTGTGGTGAGCGAGTGTCTATCCACAGGAGTACTGATTGTCCCCCACGTAATTCACACCAATGGCCTCTTATATTACATCCTCATTGCCAGGACAGTAGATATCTATTTAATAGCAGACAATCGAAACAAATCAAAATGCTGAGCTAAATTTGCATTGCATAATGGCTTCATGATTTGTTTACTGCATACTTTGCCAGATTCAGATTGCTTGAAAATACCCATTTTAATCTGTCAAATCTGAATGGTCGATGTGCCAAATTGAAACGTTAACTTGGAACAAAGGATTAAATATATGCAATTAATTCATATTTTGCAGATTTATGCCTGATGTGAACTGGCCAAATATGCATGGCTTGGGGGACCTCTACGCCTTGCAGTGTGGAATGCCCATGCAACAATATCCAAAACTTGATCCATGTGTTTGTCAGCGTATTTGGATACAAAGCATTTGAGGGAATTCTTTGCCAAAGCCATGCTTGGTCTTAAAAGGGTTAATTGAGAGCAACATCTTGAAGAACCGGAAATGCAAAAATCTAAGTGTACATACAGGCAGCCCATATTGTTTCCATTTACAGTTCTGTTATTTAGAAATTGTTGGCCTTGAGGTCATTCTATTTCTAAAAGCTTCTAGTGATTATTTCACTCTGTCGCTCAGACAGCCAAAGATGTGGATAGAGAATACAGAGGGTTCAGTGATATAGGAAAACAGGGCAGTGGGTTTAAGTGCTCAGACTGGTCTGGGGATTAAGGTAATCAATATATTAGCCCTGCGACCTCCACCAATTACCATCTTATGTGTCCCAGGCTTGGCTGAACAGCCTATTGCACAGGGGCAGCTAGTTTATTAGCTGTGATTGGATTTCATTTTAGAGTGCAAKCCCCCCCCCCKAAAAAAAACACACTGATGCACATTTAAGATCACRAAACCACACAGCTTAACATGAGTGAGCTGAGGACCAGAGGCTTTGTAAAACTGAAGAGATGGACACTCTAGTGGGAGTGAGATGACCGTAACATTTAATTGCTCTTTCAGACTTAACTCTACTGCCTGATGATGTTTAAGTATTATGTCATAAAGGAACTCCCGACTGAACATTTGCAAGAAAATAATGTATTCCTTGTAAACCTCAGTGTTCAAGCCTAGCCGAGGTCAGACTTGGGGAGAAACAGAGCAATGACTGGGCATAATTTAAAAAAATAAAATAAAAGCTTTTTATACGTTCAACATCAGTTGAAGGACCAATTGACTAAACTAATCTGTACAAAAAGTTTCCATATACAGTAGGTCATAACACACAAATTACCATATCAGATGACAGCAAACCACATCAGGCTCAAGCTATTCCTCCCTGCAGGGAATGAAAATGAGGTTAAATAATAAAATAAAATAAAAAAACAATACCAAAGAGTAGTGAAGAAATTGTTGACTGTTCTTAACGCCTATGTCCCAGGAAGTAGCCAATACTGTAACATTTACAAAACTTTAAACTACGTAAACAGTCTACTTACAAACAGGTGAGCAGTTTCCCCACCTGCTTGACATACTTCAGACAAGTCAGAGGAGAATGTTTGTCAAACACGTCAACCAATGTCTTTGCAGTATATTCCTAGAAAACAAGTAATCCTTTCTTGGCAAATGGGCTGAAGTTGAGTTTTCAGCAATAAAAAGGAGAAAGATTTATCATGCAGAATTCTGTGGAAAAAAAATGTAACGTTGATCATTTCCAGAGCCTAATTTCTTGTATAACTTACACACACAGGTCAGAGACACACACACACAGGTCAGAGACACACACACACACAGGTCAGAGACACACACATACAGGTCAGAGACACACACATACAGGTCAGAGACACAAAATCCATCAGCGGTTTTCCCTTCCAAACAGATTATTATTTTTTTTTACCGTGCAATTAAGTCAAAACAATAACATAAGTAGGGACAATAGTTAAACGAACAGGAGTTTCCAGTAGAGAGATGTGTTATAGTTGGATGCAGTAGACTCCCATGCTGGGAGCCTGTTTGGAGTAGACTTCGTAGTAACGTTACCATATTAGACCATGCTAGACCAGACAAAAGTGGCCATATTGTCCAAACTGTTGAGAAAGTAGATGGGCTATCTTTTCTGAACCTATGGTTAGGGTCCAGGTTATAATTGTATGTGGTTGGAAAGCCCTGTACTTCAYTCCTTTCTAGCATGGCAGGCTACTAACTCCAACCACTGAGGTCCTGTCTCAAGGCACTGTGATCATGACAATTTGCAAAAGACTATTCTGAGCTTAAAGAGAAGGCATATCATATATTAACTTCTCTTAAATACTGCCTTTGCTTAACACTTTTGGAAAGTATTGTAGAAATTAGGGTGCTTTTTGGGAAATAAATGTCATTTTGCAGATGATACTCAACATTTGGGGTTGTTGAGGATGGTTTACATTGACAGTATTTTATCCCTTGTTATTCTAACATAACATCTTGGTACAGCTCTGTTCTCATCCCAGTGATTTTTTTCTTCAACTTTGTGGTAAGATCAACAAGTAAATAGGAGATCACACAATCCACTTTCAAACATAATAGAACCAATACCACAAAACCCCATGAACACCCAATGGAACGTTCAATTTGGTCTGATATTCACAACTGAAAAATACCATTGACAAAACAGGGCTAGAGTCCATACCAACGTACAGACGTCGTTGGGAACGTCCTACCATAAAAATAAATGGGTATCCGCACTCAGCGATCAGAATTTCCAACATGGAAATAAGGGTGAGCACTCCTAGCAGAGATCCACATCCCAGATTTTAAATGAATAAAACCAACACCAGAATTAACCAAGACCAGAGACCAAGTAACAGGTGGAGTAGAAGGGGGAACGGAAACATCCTACATAAGCCCAATTCTGTAAGGTTTCACTAGAGATTTACCAAAAGAAAAAAGAACTGGTTTACATGTGATGTCCCCTAGTCTTTAAAAAAAAACTACAATAAATAGTCCCAATACAACATCCTTTGGACCTGGCAAGGAAAAACAAAACAAGTCACAGACCTTCCAAGCAGATCTGGAGGTCAGCTTTAAAAAAAATAAAAAAGAGAATGACGGGTTGGAGGGAGCGTTCACTTTTTGAGTGGCTGGTAGATGGAGGCATTTGGGTCCAGGCCGGAGGGACTTGTGTCCATGAACTTGGAGGAGTAGTGGGGGGCCACAGGAGTCATGTTGCTGCTGTCAGCTGTGTAGGAGATGCTGGGCATGACAGCCATCACCTCAGCTATTTTCTGCTTCAGGTCCTTGATCTCCTGGTCCTTCTGCGGGATCTGACCTGAGACAGACACACACAAAATGTCAGACAAGACATTCATGTCATGCAACCTATTCTACATCAATCACATACAGTAGGAAATAAGTGTGACTGAGGCAGTACTACAGAGGGGCTAGACCCAAGCTAGACACTGACCTTGTGCGATCTCCAGCTGTCTCTTGGCGTCACCCAGTGCTGAGAACAGGTCCAGTTTGATGCGGGTCTCTGCAGACAGGCTGTTCTCCAGGTGCTGGGTCTTTTCCTGCATGGCCGACAGCGCTGACATCAGCACTTCTGTGTCCTTCTCATTCTCCTTGTACTTCTGGAGCTCCTGAGAGAGGGGAAGAACACGTCACTATAAGTGACATTGTCTGTGTGCCAGTGTACAGCAGGTGTGAATGAGTCATTTTACAGAGTTACAGTTCATAGAAGGAAATCAGGCATTTGAAATAAATTAGGCCGCAATATATGGATTTCACATGACTGGGCAGGGACGCAGCCATGGGTGGGCATAGGTCCACCCACTTGGGAACCAGGTCCACCCAAATCAGAATGAGTTTTCCCCCATAAAAAGGGCTTTATTGCAGACAAATTCTCCTAAGTATTTCTGGACCAGGACATGTCACACACTGTCAATATGGAATGCCCTTAGTCTTCTTAAATAATTAGGGCTAATATTGGGCTGTATATAGAGTCAACATTTTAGCTACCTTAACCAAACATGTTCTTGACGTACTGTTTTCAACAAAACATACCAATCTTAACTGAACCTCACCTGCACGGTCATCTCCAGCTCTCTGAGCTGGTCTTCTTTGAGCTTGATGTCCATGGTTAGTTTCCTACACTCTGTCTCCAGCTCCGTGATCCGCCTCCTCATTGTATCTGTGCACTCCCCCCTGAGGAGCAGACAGAGAGAACTCAACTAAACACAGATGTATTTATGAAATAGTTGTGAATATCTCTGGAGCCTATACCTGGATGCTGCTGCTAGAGCGACGGCTCTGGCTGCGGTGGCATCCTCCAGCTTCTTGCGTTTCTTCTCATCTGCAAGCTGTTTCTCTGCGTTGGCGTGGGCCTCCTGCTCAACTTTCAGCCTCTTTTCCAGCTGGCCCATGGTCTGCTTGTCCTTCTGCTTGGCCTGGATAGTGTTATGGAGTCTGCACACACACAGGAGCCACAGACCATGCAGCACCATGCTAGCCAGCAGCCAGTGAGATTCCATTCCACCCCCAGTGTGTGCACGCGCACTCTAACAGTACTAAAAGGTAGTCATTTTCATCATGTAAGTTAACAGAGTGTGTATTGTGGAGATGGTGAGAGGGCAGGATGACAGTTTGGTAATCAAGTAAACTTTTCAATAATTTCTTTGCACTTTCGTAATCCTTAGCCTAGCATCCTTTGCCTAGCTTTGAGCATAGCCAACAGAGTTATGTGCACCAGTCTCCACCAACAGACAGAACGAGTGAAACAGGCTCTCTTGAGCYGCAATAGGAATCAGCTGGTCATTTAGGGCAGGCTGGCAGGGCCTACATGTCACCTTTAATTGCATCAGATAATTAACTACCCATAACCACCGAGTTTGTGTCTGTATGTAAATGCTAACTACCATATTAGGGTGGTCTTAAATAATGCTCCTTACCAAGGACACCCAGGAGTCCCCAGCTGGTCAGTGATTACTTAATTGGCCAATTAAAGCAGCCAGATGCATAAGTGCTCTCTCTGCTGCTGTGATATGAAGCCTGCACTGAGAGGAGAAGCAGACAGGATCCAATCTGTAAACTTCACTATTATGACCAGTCCTCACGCCAGAATGTTTTAACCCAGAGTTATTTGTATTTCAGACTAGCTCTTGTCCCTAGACAAGCATTTTGACATGGACATTCCAAGCTCAGTCCTGGGTTTTCAAGCAGTGATAACCTTTAGGTCTGAACTAGGTCCCCTGAGTTTTTCCTGACTGCATTACCCTGACTAGGAAAAACCTCACGTGCTATTGGAAGTTCGGAGTGGGAAATTTCACATCAATGACCAAGTTGGAAACTTGGTCATTGTGTTACCCGAGTTGCGACATTTCACATTTAACCAGAAGAGGACATCCTTTTTTGTCAATTACAAACTTATCAATGTGGATAATGTAGAAGGTTTGACCATATTGTCAAAATTAAGCAAGCTACCTAACTTTATTAGCAACGCTAGCCCCACTGGTCCCAGCAGGTGATCAGATCCAGTGGTCAATTCCTGACCTTTAACCTGCCCACTCACTTGTTCTGCAGTAGCTCGTTCTCCTGGCGCAGCTGGCCCAGTTCAGAGCGGATGGAGCGCTCAGCGCTGCCAAGGGAGCCGATCTGACTGCGCAGGTCCTGCTCCACCTGTCTGCTGGCCTGAAGGTCTGCCTTCAGCTTCTTCACATCCTGCTCCAGCCTGCAGTGGTAGAGGGGGAAAGGAAAGAAAGTGAGGAAGGGATGAATAGAAAAGGATGAGAGAAACAATTTGATGAAGATTTGGTGTATGCGTTATGCAGAAACCGTAGGTTTTGGATCATCCACAATTCCTTTCTCCAGGCTTTGGTAAAGGTTTATATTGGTTTCATCTACTCATAAGACTGTTTCAGTAGGGCCATCTTTGTACTCAACTCTTTTCTGTGGAGTGCTGCTGCGTAGTGGTTTGTATTTGGCCTAAGTATTACTGCTGTCAAAGCCTCCTGCTGATAGCAGATTCTCCTTCAGCCCTCCATTCTGGCTGTTGGCCTGTCCCTGACAGTTGTTTTAGCGTTTGTCTGTCGTCAGTTGTTTTCCTTAGCCAATCAGGTCAATGCCGATTTGATATAGTCAGTGTTTTGATATTCCAAATTGTTGATTAAGCTGTAACCATTTAATTATGTGTGGTTCTGAAATTTGATGAAATGTCTCCTTTGCGCTTTAAAATTACTTACTTTTCTTTCATACTAGACACAGCTTTTGTCTTTACAAGTGTACAATCAATTCAACACTAACCAGTAAGAAACACCCTTCAGCCAAAAGTGTATACAGCAAAAAACACATTTGGACTAAGCCTATAGGCTACTGTCTAGGGTTGGGACGATACCAGTATGGCGATAATTGTTTCCTTGCCACGATACTAACAAAACAAAGCTGATTTAACTTTTAGGAAAACGGCCCTAATGTTGGAAACAAACATGTTATCCAGTCATATTTATTTTACAAGCTATAGAAGACAATATTTTATATACACAGCAGGTTATTGAAGGACCGAAGTGTTAGGTCTGCTTCGCGGTTCCATTTTTGCCATGGAAAAAATATTGCAATACTGGTATCGTCACAGCCCTACTACTGTCCAAATAATGTAGGTAGGCAAAAGCAGGGCACACATGTTCCCATGACAACTTGCCACAAACACCATCATTCACTTGACTTTCTGCTGATTTCACCAACAACCTTACACCCCCACACTCACTCACACCAATATGTCTGTACAGCACCATCACACAGCCAGTTGTACAACTAAAAAGCCAAAAGGGTCAGACAAACAACTCAAAGTTCTCATTTTCAGCCAGCATAATTGTGGCAAACCATAGATTGTAACAGTCCAACTTTCTCACACCCCAGTCCAATGATATCACAGCTGAAACAGCTCAACTTAACACCTATCTATGTGCAGCATGGTCCGTTTGAGGTCAGGGACTGTGGTATCTGATAAAAGGGAAGCACCCATCATGCACCAGCAAGTTACTGATACTTTGGCCTGAAAATATGAGAACTGTGACATCCAGGCATCCAGGACCTACTTCTGTTAATACATTAGTGTTGTCACAATACCASTATTGCAATACTAGGAAGTAAGGAAGCAAAGGAAACAAATACATTTAGCAATTTCATGAGGAAAATGTTGGGGGAAAAACATCCGTGTCACCCAGAATCACATTTGTTTATTTTGCAAGCTATAGCTCACAATATTTTAGAAAAGTAGGTTTTAAAAGGACCAGAGTTTACGCTTCGTATTTCCTTTTTTGCCAAGGGTTTAGAATAAAAAGAAACAGAATAAGGCTAAGCACAGGCAACATCCTAAAAGAAAACCTGGTTCAGTCTGCTTTCCAGACACTGGGAGGCACATTCACCTTTCAGCAGGACCACCAGTCACCATTGGCTTCATGGTGAAATACCTGAACAGTTTCCTTCCTCTCCGGAAAATGAGTTAGGAAATCTTAGTGACTGGGTGTATTGATACGCCATCCAAAGTGTAATGACTAACTACACCATGTTCAAAGGGATATTCAAGGTCTGCATTTTTACCCATCTACCAATAGATTCCCTTCTTTGCAAGGCATTGGAAAACCTCCCTGATCTTTGAGGTTGAATCGCACTGTTTGAAATGTACTGCTCGACTGAGGAACCTGAGACAATTGTATGAGTGGGGTACAGAACTTAGGTAGTCATTCAAAAATCATGGTAAACACTATTACAGAGTCCGTGCAACTTATTGTGTGACCTGTTAAGCAAATGTTTACTACTGAACCCATTTAGGCTTGCCATAACAAAGGGGTTGAATACATTGTCTTAAAACATCTGCTTTCATTTTTAATTAATTGGTCAAAACTTAAAAAAACATCATGTCACTTTGACATTATGGGGTATTGGGTGTAGGCCAGTGACAAAACAATCTCAATTTAATCCATTTTAAATTCAGGCTAACACCGATGTGGAAAGGGGTGTGAATAGTTTCTGAAGGCACTGTAACTGATTAATATATGATAACGACAACTTAAACTGGCATAAATGCAAGGACAGAAAACTAATGTTTTATGTCACACGATTTTGGACAAATCCGTCAAGACACCAACRATGAGAATGGGTTAAACACAGGCTTTAAATCAACTGGTGAATTTTATTGAATATAGCTATGATCCCCCATTATATCTTAATGTAGTGTAAAAAAAAAAAAGGCAGATCATCAATGACTTAACAGCTGTAACAATTTGTCCAGTGTAGGAAATCCTCAATGGTACCCTAATTTATAGAAAGTCCCTCTTACCGTACGAGCGCCTCAGGCTTGCTTAGCTGATTGTTAGGGATGCAGTTGTCTGTTGGGTCCCTGTGGGAGCCTACTGCTGGGCCCTTCCCCGCTGCACACTTCTGCTTCTTCCCCCAGGAAAAGGAGGAAGGGGCTGATGGGACGCTGCCGTTGGTGGCGCAGTGTCCGCAGGGCAAGGAGTTGACTGCCGCGTTTCCACTGGAGTTCTTGTAGTTTTTCGAGGAGGAGTTCTCCTCCTTCAGCAGCAGGTTCTCTGTGCTGCCCACCAGCTCTGTGGTGAGTCTCTTGTTGTTCATATGGTTCTCCATGTACTCCATCTCCTGGAGTTTAGAGTCTACCGATGATGGCAGGATGCTGTTGTGTTGCTTTTTGGCCTCGCGGCCCTCTTTCCCTTTATCTCTGTACTCCAGCTCCGGCAGCATAGCTGCCATTTTTTTACTGGCGGGGGCACCATTCTGTGAGACTGGGGTGGAGTCCATCTCAGATATCCCTTTAGCTAATGCAGCTGAATGGAAGGTGGAAGTAAGAAAGGAGAGAATGAAAGAGTGAGATTAAACACATATTTGACCAACATCACTTGGACTGTGTCTGGAGCATCAGTTGTGTGCATCTCTCACCTTCCTCTGCCTCCCTTTCCTGTCTCTGGAGCATCTGTTGCTCTGGTGGCAGGGCCTGCAGCAGGAGCTGCATGTAGAACTCATTCTCCTTCTGCACCACCTCCTGCCTTCTTAAGCGCATCTTATAGCTGACGTAGCTGTTGAATCCAAAGCCCAGTGTCACCACTGGGTAGCCAATGCTACAGAGACATGGATAGAGTTCAGGGGGGTAAGTAAGTTCAGACAACACATCACCAAGACAATGATTCACAAGTTGAAAAGCATAGGTGCTATGAAAAAAGCCTTGAGATGAATATCACTCCAGAAAGTAAAGCTGGAGGAATGACTTGCCCTAATATCCTGCATTACTACATAACAGCTCAATTACAGCACATCATACAGGCTCAAATCTAAATCCACTCAAATGTCTTAAAGAGTATTTAGACCATAAATGTAGGTATTTTCAACCAAACAGTGGTGTATGACCTTACAGATCTTGGGCAGAAATATTCCATAAGCCATCTTAGAATATGTATGCTTTTTAATAATGCTACAGACTGAAACCAGCATGCACTCTTTTTGTGGAAAGTGGTGTCTGAGCTTGGGGGATATACAGACATCATTACTTGTATATTATGCTTAACAAGCGGAAATAATATTGTTTTCTGAGAGTCAAATGGGGCAGAACACTTCCCTCCTTGGCCTGTGGGTCTGAGGCGGAATCTTAGTCCAGCTTCCTCATAGATCCACACATATAGCCTAGACAAAGATCCTGCCAGGGCTTGGACAAAACACTTAACTTACCAATGTGAAGCGAATGGGCGACACAAGTCGACATGGAAGTTCTTCAGGTCTTTGAATCGGATGGCTGCCTCTATGTACACAAAGAGTATCCAAAGAGACACTGTGGGGAGACAGACCCCCCTCTCTGTGGAAGAAAAATAAGTATTAGAACAGAAAAGACTACTGGTCATAACCACACATCTACATTAAAAAAAAATATATATATATATACAGTGGGGCAAAAAAGTATTTAGTCAGCCACCAATTGTGCAAGTTCTCCCACTTAAAAAGATGAGAGAGGCCTGTAATTTTCATCATAGGTACACTTCAACTATGACAGACAAAATAAGAAAGAAAAATCCAGAAAATCACATTGTAGGATTTTTAATGAATTTATTTGCAAAATATGGTGGAAAATAAGTATTTGGTCAATAACAAAAGTTTATCTCAATACTTTGTTAAATACCCTTTGTTGGCAATGACAGAGGTCAAACGTTTTCTGTAAGTCTTCACAAGGTTTTCACACACTGTTGCTGGTATTTTGGCCCATTCCTCCATGCAGATCTCCTCTAAAGCTAGATGTTTTGGGGCTGTTGCTGGGCAACACGGACTTTCAACTCCCTCCAAAGATTTTCTATGGGGTTGAGATCTGGAGACTGGCTAGGCCACTCCAGGACCTTGAAATGCTTCTTACGAAGCCACTCCTTCGTTGCCGGGCGGTGTGTTTGGGATCATTGTCATGCTGAAAGACCCAGCCACGTTTCATCTTCAATGCCCTTGCTGATGGAAGGAGGTTTTCACTCAAAATCTCACGATACATGGCCCCATTCATCTTTCCTTTACACGGACAGTGCCTTCTCCTGGTCCTTTGCAGAAAAACAGCCCCAAAGCATGAAGTTTCCACCCCCATGCTTCACAGTAGGTATGGTGTCTTTGGTATGCAACTCAGCATTCTTTGTCCTCCCAAACACGACGAGTTGAGATTTTTACCAAAAAGTTCTATATTTGGTTTCATCTGACATTCTTCCCAATCTTCTTCTGGATCATCCAAATGCGCTCTAGCAAACTTCAGACGGGCCTGGACATGTACTGGCTTAAGCAGGGGACACATCTGGCACTGCAGGATTTGAGTCCCTGCGGCGTAGTGTGTTACTGATGGTAGGCTTGTTACTTTGGTCCCAGCTCTCTGCAGGTCATTCACTAGGTCCCTCCGTGTGGTTCTGGGATTTTTGCTCACCGTCTCTTGTGATCATTTTGACCCCACGGGGTGAGATCTTGCGTGGAGCCCCAGATCAAGGGAGATTATCAGGTGGTCTTGTACGTCTTCCATTTCCTAATAATTGCTCCCACAGTTGATTTCTTCAAACCAAGCTGCCTACCTATTGCAGATTCAGTCTTCCCAGCCTGGTGCAGGTCTACAATTTTGTTTCTGGTGTCCTTTGACAGCTCTTTTGGTCTTGGCCATAGTGGAGTTTGGAGTGTGACTGTTTGAGGTTGTGGACAGGTGTCTTTTATACTGATAACAAGTTCAAACAGGTGCCATTAATACAGGTAACGAGTGGAGGACAGAGGAGCCTCTTAAAGAAGAAGTTACAGGTCTGTTGAGAGCCAGAAATCTTGCTTGTTTGTAGGTGACCAAAATACTTATTTTCCACCCATAATTGCAAATAAATTCATAAAAAATCCTACAATGTGATTTTCTGGATTTTTTTCTCATTTTGTCTGTCATAGTTGAAGTGTACCTATGATGAAAATTACAGGCCTCTCTCATCTTTTTAAGTGGGAGAACTTGCACAATTGGTGGCTGACTAAATACTTTTTTGACCCACTGTATATATGCAGATTTACTTCCTCTGAACATGAAACCAGAGGTTTACAGGGTGGTCAGAACAGCAGCCTCCCTCACCAGACCAAGAACACAAACATCACGACAGCAGCAGAGTAGATTAGCTTTTGAGTGACGAAATGAGACACACAGCCACAAAAGGGCAACTTTTTTGAAGTTGCCGATCAAACAGAAGGGGGAACTAACAAAGAGTAACTGGAATCAACCAAAACAGGTGTGGTTTTAGGAGTGGTCCTGAAAGACACTGAAAGTTGACTAGCAACAACAACTGGGATCCAAGACACCCACCACGAGCACCCACTAAATTTGCCCAAGAAGAGGCAAACAAAATAAAAACCCACATCAAACTTAAAGACACAACAACCTAAGGTGTTAACCCTCCACATCTCTCAAGACAACTGGAACACTGGGCCAGCCAAATTCTTTCTGACTAACGAGATGACAAGCCAGCACAGGTGTAAAACATACTGCCTAACAAGGTGACACCAATCGGTGCACCCAACATGCAACCTCAATCTCACAAATATAAATGGAAAAACCAAAGCCTGTAACAAATCACAATATTATTTTTGGACAATAGAGGAAAAAAATAATCTAGCATGAATTAAACTGAAAGAGTGGCTTAACCCTCCTGCTGGGTTCCGGTCAAATTAGACCTATTTACAAGTTCTCTCTGAAAAATGTAGTTCATTTAATCTGAMTGTCATAAGGTTCCATGACTGTCCACACAAAATAGATTTTGATCATTTTCATAAAATTGTGGGTGTTTTGTTTAACTTTTGTACACCTGTGGTGTTCCTGGTCAAAAATTACCGGTCATTAGAAATTAATTGGTTAGACTATAATTAGTGTATAAAAATGAGTTCAGGCACATGCCCATTCAGATGGACACACTTCCTCTCCCAGACCCCACATGCATGTGTGTTTGAGCACGCACACACACACACACCTCACTCCCCTTCTTGGCTTCCATGGCAACCCCCACGGGAACCTTTCCCCAATAGAATCTTTCCCCCACAGGAACCACACCTGTTGGCATTCTCACAAACAAACAATCGCAACATTGTTTCAATAATATATAGAACTTTTCTAACAGCTCTGGTATATAAAGCTTTTTTGAGACCTTGCTCACAATTCATTCTGTGGCAGCACAATGACCAAACGATATATTGTATGTGAGGCTCTTGATCATATCACTGGTGAGGAGGAGAGGCCAGGAAACTGACAGTGAAGATGCATTAGAGGAGGAAGTGTCAGCAGTTGAAGGCAACACAGAATATGATCCAGACCAAGAAATAACCGATGTGGAGCWATCCAGTGATGAGGAAGAGGGCCCTGCTGAGGTTGTTACATTCCGGTCAAAGAATGGGAATTTGTCCTGGTCGTCATCCCCACCTGAGAGGAGAGGTCGGCTGAAAATGTTATCAGGATGACCCCAGGGCCAACGAGATATGCAATATCCCGGGTTGAATACATAAAATCCTGCCACTATTTAAAAATGTGAAAAGGTTTCAAAACAAATGTCCTTGTTAAACTTTGACACAAAGTAGTCTGTGATAAATAGCACAATATGTTTAATTGGGTATTTGTTATAGTCAAAATAATCCATACATTATGCTTTTTTTWAACTCAAAAACGAGTTGTATGAGCTCAGGTCATTCTTTTTAAATTTCACCTTTATTTAACCAGGTAGGCTAGTTGAGAACAAGTCCTCATTTACAACCGCGACCTGGCCAAGATAAAGCAAAGCAGTGCGACGGAAACACAGAGTTACACATGGAATAAACAAACGCASAGTCAATAACACAATAGAAAAGTCTATATACGGGCCTCCCGGGTGGCGCAGTGGTCTAGGGCACTGCATCGCAGTGCTAGCTGCGCCACCAGAGTCTCTGGGTTCGCGCCCAGGCTCTGTCGCAGCCGGCCGCGACCGGGAAGTCCGTGGGGCGACGCACAATTGGCATAGCGTCGTCCGGGTTAGGGAGGGTTTGGCCGGTAGGGATATCCTTGTCTCATCGCGCTCCAGCGACTCCTGTGGCGGGCCGGGCGCAGTGCGCGCTAACCAAGGGGGCCAGGTACACGGTGTTTCCTCCGACACATTGGTGCGGCTGGCTTCCGGGTTGGAGGCGCGCTGTGTTAAGAAGCAGTGCGGCTTGGTTGGGTTGTGCTTCGGAGGATGCATGGCTTTCGACCTTCGTCTCTCCCGAGCCCGTACGGGAGTTGTAGCGATGAGACAAGATAGTAATTACTAGCGATTGGATACCACGAAAATTGGGGAGAAAATGGGATAAAATTTATATTTTGAAAAAAAAGAAAAAGAAAAGTTATATACAAATGAGTGCAAATGAGGTAGGATAAGGGAGTTAAGGCAATAAATAGGACGTAGTGGCGAAATAATTACAACTTAGCAATTAAACACTGGAGTGATAGATGTGCAGAAGATGAATGTGCCAGTAGAGATACTGGGGTGCAAAGGAGCAAAAAAATATAATAATAATAATAATAATAATAATAATATGGGGATGAGGTAGTTCGATGGGCTATGTATAGGTGCAATGATCTGTAAGCTGCTCTGATAGCTGATGCTTAAAGTTAGTGAGGGAGATATGAGTCTCCAACTTCAGTGATTTTTTGCAATTCGTTCCAGTCATTGGCAGCAGAGAACTGGAAGGAAAGGCGGCCAAAGGAGAAATTGGCTTTGGGGGTAACCAGTGAAATATACCTGCTGGAGTGCGTGCTACAGGTGGGTGCTGCTGTTGTGACCAGTGAGCTGAGATAAGGTGGGGATTTAACTAGCAAAGACTTATAGATGACCTGTGGCCAGTGGGTTTGGCAACGAATATGAAGCGAGGGCCAGCCAACGAGAGCATACAAGTCGCAGTGGTGGGTAGTATATGGGGCTTTGGTGACAAAACGGATGGCACTGTGATAGGTCTATACCCAAACAGTTTGAACTTCTAATTTTAAAAATGAACCTCTCCAGAAATAAGTCTCTCACTGTTGCCGCCTGCTATCGACCCCCCTCCGCTCCCAGCTGTGCCCTGGACACCATTTGTGAATTGATCACCCCCATTTAGCTTCAGAATTTGTTCTGTTAGGTGACCTAAACTGGTATATGCTTAACACCCCGGCAGTCCTACAATCTAAGCTAGATGCCCTCAATCTCACACAAATCATCAAGGAACCCACCAGGTACAACACTAAATCTGAAAACATGGGCACCCTCATAGACATTATCCTGACCAACTTGCCCTCCAATTACACCTCCTCTGTTTTCAATCAGGATCTCAGCGATCACTGCCTCATTGCCTGTCTCCGCTATGGGTCCGCAGTCAAACGACCACCCCTCATCACTGTCAAACGCTCCCTAAAACACTTRTGCGAGCAGGCCTTTCTAATCGACCTGGCCCGGGTGTCCTGGAAGGATATCGACCTCATCCCGTCAGTCGAGGATGCCTGGTCATTCTTTAAAAGTAATTTCCTCACCATCTTAGATAAGCATGCCCCGTTCAAAAAACGCAGAACTAAGAACAGATATAGCCCTTGGTTCACTCCAGACCTGACTGCCCATGACCAGCACAAAAACATCCTGTGGCGGACTGCAATAGCATCGAATAGTCCCCACGATATGCAACTGTTCAGGGAAGTCAGGAACCAATACACGCAGTCAGTCAGGAAAGCAAAGGCTAGCTTTTTCAAGCAGAAATTCACATCCTGTAGCTCTAAATCCCAAAAGTTTTGGGACACTGTAAAGTCCATGGAGAATAAGAGCACCTCCTTCCAGCTGCCCACTACACTGAGGCTAGGTAACACGGTCACCACTGATAAATCCATGATAATCGAACATTTCAATAAGCATTTCTCAACGGCTGGCCATGCCTTCCTCTTGGCTACTCCAACCCCAGCCAACAGCTCCGCCTCCCCCGCAGCTACTCGCCCAAGCCTCCCCAGCTTCTCCTTCACCCAAATCCAGACAGCAGATGTTCTGAAAGAGCTACAAAACCTGGACCCGTACAAATCAGCTGGGTTAGACAATCTGGGCCCTCTCTTTCTAAAACTCTCCGCCGCCATTGTTGCAACCCCTATTACCAGCCTGTTCAACCTCTCTTTCGTATCGTCTGAGATCCCTAAAGATTGGAAAGCTGCCGCGTTCATCCCCCTCTTCAAAGGGGGTGACACCCTAGACCCAAACTGTTACAGACCTATATCCATCCTGCCCTGTCTATCTAAAGTCTTCGAAAGCCAAGTTAATAAACAGATCACTGACCATTTCGAATCCCACCGTACCTTCTCCGCTGTGCAATCCGGCTTCCGAGCCAGTCACGGGTGCACCTCAGCCACGCTCAAGGTACTAAACGATATCATAACCGCCATCGATAAAAGACAGTACTGTGCAGCCGTCTTCGTCGACCTGGACAAGGCTTTCGACTCTGTCAATCACCGTATTCTTATCGGCAAACTCAACAGCCTTGGTTTTTTACCAACTACTTTGCAGACAGAGTTCAGTGTGTCAAATCGGAGGGCATGTTTTCTGGACCTCTGGCAGTCTATGGGGGTACCACAGGGTTCAATTCTCGGGCCGACTCTTTTCTCTGTATATATCAATGATGTCGCTCTTGCTGCGGGTGATTCCCTGATCCACCTCTACGCAGACGACACCATTCTGTATACTTCTGGCCCTTCCTTGGACACTGTGCTAACTAACCTCCAAACGAGCTTCAATGCCATACAACATTCCTTCCGTGGCCTCCAACTCCAGCCATGAATAGCAAATAGCCTCCAGCCATGAATAGCAAATAGAAGTTCAAAACTTGTAATGTTCACAAGAACTTAAGTTGATAAAAAGATCTAACACAACATTAGGTGATAATATATGTATTATTATGGATATATAACCAGCTATAAATGGGGTGGTCATTTTGGACCGGGAACACAGAATTAATTAACAGGAAACGAACACAACAGGAGGGTTAATAAGCCAAGTCATATTCATATCAACTGGAGACAATAGAACATTTGGTCTTCTATAACAATAAGACACCAGAGTGTCCGCTATAAACTTCAGCTATTGGCCCAGATCATCCACATTTTAAAAATGTTATTCTGACCGGACATTTTGCGCTGCTTTGGTGAGACTCTTAGCTCTGTCTACATTGTTCTCTTGCTTTGTGTAAATATACAATTTATTGAAATGAGCAAAAGCAAATAGGAATAGGCAATAGTCAGAATGTCAACCACACACTGCCCTGCATTGGCTGAGCTAATTCTGATTGGAGTAATTGTTTGATAGTGATTTTTTAACTTATCCCATTCGGACAATTGAAATCTATATTCTGGTTGTCCGCCATTTTTTWAAACTTGCCCTGGACAAGCATTAATGTCAAAGCCTGATGGTGTGGTGTATGCAGCAGGCGCTTGGGGTCTCTGCTCTACTGTGGCATTTGGTCTCGTCAGGAGTTCAATTTGACACCGAAGCCCAACATGTCCTGGTCAACAGGGGCTACTGCTAAATCGCACTGACACCTGTTACAGACATCCACAATCGCTTACTGACGCTGCACGGGATTCTGAGAAGTAAGCCGGCTCGTAAACATAACACTATAGACTGGGAACGTGGAATAAATCTGGTAACGCATGCTTCACACCCATTGCAGAGAAACACACACCTATGTGTGTTCAGAGGTTACTAGGAGAGCTTGTCAATGTAGGTAACTCAAGTTGAGTGTATTCGGAAAGTATTCAGACCCCTAAACTTTTTCCACATTTTGTTACYTTACGGCCTTATTCTAAAATGGATGAAATAGTTATTTTTCCCTCAATCTACACACAATACCCCATTATGACAAATCAAAAACAGGTTGACATTTTTGCACATTTATTCAATAAAAAAAAAAAAATGAAATATTACATTTACATAAGTATTCAGACACTTTACTCAGTACTTTATTGAAGCACCTTTGACAGCAATTACAGCCTTGAGTCTTCTTGGGTATGATGCTACAAGCTTGGCACACCTGTATTTGGGGAGTTACTCCCATTCTCTGCAGATCCTCTCAAGCTAGGTCACGTCTCTCCAAAGATGTTCAATTGGGTTCAAGTCCAGGCTCTGGCCGGGTCACTCAAGGACATTGAGACTTCTCCTGAAGCCACTCCTGCGTTTTCTTGGCTATGTGCTTCGGGTCGTTGTCCTGTTGGAAGGTGAAACTTTGCCCCAGTCTGATGTCCTGAGCAGGTTTTCATCAAGGATCTTTCTGTACTTTGCTACATTKATCTTTCCCTTGATCCTGACTAATCTCCCAGTCCCTACTGCTGAAAAACATCCCCACAGCATGATACTGCCACCACCATGCTTCACCATAGGAATGGTGCCAGGTTTCCTCCAGACTGATGCCTGGCATTCAGGCCAATCTTGTTTCTCATTGTCAGAGTCCTTTAGATGCCTTTTGGCAAACTCCAAACAGGCTGTCATGTGCCTTTTACTGAGGAGTGGCTTCCATCTGGCCACTCTACCATAAAGGCCTGATTGGTGTTGTGCTGCAGAGATGGTTGTCCTTCTGGAAGGTTCTCCCATTTCCACAGAGGAACTCTGGAAGAGTGACCATCGGGTTCTTGGTCATCTCCCTGACCAGGGCCCTTTCCCCCGATTGCTCAATTTGGCCAGGCAGCCAGCTCTAAGTAGAGTCTTAGTTTTCCAAACTTCTTCCATTTAAGAATGATGGTGGCCACTGTGTTCTTGGGGACCTTCAAATGCTGCAGAAATGTTTGTACTCTTCCCCAGATCTGTGCCTCGACACTATCCTGTCTCGGAGCTCTAGGGGCAATTCCTTCGACCTCATGGCTTGGTTTTTGTTCTGACATGCACTGTCAACTGTGGGACCTTCTATAGACAGGTGTGCCTTTCCAAATCATGTCCAATCAATTGAATTTACCGCAGGTGAACTCCAATCAAGTTGTAGAAACATCTCAATGGAAACAGGATGCACCTGAGCTCAATTTCGAGTCTCAGAGCAAAGGGTCTGAATARGTATGTAAATATGGTATTCTTTATTGATTTTTGTATATACATTTGCAAATAAAATGTAGAAAAAGGGAAGGGGTCTGAATACTTTCCCGAATGCACGGTATGTTCTCTGTGTATACTATAGCTGGTGCCTCACTCCAGGAAATAGTATTGTGAGATTTGATCCTGTGAACCTCCTGTCACTAGTCCCATTTCTTTACAGCTAGGCTTAAATAGTTCAATACAGTGATCATAGTCTGTATACCCACACACTAATTCACTGTAATCGTTAAGTTCTTTCCCCTCATTAAAAGGCAGGTGAGTAAGAAGGCTTACCTGTGTGCCACACGTACTGCACCCACACGTAGGTACTGGCAGCGAAGAACAGCCATTGTACTGGGATGAAGAGCAGGCATATGGTGTCAGAGGTAAGCGCCATACACACAAAGAACAGAGAGAATGCCTGGAAGAGAGGAGATGTGAGGGGGGTAAGTAGGAGATCTGCCAAAAAGCAGAAAAACACATTGCTACCAACAATGAGAGATGTGGGTCACATATTATCCCCATCAACATTTATTGCTTGATGATTAAATCACAAGTTAAACACAACAAATCTGCAAAAGACATCAAAGCCTCCACTTAAATTGACTACGCTACTTTATTTTTTAAAATATTTATTTTACAATTCGCAAGTCTGAAAAAAAGTCGCCCGAGCCCTCCCGCTAGAATGAACAACATGCATCTTCTAGTGATCTATTGATAGGACAGGCACCTGTCAGTCAAAGTGAGTGATGACAGGGAAACACTGCTGGTTTGACAGTCTGCTGTCTCTCTCGCCTCCTGGTACTTGGGTGTTTTGTGTTGTGTACTCTGTGGTTGCAGTCAAATTTCTTTACACGGAGGGAGAGAATGACGCTCCATCGTCTATGTGAGTCAATTTGCACGTCCCATATAAAATGTGGTAATGATGAGTGAAATCCCCTTAGCCTATTGTTTTCTGGCACATTCATACATTTTCTATCACTTGTTTCATATGTAGCCACGAAGTTCTGGCGTATAGGCTTACTGTGATTTGATTGACAAACAGCAAGCTTTTTCTACTTTGCTAGCTACTCCATGTGCTAGTGGAAAACACTGATTCGGGAGCAGGTGGTGGAAAAACAAGGCAGAGCTAGAGAAGGGCTTAGGCTAGATGGAGCTTCTGGAGAACAACATAGGCCTGCTCTTTAAACCACAAATCTAGTTAAATAAAAGGTTAACTAAATYAAATAAATAAAGATCAGTCAGGCCCACCCAGGAGACAGCCAGACACTCACCAGCCCCTGGTATCTGAAGGAGTCGTACACACTTCTGATGAAGAGCCAGAAAGGCCACAGGTACTCAAATCTGAACTCGAGCACAAAGTCTGCCAACAGCACCAGAGCCCACACCACAAGGAACTTCAGGTACAGGAAGGTACTGGATGAGAGAAAGAGAGACATTCATGAGTTTGTGTCCAACACCACAACCATTTTTCAATAAGACTGGATTGTGTCAAGGTGTGGGCTTTAAAAAGCACCTGATCAAAAACTCAATGATTAGCTACTCCACCTCTAACCTATTCCCAGACGTCAACTACCTTAAGCGCCTACTGACGCTAGTATTTTCTGGCTGGGGGAGTTTTGCTAAGAGCCCCGACACACATTCTGAACATTAAAATGCAGTGCTGGTGGTACGGTTTCGAAAAAATTCATATCAGCAATTACTACACACCTTTGAGGTTAGTATTCAAGGCTTGACATTCAGGTAAATTTGCCAGTGGCACACCAGCCCAGTACGAAGAGAAAACTACTGGCCAAAATGAGAAAATGACTGGTCAGGGCCAAGATCACAGGAAAGCAAGTCATGCACACAGAATTTCAATCATGGGTGACTTCATGTTTCATTTGCAGTCTGGGAAAGTATCAATAGCCAACCATACAATCTGATATTTAAACTGATTTTTGTTTAGAAACATTTTATAAAACCATCTCAATGATGACAATAGCCTTAACATATGAAACCGTTTCAAATGTAATATTCCCCTCCAGAAATGAGCCCAATAACATTCATGAAAAGTCAAATGTTTAGGTAGTGTACATGCTTCATATTGTAGGCATGTGTGCTATTTTAGCAWTAAGCATCATCAACTGTAACCTGATGCAGCATCGTGGCTAGACTGGCTACATGGCTGAAGCATGGGGTTGATCATCTGCATTGTTTACCCCAATGGTTGAATCATTATCTAGAGCAGGCAAAATATTATCTTGTTGCTTGTTTAAATCTCCTAAATAAAAACTCCCACTAGCCTAATAAAAATMGTAGATTTTTTGACTGTTTATAAATAGTGTAATTGTGTGAATATAGGCCTACCATTTATGCACTCCAATGGCCATGAGGCGCTTCAGCMGTAACTTTTTTTCTTGTCAAGCCAGACTCTCATAAAATCCCACCAATTTAGCCAAAAATTTGGGTTGAGAAAAAAAAATCTAACAGCACCGGAATGCTGGGATCTCGCTCTTTTCAATAATTGCCATCAAAACGGTTGCCTTTTCCCCAAGATTGCATGTAATGTTGTGAAGTGACTGGGTTTATTAGAACACATTTATTTCCATGGAGAGCAGGAGTTGCACACTTGCCAGCTGACAGTTCATATTCCACTGATAACATAGGTCATTAACAGATTTGGGAATTAATCAGTTTTTTAAAACAATTATATAGACTTCAGAATAGCATTATTACAGTGACAAATTATGTGTAAATAATTGTCATGTCTTGACAAGCAAGCAGCTACACTGAACAAAAATATAAACACAACTTGTAAAGTACTGGTCCCATGTTTCATGAGCTGATATAAAAGATCCCAGAAATGTTCCATATGCACAAAAAGTGTATTTCTCTTAGATTTTGTGCACACATTTGTTTACATCCTTGTTAGTGAGCATTTCTGCTTTGTCAAGATGATCCATCCACCTGACAGGTGTGGCATATCAAGAAGCTGATTAAACAGAAATATTGTTACATAGGTACACATTGTGCTGGGGACAATAAAAGGCCACTAAAATGTGCAGTTCTCTCACACAACGCCACAGATGTCTCAAGTTGAAGGCGCATGCAATTGGCATACTGACTGCAGGAATGTTCATCATAGCTGTTGTCAGAGAATAGAATGTTCAACATCATTTTTGAGAATTATGCAGTTCACACGCATCCAACCGTGGGCAAAACTAACTGCTGACAACCCTACGGAGAAGGGTTTGAGAGCTATTCCACCTCAACAGATTACTAGCTGCAGGTGTTACATGGAGAGGTGCTTGCTGTCACAGGTAAAAACAGGGCAGATGCATGCAGACTAAGCTTTTTTATGTAACTAGTGTAGGCCTAAATTATAACTTGTAGCCTACAATTTAAGAAAGGGGAATTGACAGTAAGCTTTTAAATTAGGTAGTCTTATTTAGCTGCACGTTGACATTTCTGCTGGCTGAATTACACTGTTCAATTCTGAATGATGGGGTGCAATAAAGGCAAAATTTGTTTGACCAACTGAGTTTGCAAATAAACTGGAAGTGGGGTGGTTTAGTGCTACTAACATCCCTTCCATATGCAGACAAATCACTAACTTACAATGCCTGCATTTTTATACCTGCTTTTTGTATATTTGAAAGGAGTACGGGTAGAACATGGAAAAATAAGCCACCTAAAGTCCCTGTCATGATTCCTGCATTTTCACATACCCTGTAACCAAAATACAGGTATCGGGTCAGCGTGAATGGTTCTCTGCTTTTTTGCAGGTAAATTTATTAACACTTACCTTGTTTAACACAGGGGTGTCAAACTCATTCCGCGGAGTGTCAACGGATTTTATTTTTTTCCCTTTCAATTAAGACCTAGACAACCAGGTGAGGGGTGTTCCTTACTAATTAGTGACCTTAATTCATCAATCAAGTACAAGGGTGGAGTGAGAACCCAGACCCCTCCCTAATTTGAATTGCAAACACCACCCTAGCGAACTAAACTCCACGGTGAAGGAAGTTTGATGGACTTCAACTAAATGGAGCCGAGACCAGACTTTGTGGAATCTAGCTCCGATTACATTGATTCGCCCAAGGTCAATATTTCAAGAAATGTAAATCATGAAAACTCCTACCWTGTCCTCTGTTGCGTGCCTTATTTTTTTCTCCAATAAACGTTCAAATACAACTACCGAAATTTGACTCGTGACAAAATTGAGGAAATTAGGTGGGAGTATTTGGCAAGGCCATTTTCTTGCCTGCCGAAATCCCCCTTCTAATTTCCTTAATTTTGTCACGAGTCAAATCATTTCGGTATTTGATTTAACGTTTAAATCAAACGGGGGAATTTTGGCAGGCAAGAAAATTGCCTTGCCGAAATACTCCCTTCTAATTTCCTTCATTTTGTGACTAGAGTCAAACACTTTCTGTGGCACACAGACCTTCCCAGGTTGTAGCCTGCCTAGCTCACAAACTAGCATCAGGGCGCCCACTCCGACAAGGATAATTGACCCACAGTCCCACATGGTGACATATCATTGACGTGACGTGCAAATGAGCGATTAAAAAAAACGATCGCGAAAACGTCACCACTTCGAATTATTATTAAAAAATGTATTGTGCGGGCGCCCCGTGCCGCCCCTGGCAAAATGCCACCCTGGGCGGCTACCCATGTAGCCTATACCTAAATCCGCCGCTGGTTGTATTTGATTAACGTCTATTGAAAACGTATGGATTTCACCAAACAAAGGCACGCAACAAGAGGACAAACATAGGTGGGACGTTTCATTATATATATATATATATATATATATATATATATATATATACACTGCTCAAAAAAATAAAGGGAACACTTAAACAACACAATGTCAATAACTCCAAGTCAATCACACTTCTGTGACATCAAACTGTCCACTTAGGAAGCAACACTGATTGACAATAAATTTCACATGCTGTTGTGAAAATAGACAAAAGGTGGAAATTATAGGCAATTAGCAAGACACCCCCAATAAAGGAGTGATTCTGCAGGTGGTGACCACAGACCACTTCTCAGTTCCTATGCTTCCTGGCTGATGTTTTTGTCACTTTTGAATGCTGGCGGTGCTCTCACTCTAGTGGTAGCATGAGARGGAGTCTACAACCCACACAAGTGGCTCAGGTAGTGCAGCTCATCCAGGATGGCACATCAATGCGAGCTGTGGCAAGAAGGTTTGCTGTGTCTGTCAGCGTAGTGTCCAGAGCATGGAGGCGCTACCAGGAGACAGTCCAGTACATCAGGAGACGTGGAGGAGGCCGTAGGAGGGCAACAACCCAGCAGCAGGACCGCTACCTCCGCCTTTGTGCAAGGAGGAGCACTGCCACAGCCCTGCAAAATGACCTCCAGCAGGCCACAAATGTGCATTTTTTTATACGTAACATAACAGCTCCTGTCTGAAATTGGTATAACTGTTCCATACCCCAGCTAGGGGGCTGTCTTAGTAGGGTGAATTTAGCTAGCTACTGCAGACAATATGGGATACATAGTTAATCGAGATGCCTAATTGGAGCAGGGGTGTTAAAGACAGCCCCGGGCTATGGTTTGGGGCCTATCAATGGGTAGTAGCCTAACGTTACTCCAAAGATAATTTACACCTCTCCAGTTATCTATGCTAATATGTCCACAAATATACTAGTTAACTTACCTACTTGATATCTAGCCAATTTCACTTGACTGCGAGTGTCAGTGTGACATTTTACATTTATGAGAGACACAGTAACTAGCTAACTAGATACTCGCACACAACCCAGCCATGCAATGAAGGAGTCTTACAAACCAACCCATCGCTTGGCTTCATATACCTGCCGTATATGCCCTCGGTGATTCGGTTCCGTTTTAACGGCCGTCGGAGTTTGCTGCAATCCGCATTGCGCCGCTTCATCCTCCTCTCCTTCGCTGTAGCTTTTGATTTCCTACTGTAATCTTATCCAGTTTTCTTGCATGGCAAGACAAAGACAACAAATTAAGTCCCTGTGCAATATCGCTGTAATTATTTTTCTACTGGAAACATAAATAATTAAAACTCTCTTTAAGAACCTCCTCTTTTCTCTCAGCGCAAGCTTGCGCTATAATTTACGTCTGTCAGGTTATGAGACAGACGATTTATCCAATCACTTTATTTGCCAATGCTTCTTATTTTGATTGACGCAAAGATGAGCCATTTATATTGCTCGTGCCCACCGAAGACGAGCGAACAAGGAGGGGCCGTGTTRGAGAGGATCAAAACTGTAAMGTATCAAGGGTAAATTGTGACTGACTGACCGATCTACAAATAATGAGTAGTTATTTATAATKAAATGTTTCTTGTAGATCAGTCAGTCGGCCGTCGCCTGTATTGTCGGCTGCAACGTCGAACTAGCCCAGGGAGTTCTATTAACCTGAGCAGCTGTACATGTGTGTCGTGAACAACATTTAGCGTGAGCAACAATAGTGGAATTGGCATGAAAACATGCCACAATTGTACTAGATAATGCTCAACCAGGTTGGAATTTTATTATAAAAACTCAACAAAAGATAATTAGGCCTAACAGTTAATCGCATTGTGGATGTATTTGAATTCAGAATTGCATTGGGGGCATGCGTACAGCCTGACCTATGGATGGGGTATCAGCCTACTCAGTGACACCCACAGAACACAATTCTAAGGAATTTACACACAAATTAGCACCATAGTTCTWATTGCAGGATTTTGACTCTGGGAAATCACCATCCCAGTCTATTGTGTGTATTGGACATTCAAAGTGCACTGTACAGCCTAACCAATGCATTGTGCACCAGTGGCGGTCAGAGATGTTTATTACAGCATATTGGATGACTGTCATTCATATTCCATTCACCCAGTTTGGTATAACAGCGATAGGTTTAGGCTACTACGTGAAACTCAAATTTTCACTATACCCATCATGAAGTTGCTACAACCTAGCCTACAACGTTACAACGTGGGTGCACACAGGTCGAGAGAAAATTGAGGTGACAGACAGTGACACATGTACAGACAGTGGCACATTACATTTCACCTTGCACACTCTTGCCTGCATCTAACTGATCTAGGGTGTAATCATTAGTCCAACAGTGGCAAAAGAGAGTTTATATTGGACAGATTCAGGTATGTTTATCCCCGTTCCGTTTGCTTCCATTTAAGAAATGTTTTTAAACAGAATCTACGGAATGAATGAACCCCTGATCACGAGTAATTACAGTTCCTTTTCATAACAGCCACGTTGTATTCCTTCTTGCATCTATGTGCTCTCCTCCTCTCACCTTTTCCCTTCACTTGTTGACTTAAATTTTTGAGACGAAAAAACCTTTCCAAGCCAAACCATATCAAAACCGCTACACACAGCCTACATCATTGTCACCATATTAGCTAAAGTGATGTCATAGTCAAAATAACGAATAGAACTAATGCGTTAGTAAACCCGCTAGAATCATAAAGTAACGTTACAGTGTACAGTCAGTAAGCAGTTTAGCACTTATACTGGTGGGCCATGTTGGCAATAAATTAGTAAAACCTAAAGCCTACCTTGACTTGGAAGAGTTCCAGTGTTGTGTTGGATAGTCATAGCCATCTATCTAACATAGCATTCCTCTGTTTGAGCAGGGTATTTGAGTAGGCAAAACTAGATAGCTGCATTTGCTAAGTAAGTGAAAAWAATAACAATCTCTCTCTCTTGCTTCCCCTTCATTTTGGAAGTAATGAATTTGTTCAACTGTTCAACTATTGTGTCTCTTTGAGTCAACTACTCACATGTTATCCACTGCAGTGCTAGCTAGCTGTAGCATATGCTTTCAGTACTAGATTCATTCTCTGATCCTTTGATTGGGTGGACAACATGAGCATGAACAATGAACATCCTAGGCGTTGTATTGAAGTCAGTGTACCCAGAGGAGAACAGAAGCTAACCATCCTCCGGCTACCCTACAGAGTGCTGTTGGGGCGACTGTAGACCTTCATTGCAAAGCAGTGTGTTTTAATAAATGATTTAGTGACGTGAATATAGTTAGCATAGTTTTATCTATAAAAATATAATTTTTAGATAAAAAATTTGTTTTTAAATATATTTTTATGAAATTCACTGAGGAGGATGGTCCTCCTCTGCGGAGCCTCCACTGTTGTGCACCCATGAAATGGTGTATCAYCCTACTCAGTGACATCCTCAGAACACATATGTAGAGTTTAAACAAACATTAGTGTTTTAACTCTTATTGCAGGACTTTGACTGAGGGAATCACCATCCCAGTCAGTATATCAAATCAAATAAAAATATATAAACTCAAATTTTATTTGTCATATGCTTTGTAAACAACAGGTGTGGACTAACAGTGAAAAGCTTACTTATGGGCCCTTCCCAACAATGCAGAGAGAAAGAAAATAGAGAAATATTAGAAAAGTCAAACATGTAATAATAGATACACAATGAGTAACGATAACTTGGTTATATACAAGGGGTAGGAGTACCGAGTTGATGTACAGGGGTACGAGGTAATTGAGGTAGATACATTGCCTTCAGAAAGTATTCACACCCCTCTGCTTTTTTCACATTTTGTTGTGTTACAGCCTGAATTTAAAATATATTACATTTATGTTTTTGTCACTGGCCTACACACAATACCCATATGTCAAAGTTAAATAATGTTTTTTTTAAATTTACAAATGAATTACAAATGAAAAGTTGAAATGTCTTGAGTCAATAAGTATTCAACCTCTTTGTTATGGCAAGCCTAAATAAGTTCAGGAGTAAAAATGTGCCGAACAAGTCACAAAATAAGTTGCATGGACTCACTTTCTGTGCAATAATAGTGTTTAACATTCTTTTTAATGACTAGCTCATCTCTCTACCCCACACATACAATTATCTGTAAGGTCCCTCAGTTGAGCAGTGAATTTAAAACACAGATTCAACCACAAAGACCAGGGAGGTTTTCCAATGCCTTGCAAATAAGGGCATCTATTGGTAGATGGGTAAAAAAAGCAGACATTGAATATCCCTTTGAGCATGGTGTAGTTAGTTATTACACTGTGGATGGTGTAACAATACATCCAGTCACTACAAAGATACAGGCGTCCTTCCTAACTCCTTTGCCGGAGAGTAAGGAAACTGCTCGGGGAGTTGAAACAGTTACAGAGTTTTATGGCTGTGATAGGAGAAAACTGAGGATGGTACCACTCTCCATAATTTCAAGCATAGTGGTGGCTGCATCATGTTAAGGGTATGCTTGTAATCGTTAAGGACTTTGGAGTTCTTCAGGATAAAAAAGAAACAGAACACAGGCAAAATTCTAGAGGAAAACCTGGTTCAGTCTGCTTTCCACCAGAAACTGGGAGATTAATTCCCCTTTCAGCAGGACAGTAACCTAAAAAGCAAGGACAAATCTACACTAGTTTCTTACCAAGAAGACAGTGAATATTTCTGATTGGCCGAGTTACAGGTTTGACTTAAATCTGCTTGAAAATCTACGGCAAGAGTTGAAAACAGTTGTCTAGCAATGATCAACAACCAATTTGACAGAGCTTGAATAATTTAGAAAATAATAATGGGCAAATATTGTACAAACCAGGTGTGCAAAGCTCTTAYWGACTTACCCAGAAAGACTCACAGCTGTAATCGTTGCCAAATGTTATTCTAACATGTATTGACTCAGGGGTGTAAATAGTTATGTAAATTAGATATTTCTGTATTTCATTTTAAATGCATTTGCAAACATTTCTAAGAACATTTTTTCATTTTGTCATAATGGGGTATTGTGTGTAGCTGGGTGAGAAATAAAATCTGTTTAATCCATTTCTAATTCAGGCTGTAACACAACAAAATGTGGAATAAGTCTAGGGGTATGACTACTTTCTGAAGGCACTGTATGTATAAAGTGACAGTGATGTACTGGGCCATATGCATTACCCTCTGTAGTGCCAAGCCACTGCAATACCAAGCGGTAATGCAACCAGTCAAGATGTTCTCAATGGTGCAGCTGTAGAAGATTGATCTTTTACCAAATCTTCTGTATACCACCGCTACTTTGTCACAACAAAACTGATTGTCTCAAATGCATTAAGAAGATAATAAATTCCACAAATTAACAAGGCACACCTGTTAATTGAAARGCATTCCAGGTGAGTACCTTATGATGCTGGTTGAGAGAATGCCAAGAGTGTGCAAAGCTGTCATCAAGGCAAAGGGTGGCTACTTTGAAGATTCTAAAATACAAAATATATTTTGATTTGTTTAACACTTTTTTGGTTACTACATGATTCCATATGTGTTATTTCGTAGTTTTGATGTCTTCACTATTATTCTAAAATGTATAAAATAGTAAAAATAAAGAAAAACCCTGGAATGAGTAGGTGTGTCCAAACTTTTGACTGGCACTGTATGTAAATGTGATATATATATATATATTTTTTTTTAATACATTTGCAGAAATGTCTAAAAACCTGTTTTATCTTTGTCATTATGGGGTATTGTGTGTAGATTGATGAGGGAAAAAACAATTTAATCTATTTTAGAATAAGGCTGTAGCATAACAAAATGTGGAGAAGTCAATGGGTCTGATTACTTTCCGAATGCACTGTAGTTGACAGAAAACAATCTCTCATTCCTTTGTCACAAAATGTATTAATGCTTTGCCCTGAAATTACTGCTTTGGAAAACAAACATACATACACTGAAGAAAAATATAAACACAACATGTAATGTGTTGGACCCATGTTTCATGAGCTGAAATTAAAGATCCCAGAAATATTCCATATGCACAAAAAGCTTATTTCTCTCAAATTTTGTGCACAAATTTGTTACATCCTTGTTAGTGAGCATTTCTCCTTTGCCAAGATAATCCATCCATCTGACAGTTGTGACATATCAAGAAGTGGATTAAACAGCATTATCATTACAAAGGTACACCTTGTGCTGGGGACAATAAAAGGCCACTGTAAAATCTGCAGTTTGTCACACAACACAATGCAACAGATGTCTCAAGTTTTGAGGGAGCGTGCAATTGGCATGCTGCAATTGGCATGTTGCCAGATAATTGATTGTTCAGTTCTCTACCATAAGCTGCCTCCAACGTTGTTTTAGAGAATTTGGCAGTACATCCAACCAGCCTCGCAACCGCAGACCACATATATGTCATTGTGTGGGGAACGGTTTTCTGATGTCAACATTGTGATCAGAGTGCCCCATTGTGGCGATGGGGTAATGGTATGGGCAGGCATAAGCTACAGACAATGAACACACAATTGCATTTTATCGATGGCAATTTGAATGCACAGAGATACCGTGATGAGATCCTGAGGCCCATTGTCATGCCATTCATCCGCCACCCGCCACCATAACCTCATGTTTCAGAATGATAATGCACGGCCCCATGTCACATAGTCACAGACTGTTCTCTCTGCTACCGCATGGCAGGCGGTACCGGAGCGCCAAGTCTAGGTCCAAGAGACTTCTAAACAGCTTCTAACCCCAAGCCATAAGACTCCTGAACATCTAGTCAAATGGCTACCCAGATTATTTGCATTGCCCCCCCCCCCTCTTCACACCACTGCCACTCCCTGTTGTCATCTATGCATAGTCACTTTAATTAACTCTACCTACATGTACATACTACCTCAACAAACCGGTGCCCCCACACATTGACTCTGTACCGGCACCCCCCTGTATATATTGTCTTTTTTTAATTTTTACTCCTGCTCTTTAATTACTTGTTACTTTTATCTCTTATTCTTATCTGTATTTTTTTTAAACTGCACTGTTGGTTAGGGGCTCGTAAGTAAGCATTTCACTGTAAGGTCTACCTACAGGTCTACCTGTTTTATTCGGCACATGTGACTAATAACATTTTATTTTATTTGATCTGTACACAATTCCTGGAAGCTGAAGATGTTCTTCCGTGGCCTACATACAGTACTCACCAGACATGTCACCCATTGATTATGTTTGGGAAGCTCTGGATCGATGTGTTCCACAGCGTGTTCCATTTCCCACCAATTCCCAGCAACTTCACACAGCCATTGAAGAGGCTAGTGGGACAACATTCCACCGGCCACAATCAACAGCTTGATAAACACTATGCGAAGGAGATGTGTCAAACTGCATGAGGCAAATGTTGGTCACACCAGATACTGACTGGTTTTCTGATCCACGCGCCTACCTTTAAAAAAAAAAGGTATCTGTGTCCAACAGATGCATATCTGTATTCCCAGTCATGTTAAATCCATAGATTAGGGTCTCATTTATTTATTTTAACTGACTGATTTCCTTATCAGAACTGTAACTCCGTAAAATCTTTGAAATTGTTGCATGTTGCGTTTAGATTTTGTTCAGTATAGATACTTCAACTGCTGCCATCTGACTGTTTTTATTTTATTTAGGGCATCGATGCCAGAATTCATAATCAAGGACAATATCCATCACAACTTTATTGAATGCCTAGTATTACACAGCAAGGTATTTTTGCAATCTTTACATAGTACCCTTGATCTCCATTTTGTATTGCTGTAAAAGGAGTCCATTATTCCACAAGGTAATGTTTTTACTCACTCTCTGCTCCATGTCAATTGCTATGGCTACCCAATGTGATGACCTGACATTATTACTGCGCCTAACTCAGAACGCCACCAATTGAACTTTGCTATGTGTTGAACTCTTGAGAATTGTGTTCTGTGGGTGTCACTGAGTAGGCTGATACCCCATTTCATGGGTGCACAATCCATAGGTTTGGCTGTACACTGCATATAAGTATGCCCCCAATGCAATTCTGAAGATACATCCAGTGTGATTTCAACAGATTTTTACATTTTCGGACAAATTAACTAATAATTGTCTTTTGTTGAATTTATATAACAACATTCCAACCTTGTTTAGCATGATCTAGTCCAATTGTGGAATGTTTCATCTAATTGTATCGGTTTTCTTTTTTTTTAAGCGAACTGTTGATTCCACTATTGTTGCTTACTTTGTTGTTCACAACACACTGGTAGCTGCGGTGCACACCGTTCTATGGCCCGTGGCCTGTTACGTGAACTGGCAAAAGCAGGGAGGAGAGCCCTTCTCAAATTAACAGCAGTAGGCTACTGGTGCTTTCAAAATGACTGGTGCCGCATTTAAAACATCTGGGAACAGTGATCTCAGACTCTGAAATCTTCAGTGCGTTCAAGACAACTGGGAGACAAGATGGCGCCGATAGACATGGCCGCTATGTTTCTGGCTCCTAAGCAACTTTGCAGTATTTTTTTTTTTTMGTGTTATTTCTTACATTATTAGCCCAGAACGTTTTTTTGCAGTAGTACATACAGCATAACTTTTGGATTTTGACCCCAAAAAATCTGGGAACTGATTAAACAGCATTATCATTACAAAGGTACACCTTGTGCTGGATACAATAAAAGGCCACTCTAAAATGTGCAGTTTTGTCACACAACACAATGCCACAGATGTCTCAAGTTTTGAGGGAGCGTGCAATTGCCATGCTGACTGAAGGAATGTCCACCAGAGCTGTTGCCAGATAATTTAATGTTCATTTCTGGAGAGATAAGATAATTTTTCAATGAACATTCGAACAGTCCGGCCCTCGGCTTGTAGCTAAATTTTTTATTTGGCCCTCCGTCCATTTGACTTTGACACCCCTGATGTACATGAATGTATAGTTAAAGTGACTATAATATTAGAGGTTGGACCGATTTATGATTTTTCAAGCGCCGAAACCGATTATTGGAGGGCCGAAAAAAGCCTATACGCATTTTTTGGGGTAATAATGACAATTACAACAACACTGAATGAACACTTATTTTAACTTAATATATACATCAATAAAATCAATTTAGCCTCAAATAAAATAATGAAACATGTTCAATTTGGTTTAAATAATGCAAAAACACAGTGTTGGAGAAGAAAGTAAAAGTGCAATATGTGCCATGTAAGAAAGCTAACGTTTTAAGTTCCTTGCTCAGAACATGAGAACATATGAAAGCTGGTGGTTCCTTTTAACATGAGTCTTCAATATTCCCCAGGTAAGAAGTTTTAGTTTGTAGTTATTATAGGAATTATAGGACTATTTCTCTCAAAACGATTTGTATTTCATATACCTTTGACTATCGGATGTTCTTATAGGCACTTTAGTATTGCCAGTGTAACAGTAAGCTTCCATCCCTCTCCTCGCTGCTACCTGGCTCGAACCAGGAACACATCGACAACAGCCACCCTC